>NC_133569.1:4545454-4848484 GCF_048773025.1 Camelus bactrianus
CGGTTTTACAGTGAAAACTGCAGGAACTTCAAACCGGCACTAGGAAACAGACTGAGAAACCAGAATAAAAGTTTCTCCTGCAACCCGTTCCCTTTGTGCTAGATGAACGAACGTCTCTCTACATGCTCAGTTCTGAGAGATAACTGTGTGTGAAGCCGTCCTTCACCTAGCTTGTTTGGAACACAAAGTTTCTCTTTAGTAGCAAACTCCACTCCATACATATATATGGGGAAGTACTAGCTCAAACTCGGTTTTACAGAGAAAACTGCAGGAACTTCAAACCGGCACTAGGAAACAGACTGAGAAACCAGAGTAAAAGTTTCCCCTGCAACCCGTTCCATTTGTGCTAGATGAACGAACGTCTCTCTACATGCTCAGTTCTGAGAGATAACTGTGTGTGAAGTCGTCCTTCACCTAGCATGTTGGGAACACAAAGTTTCTCTTCAGTTGCAAACTCCACTCCATACATATATATGGGGAGGTACTAGCTCCAACTCGGTTTTACAGTGAAAACCTCAGGAACTTCAAACCGGCACTAGGAAACAGACCGAGAAACCAGAGTAAAAGTTTCTCCTGCAACCCGTTCCCTTTGTGCTAGATGAACGAACGTCTCTCCACATGCTCAGTTCTGAGAGATAACTGTGTGTGAAAGCAATCCTTCTCCTAGCTTGTTGGGAACACAAAGTTTCTCTTCAGTTGCAAACTCCACTCCGTACATATATATGGGGAGGTACTAGCTCCAACACGGTTTTACAGTGAAAACTGCAGGAACATCAAACCGGCACTAGGAAACAGACTGAGAAACCAGAGAAAAAGTTTCTCCTGCAAACCGTTCCCTTTGTGCTAGATGAACGAACGTCTCTCCACATGCTCAGTTCAGAGAGATAAGTGTGTGTGAAAGCCGTCCTTCACCTATCTTGTTGGGAACACAAAGTTTCTCTTCAGTTGCAATCCCCTCTACATACATATATATGGGGAGGTACTAGCTCCAACTCGGTTTTACAGTGAAAACTGCAGGAAATTCAAACCGGCACTAGGAAACAGACTGAGAAACCAGAGTAAAAGTTTATTCTGCAACCCGTTCCCTTTGTGCTAGATGAACGAACGTCTCTCCACATGCTCAGTTCTGAGAGATAATTGTGTGTGAAAGCCTTCCTTCACCTAGCTTTTTGGGAACACAAAGTTTCTCTTCAGTTGCAAACTCCACTCCATACATATATATGGTGAGGTACTAGCTCCAACTCGGTTTTACAGTGAAAACTGCAGGAACTTCAAACCGGCACTAGGAAACAGACTGAGAAACCAGAGTAAAAGTTTCTCCTGCAACCCGTTCCCTTTGTCCTAGATGAACGAACGTCTCTCCACATGCTCAGTTCTGAGAGATAAGTGTGTGTGAAAGCCGTCCTTCACCTATCTTGTTGGGAACACAAAGTTTCTCTTCAGTTGCAAACTCCACTCCATACATATATATGGGGAGGTACTAGCTCCAACTAGGTTTTACAGTGTAAACTGCAGGAACTTCAAACCGGCACTAGGAAACAGACTGAGGAACCAGGGAAAAAGTTTCTCCTGCAACCCGTTCCCTTTGTGCTAGATGAACGAACGTCTCTCCACATGCTCAGTTCTGAGACATAAGTGTGTGTGAAAGCCGTCCTTCACCTAGCTTGTTGGGAACACAAATTTTCTCTTCAGTTGCAAACCCCACTCCATACATATATATGGGGTGGTACTAGCTCCAACTCGGTTTTACAGTGAAAACTGCAGGAGCTTCAAACCGGCACTAGGAAACAGACTGAGAATCCAGAGTAAAAGTTTCCCCTGCAACCCGTTCCATTTGTGCTAGATGAACGAACGTCTCTCCACATGCTCAGTTCTGAGAGATAAGTGTGTGTGAAAGCCGTCCTTCAACTAGCTTGTTCGGAACACAAAGTTTCTCTTCAGTTGCAAACTCCACTCCATACATATATATGGGGAGGTACAAGCTCCAACTCGGTTTTACAGTGAAAACTGCGGGAACGTCAAACCGGCACTAGGAAACAGATTGAGAAACCAGAGTAAAAGTTTCTCCTGCAACCCGTTCCCTTTGTGCTAGATGAACGAAAGTCTCTCCACATGCTCAGTTCTGAGAGATAAGTGTGTGTGAAAGCCGTCCTTCACCTAGCTTGTTGGTAACACAAAGTTTCTCTTCAGTTGCAAACTCCACTCCATACATATATATGGGGAGGTACTAGCTACAAATCGGTTTTACAGTGAAAACTGCAGGAACTTCAAACCGGCACTAGGAAACAGACTGAGAAACCAGAGTAAAATTTCTCCTGCAACCAGTTCCTTTTGTGCTAGATGAACGAACGTCTCTCCACATGCTCAGTTCTGAGAGATAAGTGTGTGTGAATGCCGTCCTTCATCTAGCTAGTTGGAATCACAAAGTTTCTCTTCAGTTGCAAACTCCACTCCATACATATATATGGGGAGGTACTAGCACCAACTCGGTTTTACAGTGATAACTGCAGGATCTTCAAACCGGCACTAGGAAACAGACTGAGAAACCAGAGTAAAAGTTTCTCCTGCAACCCGTTCCATTTATGCTAGATGAACGAACGTCTCTCCACATGCTCAGTTCTGAGAGATAACTGTGTGTGAAGCCGTCCTTCACCTAGCTTTTTGGGAACACAAAGTTTCTCTTCAGTTGCAAAATCCACTACATACATATATATGGGGAGGTATTAGCTCCATCTCGGTTTTACAGTGAAAACTGCAGGAACTTCAAACCGGCACTAGGAAACAGACCGAGAAACCAGAGTAAAAGTTTCTCCTGCAACCCGTTCCTTTTGTGCTAGATGAACGAACGTCTCTCCACATGCTCAGTTCTGAGAGATAAGTGTGTGTGAATGCAATCCTTCACCTAACTTGTTGGGAACACAAAGTTTCTCTTCAGTTGCAAACTCCACTACATACATATATATGGGGAGTTACTAGCTCCAACTCGGTTTTACAGTGAAAACTGCAGGAACTTCAAACCGGCACTAGGAAACAGACCGAGAAACCAGAGTAAAAGTTTCTCCTGCAACCCGTACCCTTTGTGCTAGATGAACGAACGTCTCTCCACATGCTCAGTTCTGAGAGATAAGTGTGTGTGAAAGCAATACTTCACCTAGCTTGTTGGGAACACAAAGTTTCTCTTCAGTTGCAAACTGCACTCCGTACATATATATGGGGAGGTACTAGCTCCAACACGGTTTTACAGTGAAAACTGCAGGAACTTCAAACCGGCACTAGGAAACAGACTGAGAAACCAGAGTAAAAGTTTCTACTGCAACCCGTTCCTTTTGTGCTAGATGAACGAACGTCTCTCCACATGCTCAGTTCTGAGAGATAATTGTGTTTGAAAGCCGTTCTTTTCCTAGCTTGTTAGGAACACAAAGTTTCTCTTCAGTTGCAAACTCCACTCCATACATATATATGGGGAGGTACTAGCTCCAACTAGGTTTTACAGTGAAAACTGCAGGAACTTCAAACCGGCACTAGGAAACAGACCGAGAAACCACAGTAAAAGTTTCTCCTGCAACCCTTTCCCTTTGTGCTACATGAACGAAGGTCTCTCCACATGCTCAGTTCTGAGATATAATTGTGTGTGAAAGCAAACCTTCACCTAGCTTGTTGGGAACACAAAGTTTCTCTTCAGTTGCAAACTCCACTCCATACATATATATGGGGAGGTACTAGCTCCAACTCGGTTTTACAGTGAAAACTGCAGGAACTTCAAACCGGCACTAGGAAACAGACTGAGAAACCAGAATAAAAGTTTCTCCTGCAAACCGTTCCCTTTGTGCTAGATGAACGAACGTCTCTCTACATGCTCATTTCTGAGAGATAACTGTGTGTGAAGCCGTCCTTCACCTAGCTTGTTGGGAACACAAAGTTTCTCTTCAGTTGCAAACTCCACTCCATACATATATATGGGGAGGTACTAGCTCCAAATCTGTTTTACAGTGAAAACTGCAGGAACTTCATACCGGCACTAGGAAACAGACTGAGAAACCAGAGTAAAAGTTTCTCCTGCAACCCGTTCCATTTGTGCTAGATGAACGAACGTCTCTCTACATGCTCTGTTCTGAGAGATAACTGTGTGTGAAGTCGTCCTTCACCTAGCTTGTTGGGAACACAAAGTTTCTCTTCAGTTGCAAACTCCACTCCATACATATATATGGGGAGGTACTAGCTCCAACTCGGTTTTACAGTGAAAACTTCAGGAACTTCAAACCGGCACTAGGAAACAGACCGAGAAACCAGAGTAAAAGTTTCTCCTGCAACCCGTTCCCGTTGTGCTAGATGAACGAACGTCTCTCAACATGCTCTGTTCTGAGAGATAACTGTGTGTGAAAGCAATCCTTCACCTAGCTTGTTGGGAACACAAAGTTTCTCTTCAGTTGCAAACTCCAATCCGTACATATATATGGGAGGTACTAGCTCCAACACGGTTTTACAGTGAAAACTGCAGGAACATCAAACCGGCACTAGGAAACAGACTGAGAAACCAGAGAAAAAGTTTCTCCTGCAAACCGTTCCCTTTGTGCTAGATGAACGAACGTCTCTCCACATGCTCAGTTCAGAGAGATAAGTGTGTGTGAAAGTCGTCTTTACCTATCTTGTTGGGAACACAAAGTTTCTCTTCAGTTGCAATCCCCTCTACATACATATATATGGGGAGGTACTAGCTCCAACTCGCTTTTACAGTGAAAACTGCAGGAACTTCAAACCGGTACTAGGAAACAGACCGAGAAACCAGAGTAAAAGTTTCTCCTGCAACCTGTTCCCTTTGTGCTAGATGAACGAACGTCTCTCCACATGCTCAGTTCTGAGAGATAAGTGTGTGTGAAAGCCGTCCTTCACCAGCTTGTTGGGAACGTAAAGTTTCTCTTCATTTGCAAACTCCACTACATACATATATATGGGGAGGTACTAGCTCCAACTAGGTTTTAAAGTGAAAAATGCAGGAACTTCAAACCGGCACTAGGAAACAGAACGAGAAACCAGAGTAAAAGTTTCTCCTGCAACCCGTTCCCTTTGTGCTAGATGAACGAACGTCTCTCCACATGCTCAGTTCTGAGAGATAAGTGTGTGTGAAAGCAATCCTTCACCTAGCTTGTTGGGAACACAAAGTTTCTCTTCAGTTGCAAACTCCACTCCGTACATATATATGGGGAGGTACTAGCTCCAACACGGTTTTACAGTGAAAACTGCAGGAACTTCAAACCGGCACTAGGAAACAAACCGAGAAACCAGAGTAAAAGTTTCTCCTGCAACCCGTTCCCTTTGTGCTAGATGAACGAACGTCTCTCCACATGCTCAGTTCTGAGAGATAAGTGTGTGTGAAAGCCGTCCTTCACCTATCTTGTTGGGAACACAAAGTTTGTCTTCAGTTGCAAACTCCACTCCATACATATATATGGGGAGGTACTAGCTCCAACTCGGTTTTACAGTGAAAACTGCAGGAACTTCAAACCGGCACTAGGAAACAGACTGAGAAACCAGAGTAAAAGTTTATCCTGCAACCCGTTCCCTTTGTGCTAGATGAACGAACGTCTCTCCACATGCTCAGTTCTGAGAGATAAGTGTGTGTGAAAGCCGTCCTTCACCTATCTTCTTGGGAACACAAAGTTTCTCTTCAGTTGCAAACTCCACTCCATACATATATATGGGGAGGTACTAGCTCCAACTCGGTTTTACAGTGAAAACTGCAGGAACTTCAAACTGGCACTAGGAAACAGACTGAGAAACCAGAGTAAAAGTTTCTCCGGCAACCCGTTCCATTTGTCCTAGATGAACGAACGTCTCTCCACATGCTCAGTTTTGAGAGATAAGTGTGTGTGAAAGCCGTCCTTCACATATCTTGTTGGGAACACAAAGTTTCTCTTCAGTTGCAAACTCCACTCCATACATATATATGGGGAGGTACTAGCTCCAACTAGGTTTTACAGTGAAAACTGCAGGAACTTCAAACCGGCACTAGGAAACAGACTGAGGAACCAGAGTAAAAGTTTCTCCTGCAACTCCTTCCCTTTGTGCTAGATGAACGAACGTCTCTCCACATGCTCAGTTCTGAGAGATACGTGTGTGTGAAAGCCGTCCTTCACCTAGCTTGTTGGGAACACAAAGTTTCTCTTCAGTTGCAAACCCCACTCCATACATATATATGGGGAGGTACAAGCTCCTACTCGGTTTTACAGTGAAAACTGCAGGAGCTTCAAACCGGCACTAGGAAACAGACTGAGAATCCAGAGTAATAGTTTCACCTACAACCCGTTCCCTTTGTGCTAGATGAACGAACGTCTCTCCACATGCTCAGTTCTGAGAGATAAGTGTGTGTGAAAGCAATCCTTCACCTAGCTGGTTGGGAACACAAAGTTTCCCTTCAGTTGCAACCTCCACTCCGTACATGTATATGGGGAGGTACTAGCTCCAAAACGGTTTTACAGTGAAAAATGCAGGAACTTCAAACCGGCACTAGGAAACAGACTGAGAAACCAGAGTAAAAGTTTCTCCTGCAACCCGTTCCCTTTGTGCTAGATGAACAAACGTCTCTCCACATGCTCAGTTCTGAGAGATAAGTGTGTGTGAAAGCCGTCCTTCACCTAGCTTGTTGGGAACACAAAGTTTCTCTTCTGTTGCAAATTCCACTCCACACATATATATGGGGAGGTACTAGCTCCAAATCGGTTTTACAGTGAAAACTGCAGGAACTTCAAACCGGCACTAGGAAACAGACTGAGAAACCAGAGTAAAAGTTTACCCTGCAAACCGTTCCCTTTTTGCTAGATGAACGAACGTCTCTCCACATGCTCAGTTCTGAGAGATAAGTGTGTGTGAAAGCCGTCCTTCACCTAGCTAGTTGGGATCACAAAGTTTCTCTTCAGTTGCAAACTCCACTCCATACATATATATGGGGAGGTACTAGCACCAACTCGGTTTTACAGTGATAACTGCAGGAACTTCAAACCGGCACTAGGAAACAGACTGAGAAACCAGAGTAAAAGTTTCTCCTGCAACCCGTTCCCTTTGTGCTAGATGAACGAACGTCTCTCCACATGCTCAGTTCTGAGAGATAAGTGTGTGTGAAAGCAATCCTTCACCTAGCTGGTTGGGAACACAAAGTTTCCCTTCAGTTGCAACCTCCACTCCGTACATGTATATGGGGAGGTACTAGCTCCAAAACGGTTTTACAGTGAAAAATGCAGGAACTTCAAACCGGCACTAGGAAACAGACTGAGAAACCAGAGTAAAAGTTTCTCCTGCAACCCGTTCCCTTTGTGCTAGATGAACAAACGTCTCTCCACATGCTCAGTTCTGAGAGATAAGTGTGTGTGAAAGCCGTCCTTCACCTAGCTTGTTGGGAACACAAAGTTTCTCTTCTGTTGCAAATTCCACTCCACACATATATATGGGGAGGTACTAGCTCCAAATCGGTTTTACAGTGAAAACTGCAGGAACTTCAAACCGGCACTAGGAAACAGACTGAGAAACCAGAGTAAAAGTTTACCCTGCAAACCGTTCCCTTTTTGCTAGATGAACGAACGTCTCTCCACATGCTCAGTTCTGAGAGATAAGTGTGTGTGAAAGCCGTCCTTCACCTAGCTAGTTGGGATCACAAAGTTTCTCTTCAGTTGCAAACTCCACTCCATACATATATATGGGGAGGTACTAGCACCAACTCGGTTTTACAGTGATAACTGCAGGAACTTCAAACCGGCACTAGGAAACAGACTGAGAAACCAGAGTAAAAGTTTCTCCTGCAACCCGTTCCATTTGTGCTAGATGAACGAACGTCTCTCCACATGCTCAGTTCTGAGAGATAACTGTGTGTGAAGCCGTCCTTCACCTAGCTTGTTGGGAACACAAAGTTTCTCTTCAGTTGCAAACTCCACTACATACATATATATGGGGAGGTACTAGCTCCAACTCGGTTTTACAGTGAAAACTGCAGGAACTTCAAACCGGCACTAGGAAACAGACCGAGAAACCAGAGTAAAATTTCTCCTGCAACCCGTTCCCTTTGTGCTAGATGAACGAACGTCTCTCCACATGCTCAGTTCTGAGAGATAAGTGTGTGTGAAAGCAATCCTTCACCTAGCTGGTTGGGAACACAAAGTTTCCCTTCAGTTGCAACCTCCACTCCGTACATGTATATGGGGAGGTACTAGCTCCAAAACGGTTTTACAGTGAAAAATGCAGGAACTTCAAACCGGCACTAGGAAACAGACTGAGAAACCAGAGTAAAAGTTTCTCCTGCAACCCGTTCCCTTTGTGCTAGATGAACAAACGTCTCTCCACATGCTCAGTTCTGAGAGATAAGTGTGTGTGAAAGCCGTCCTTCACCTAGCTTGTTGGGAACACAAAGTTTCTCTTCTGTTGCAAATTCCACTCCACACATATATATGGGGAGGTACTAGCTCCAACTCTGTTTTACAGTGAAAACTGCAGGAACTTCAAACCGGCACTAGGAAACAGACTGAGAAACCAGAGTAAAAGTTTATCCTGCAAACCGTTCCCTTTGTGCTAGATGAACGAACGTCTCTCCACATGCTCAGTTCTGAGAGATAAGTGTGTGTGAAAGCCGTCCTTCACCTAGCTTGTGGGGAACACAAAGTTTCTCTTCAGTTGCAAACTCCACTCCATACATATATATGGGGTGGTACTAGCTCCAACTCAGTTTTACAGTGAAAACTGCAGGAACTTCAAACCGGCACTAGGAAACAGACTGAGAAACCAGAGTAAAATTTCTCCTGCAACCCGTTCCATTTGTGCTAGATGAACGAACGTCTCTCCACATGCTCAGTTCTGAGAGATAAGTGTGTGTGAAAGCCGTCCTTCACCTAGCTTGTTGGGAACACTAAGTTTCTCTTAGGTTGCAAACTCCACTCCAAACATATATATGGGGAGGTACTAGCTCCAACTCGGTTTTACAGTGAAAACTGCAGGAACGTCAAACCGGCACTAGGAAACAGACTGAGAAACCAGAGTAAAAGTTTCTCCTGCAACCCTTTCCCTTTCTGCTAGATGAACAAACGTCTCTCCACATGCCCAGTTCTGAGAGATAAGTGGGTGTGAAAGCCGTCCTTCACCTTGCTTTTTGGGAACACAATGTTTCTCTTCATGTGCAAACTCCACCCCATACATATATATGGGGAAGTACTAGCGCCAACTCGGTTTTACAGTGAAAACTGCAGGAACTTCAATCAGGCACTAGGAAACAGACCGAGAAACCAGAGTAAAAGTTTCTCCTGCAACCCGTTCCCTTTGTGCTAGATGAACGAACGTCTCTCAACATGCTCAGTTCTGAGAGATAAGTGTGTGTGAAAGCCGTCCTTCACCTAGCTTGTTGGGAACACAAAGTTTCTCTTCAGTTGCAAACTCCACTACATACATATATATGGGGAGGTACTAGCTCCAACTCGGTTTTACAGTGAAAACTGCAGGAACTTCAAACCGGCACGAGGAAACAGAACGAGAAACCAGAGTAAAAGTTTCTCCTGCAACCCGTTCCCTTTGTGCTAGATGAACGAACGTCTCTCCACATGCTCAGTTCTGAGAGATAAGTGTGTGTGAAAGCAATCCTTCACCTAGCTTGTTGGGAACACAAAGTTTCTCTTCAGTTGCAAACTCCACTCCGTACATATATATGGGGAGGTACTAGCTCCAACACGGTTTTACAGTGAAAACTGCAGGAACTTCAAACCGGCACTAGGAAACAGACTGAGAAACCAGAGTAAAAGTTTCTCCTGCAACCCGTTCCATTTGTGCTAGATGAACGAACGTCTCTCCACATGCTCAGTTCTGAGAGATAAGTGTGTGTGAAAGCCGTCCTTCACCTAGCTTGTTGGGAACACTAAGTTTCTCTTAGGTTGCAAACTCCACTCCAAACATATATATGGGGAGGTACTAGCTCCAACTCGGTTTTACAGTGAAAACTGCAGGAACGTCAAACCGGCACTAGGAAACAGACTGAGAAACCAGAGTAAAAGTTTCTCCTGCAACCCTTTCCCTTTCTGCTAGATGAACAAACGTCTCTCCACATGCCCAGTTCTGAGAGATAAGTGGGTGTGAAAGCCGTCCTTCACCTTGCTTTTTGGGAACACAAAGTTTCTCTTCATGTGCAAACTCCACCCCATACATATATATGGGGAAGTACTAGCGCCAACTCGGTTTTACAGTGAAAACTGCAGGAACTTCAATCAGGCACTAGGAAACAGACCGAGAAACCAGAGTAAAAGTTTCTCCTGCAACCCGTTCCCTTTGTGCTAGATGAACGAACGTCTCTCAACATGCTCAGTTCTGAGAGATAATTGTGTGTGAAAGCCGTCCTTCACCTAGCTTGTTGGGAACACAAAGTTTCTCTTCAGTTGCAAACTCCACTACATACATATATATGGGGAGGTACTAGCTCCAACTCGGTTTTACAGTGAAAACTGCAGGAACTTCAAACCGGCACTAGGAAACAGACTGAGAAACCAGAGTAAAAGTTTCTCCTGCAACCCGTTCCCTTTGTGCTAGATGAACGAACGTCTCTCCACATGCTCAGTTCTGAAAGATAAGTGTGTGTCAAAGCAATCCTTCACCTAGCTTGTTGGGAACACAAAGTTTCTCTTCAGTTGCAAACTCCACTCCGTACATATATATGGGGAGGTACTAGCTCCAACACGGTTTTACAGTGAAAACTGCAGGAACTTCAAACCGGCACTAGGAAACAGACTGAGAAACCAGAGTAAAAGTTTCTCCTGCAACCCGTTCCTTTTGTGCTAGATGAACGAACGTCTCTCCACATGCTCAGTTCTGAGAGATAAATGTGTGTGAATGCCGTCCTTCACCTAGCTTGTTGGGAACACAAAGTTTCTCTTCAGTTGCAAACTCCACTCCACACATATATATGGGGTGGTACTAGCTCCAACTCTGTTTTACAGTGAAAACTTCAGGAACTTCAAACAGGCACTAGGAAACAGACCGAGAAACCAGAGTAAAAGTTTCTCCTGCAACCCGTTCCCTTTGTGCTAGATGAACGAACGTCTCTCCACATGCTCAGTTCTGAGAGATAAGTGTGTGTGAAAGCCGTCCTTCACCTAGCTTGTTGGGAACACAAAGTTTCTCTTCTGTTGCAAACTCCACTCCACACATATATATGGGGAGGTACTAGCTCCAACTCTGTTTTACAGTAAAAACTGCAGGAACGTCAAACCGGCACTAGGAAACAGACTGAGAAACCAGAGTAAAAGTTTCTCCTGCAACCCGTTCCCTTTGTGCTAGATGAACAAACGTCTCTCCACATGCTCAGTTCTGAGAGATAAGTGTGTGTGAAAGCCGTCCTTCACCTAGCTTGTTGGGAACACAAAGTTTCTCTTCTGTTGCAAATTCCACTCCACACATATATATGGGGAGGTACTAGCTCCAACTCTGTTTACAGTGAAAACTGCAGGAACTTCAAACCGGCACTAGGAAACAGACTGAGAAACCAGAGTAAAAGTTTATCCTGCAAACCGTTCCCTTTGTGCTAGATGAACGAACGTCTCTCCACATGCTCAGTTCTGAGAGATAATTGTGTGTGAAAGCCGTCCTTCACCTAGCTTGTTGGGAACACAAAGTTTCTCTTCAGTTGCAAACTCCACTCCATACATATATATGGGGAGGTACTAGCTCCAACTCTGTTTTACAGTGAAAACTGCAGGAACTTCAAACCGGCACTAGGAAACAGACTGAGAAACCAGAGTAAAATTTCTCCTGCAACCCGTTCCATTTGTGCTAGATGAACGAACGTCTCTCTACATGCTCAGTTCTGAGAGATAACTGTGTGTGAAGCCGTCCTTCACCTAGCTTATTGGGAACACAAAGTTTCTCTTCAGTTGCAAACTCCACTCCATACATATATATGGGGTGGTACTAGCTCCAACTCAGTTTTACAGTGAAAACTGCAGGAACTTCAAACCGGCACTAGGAATCAGACTGAGAAACCAGAGTAAAAGTTTCTCCTGCAACCCGTTCCATTTGTGCTAGATGAACGAACGTCTCTCCACATGGTCAGTTCTGAGAGATAAGTGTGTGTGAAAGCCGTCCTTCACATAGCTTGTTGGGAACACTAAGTTTCTCTTAGGTTGCAAACTCCACTCCAAACATATATATGGGGAGGTACTAGCTCCAACTCGGTTTTACAGTGAAAACTGCAGGAACGTCAAACCGGCACTAGGAAACAGACTGAGAAACCAGAGTAAAAGTTTCTCCTGCAACCCTTTCCCTTTCTGCTAGATGAACAAACGTCTCTCCACATGCCCAGTTCTGAGAGATAAGTGGGTGTGAAAGCCGTCCTTCACCTTGCTTTTTGGGAACACAAAGTTTCTCTTCATGTGCAAACTCCACCCCATACATATATATGGGGAAGTACTAGCGCCAACTCGGTTTTACAGTGAAAACTGCAGGAACTTCAATCAGGCACTAGGAAACAGACCGAGAAACCAGAGTAAAAGTTTCTCCTGCAACCCGTTCCCTTTGTGCTAGATGAACGAACGTCTCTCAACATGCTCAGTTCTGAGAGATAAGTGTGTGTGAAAGCCGTCCTTCACCTAGCTTGTTGGGAACACAAAGTTTCTCTTCAGTTGCAAACTCCACTACATACATATATATGGGGAGGTACTAGCTCCAACTCGGTTTTACAGTGAAAACTGCAGGAACTTCAAACCGGCACTAGGAAACAGACCGAGAAACCAGAGTAAAAGTTTCTCCTGCAACCCGTTCCCTTTGTGCTAGATGAACGAACGTCTCTCCACATGCTCAGTTCTGAGAGATAAGTGTGTGTGAAAGCAATACTTCACCTAGCTTGTTGGAAACACAAAGTTTCTCTTCAGTTGCAAACTCCACTCCGTACATATATATGGGGAGGTACTAGCTCCAACACGGTTTTACAGTGAAAACTGCAGGAACTTCAAACCGGCACTAGGAAACAGACTGAGAAACCAGAGTAAAAGTTTCTCCTGCAACCCGTTCCTTTTGTGCTAGATGAACGAACGTCTCTCCACATGCTCAGTTCTGAGAGATAAATGTGTGTGAAAGCCGTCCTTCACCTAGCTTGTTGGGAACACAAAGTTTCTCTTCAGTTGCAAACTCCACTCCACACATATATATGGGGTGGTACTAGCTCCAACTCTGTTTTACAGTGAAAACTTCAGGAACTTCAAACAGGCACTAGGAAACAGACCGAGAAACCAGAGTAAAAGTTTCTCCTGCAACCCGTTCCCTTTGTGCTAGATGAACGAAGGTCTCTCCACATGCTCAGTTCTGAGAGATAAGTGTGTGTGAAAGCCGTCCTTCACCTAGCTTGTTGGGAACACAAAGTTTCTCTTCTGTTGCAAACTCCACTCCACACATATATATGGGGAGGTACTAGCTCCAACTCTGTTTTACACTGAAAACTGCAGGAACTTCAAACAGGCACTAGGAAACAGACTGAGAAACCAGAGTAAAAGTTTACCCTGCAACCCGTTCCCTTTGTGCTAGATGAACGAACGTCTCTCCACATGCTCAGTTCTGAGAGATAAGTGTGTGTGAAAGCCGTCCTTCACCTAGCTTGTTGGGATCACAAAATTTCTCTTCAGTTGCAAACTCCACTCCATACATATATATGGTGAGGTACTAGCTCCAACTCGGTTTTACAGTGAAAACTGCAGGATCTTCAAACCGGCACTAGGAAACAGACTGAGAAACCAGAGTATAATTTCTCCTGCAACCCGTTCCATTTGTGCTAGATGAACGAACGTCTCTCTACATGCTCAGTTCTGAGAGATAACTGTGTGTGAAGCCGTCCTTCACCTAGCTTGTTGGGAACACAAAGTTTCTCTTCAGTTGCAAACTCCACTCCATACATATATATGGGGAGGTACTAGCTCCAACTCAGTTTTACAGTGAAAATTGCAGGAACTTCAAACCGGCACTAGGAAACAGACTGAGAAACCAGAGTAAAAGTTTCTCCTGCAACCCGTTCCCTTTGTGCTAGATGAACGATCGTCTCTCCACATCCTCAGTTCTGAGAGATAATTGTGTGTGAAAGCCGTTCTTCACCTAGCTTGTTGGGAACACTAAGTTTCTCTTAGGTTGCAAACTCCACTCCATACATATATATGGGGAGGTACTAGCTCCAACTCGGTTTTACAGTGAAAACTGCAGGAACGTCAAACAGGCACTAGGAAACAGACTGAGAAACCAGAGTAAAAGTTTCTCCTGCAACCCTTTCCCTTTGTGCTAGATGAACAAACGTCTCTCCACATGCCCAGTTCTGAGAGATAAGTGGGTGTGAAAGCCGTCCTTCACCTTGCTTTTTGGGAACACAAAGTTTCTCTTCAGGTGCAAACTCCACTCCATTCATATATATGGGGAAGTACTAGCGCCAACTCGGTTTTACAGTGAAAACTGCAGGAACTTCAATCAGGCACTAGGAAACAGACCGAGAAACCAGAGCAAAAGTTTCTCCTGCAACCCGTTCCTTTTGTGCTAGATGAACGAACGTCTCTCAACATGCTCAGTTCTGAGAGATAAGTGTGTGTGAAAATCGTCCTTCACCTAGCTTGTTGGGAACACAAAGTTTCTCTTCAGTTGCAAACTCCACTACATACATATATATGGGGAGGTACTAGCTCCAACTCGGTTTTACAGTGAAAACTGCAGGAACTTCAAACCGGCACTAGGAAACAGACCGAGAAACCAGACTAAAAGTTTCTCCTGCAACCCGTTCCCTTTCTGCTAGATGAACGAACATCTCTCCACATGCTCAGTTCTGAGAGATAAGTGTGTGTGAAAGCAATCCTTCACCTAGCTTGTTGGGAACACAAAGTTTCTCTTCAGTTGCAAACTCCACTCCGTACATATATATGGGGAGGTACTAGCTCCAACACGGTTTTACAGTGAAAACTGCACGAACTTCAAACCGGCACTAGGAAACAGACTGAGAAACCAGAGTAAAAGTTTATCCTGCAACCCGTTCCCTTTGTGCTAGATGAACGAACGTCTCTCCACATGCTCAGTTCTGAGAGATAAATGTGTGTGAAAGCCGTCCTTCACCTAGCTTGTTGGGAACACAAAGTTTCTCTTCAGTTGCAAACTCCACTCCATACATATATATGGTGAGGTACTAGCTCCAACTCGGTTTTACAGTGAAAATTGCAGGAACTTCAAACCGGAACTAGGAAACAGACTGAGAAACGAGAGTACAATTTCTTCTGCAACCCGTTCCATTTGTGCTAGATGAACGAACGTCTCTCTACATGCTCAGTTCTGAGAGATAACTGTGTGTGAAGCCGTCCTTCACCTAGCTTGTTGGGAACACAAAGTTTCTCTTCAGTTGCAAACTCCACTACATACATATATATGGGGAGGTACTAGCTCCAACTCGGTTTTACAGTGAAAACTGCAGGAACTTCAAACCGGCACTAGGAAACAGACCGAGAAACCAGAGTAAAAGTTTCTCCTGCAACCCGTTCCCTTTGTGCTAGATGAACGAACGTCTCTCCACATGCTCAGTTCTGAGAGATAAGTGTGTGTGAAAGCAATACTTCACCTAGCTTGTTGGAAACACAAAGTTTCTCTTCAGTTGCAAACTCCACTCCGTACATATATATGGGGAGGTACTAGCTCCAACACGGTTTTACAGTGAAAACTGCAGGAACTTCAAACCGGCACTAGGAAACAGACTGAGAAACCAGAGTAAAAGTTTCTCCTGCAACCCGTTCCTTTTGTGCTAGATGAACGAACGTCTCTCCACATGCTCAGTTCTGAGAGATAAGTGTGTGTGAAAGCCGTCCTTCACCTAGCTTGTTGGGAACACAAAGTTTCTCTTCAGTTGCAAACTCCACTCCACACATATATATGGGGTGGTACTAGCTCCAACTCTGTTTTACAGTGAAAACTTCAGGAACTTCAAACAGGCACTAGGAAACAGACCGAGAAACCAGAGTAAAAGTTTCTCCTGCAACCCGTTCCCTTTGTGCTAGATGAACGAAGGTCTCTCCACATGCTCAGTTCTGAGAGATAAGTGTGTGTGAAAGCCGTCCTTCACCTAGCTTGTTGGGAACTCAAAGTTTCTCTTCTGTTGCAAACTCCACTCCACACATATATATGGGGAGGTACTAGCTCCAACTCTGTTTTACACTGAAAACTGCAGGAACTTCAAACAGGCACTAGGAAACAGACTGAGAAACCAGAGTAAAAGTTTACCCTGCAACCCGTTCCCTTTGTGCTAGATGAACGAACGTCTCTCCACATGCTCAGTTCTGAGAGATAAGTGTGTGTGAAAGCCGTCCTTCACCTAGCTTGTTGGGATCACAAAATTTCTCTTCAGTTGCAAACTCCACTCCATACATATATATGGTGAGGTACTAGCTCCAACTCGGTTTTACAGTGAAAACTGCAGGATCTTCAAACCGGCACTAGGAAACAGACTGAGAAACCAGAGTATAATTTCTCCTGCAACCCGTTCCATTTGTGCTAGATGAACGAACGTCTCTCTACATGCTCAGTTCTGAGAGATAACTGTGTGTGAAGCCGTCCTTCACCTAGCTTGTTGGGAACACAAAGTTTCTCTTCAGTTGCAAACTCCACTCCATACATATATATGGGGAGGTACTAGCTCCAACTCAGTTTTACAGTGAAAATTGCAGGAACTTCAAACCGGCACTAGGAAACAGACTGAGAAACCAGAGTAAAAGTTTCTCCTGCAACCCGTTCCCTTTGTGCTAGATGAACGATCGTCTCTCCACATCCTCAGTTCTGAGAGATAATTGTGTGTGAAAGCCGTTCTTCACCTAGCTTGTTGGGAACACTAAGTTTCTCTTAGGTTGCAAACTCCACTCCATACATATATATGGGGAGGTACTAGCTCCAACTCGGTTTTACAGTGAAAACTGCAGGAACGTCAAACAGGCACTAGGAAACAGACTGAGAAACCAGAGTAAAAGTTTCTCCTGCAACCCTTTCCCTTTGTGCTAGATGAACAAACGTCTCTCCACATGCCCAGTTCTGAGAGATAAGTGGGTGTGAAAGCCGTCCTTCACCTTGCTTTTTGGGAACACAAAGTTTCTCTTCAGGTGCAAACTCCACTCCATTCATATATATGGGGAAGTACTAGCGCCAACTCGGTTTTACAGTGAAAACTGCAGGAACTTCAATCAGGCACTAGGAAACAGACCGAGAAACCAGAGCAAAAGTTTCTCCTGCAACCCGTTCCTTTTGTGCTAGATGAACGAACGTCTCTCAACATGCTCAGTTCTGAGAGATAAGTGTGTGTGAAAATCGTCCTTCACCTAGCTTGTTGGGAACACAAAGTTTCTCTTCAGTTGCAAACTCCACTACATACATATATATGGGGAGGTACTAGCTCCAACTCGGTTTTACAGTGAAAACTGCAGGAACTTCAAACCGGCACTAGGAAACAGACCGAGAAACCAGACTAAAAGTTTCTCCTGCAACCCGTTCCCTTTCTGCTAGATGAACGAACATCTCTCCACATGCTCAGTTCTGAGAGATAAGTGTGTGTGAAAGCAATCCTTCACCTAGCTTGTTGGGAACACAAAGTTTCTCTTCAGTTGCAAACTCCACTCCGTACATATATATGGGGAGGTACTAGCTCCAACACGGTTTTACAGTGAAAACTGCACGAACTTCAAACCGGCACTAGGAAACAGACTGAGAAACCAGAGTAAAAGTTTATCCTGCAACCCGTTCCCTTTGTGCTAGATGAACGAACGTCTCTCCACATGCTCAGTTCTGAGAGATAAGTGTGTGTGAAAGCCGTCCTTCACCTAGCTTGTTGGGAACACAAAGTTTCTCTTCAGTTGCAAACTCCACTCCATACATATATATGGTGAGGTACTAGCTCCAACTCGGTTTTACAGTGAAAATTGCAGGAACTTCAAACCGGAACTAGGAAACAGACTGAGAAACGAGAGTACAATTTCTTCTGCAACCCGTTCCATTTGTGCTAGATGAACGAACGTCTCTCTACATGCTCAGTTCTGAGAGATAACTGTGTGTGAAGCCGTCCTTCACCTAGCTTGTTGGGAACACAAAGTTTCTCTTCAGTTGCAAACTCCACTCCATACATATATATGGGGAGGTACTAGCTCCAACTCAGTTTTACAGTGAAAATTGCAGGAACTTCAAACCGGCACTAGGAAACAGACTGAGAAACCAGAGTAAAAGTTTCTCCTGCAACCCGTTCCCTTTGTGCTAGATGAACGAACGTCTCTCCACATGCTCAGTTCTGAGAGATAAGTGTGTGTGAAAGCCGTCATTCACCTAGCTTGTTGGGAACACTAAGTTACTCTTAGGTTGCAAACTCCACTCCATACATATATATGGGGAGGTACTAGCTCCTACTCGGTTTTACAGTGAAAACTGCAGGAACGTCAAACCGGCACTAGGAAACAGACTGAGAAACCAGAGTAAAAGTTTCTCCTGCAACCCTTTCCCTTTGTGCTAGATGAACAAACGTCTCTCCACATGCCCAGTTCTGAGAGATAAGTGTGTGTGAAAGCAATCCTTCACCTAGCTTGTTGGGAACACAAAGTTTCTCTTCAGTTGCAAACTCCACTACATACATATATATGGGGAGGTACTAGCTCCAACTCGGTTTTACAGTGAAAACTGCAGGAACTTCAAACCGGCACTAGGAAACAGACCGAGAAACCAGAGTAAAAGTTCCTCCTGCAACCCGTTCCCATTGTGCTAGATGAACGAACGTCTCTCCACATGCTCAGTTCTGAGAGATAAGTGTGTGTGAAAGCAATCCTTCACCTAGCTTGTTGGGAAAACAAAGTTTGTCTTCAGTTGCAAACTCCACTCCGTACATATATATGGGGAGGTACTAGCTCCAACACGGTTTTACAGTGAAAACTGCAGGAACTTCTAACAGGCACTAGGAAACAGTCTGAGAAACCAGAGTAAAAGTTTCTCCTGCAACCCGTTCCTTTTGTGCTAGATGAACGAACGTCTCTCCACATGCTCAGTTCTGAGAGATAATTGTGTTTGAAAGCCGTACTTCACCTAGCTTGTTGGGAACACAAAGTTTCTCTTCAGTTGCAAACTCCACTACATACATATATATGGGGAGGTACTAGCTCCAACTCGGTTTTACAGTGAAAACTGCAGGAACTTCAAACCGGCACTAGGAAACAGACCGAGAAACCACAGTAAATTTTCTCCTGCAACCCTTTCCCTTTGGGCTAGATGAACGAACGTCTCTCCACATGCTCAGTTCTGAGATATAAGTATGTGTGAAAGCAATCCTTCACCTAGCTTGTGGGGAACACAAAGTTTCTCTTCAGTTGCAAACTCCACTACATACATATATATCGGGAGGTACAAGCTCCAACACGGTTTTACAGTTAAAACTGCAGGAACTTCAAACCGGCACAAGGAAACAGACTGAGAACCAGAATAAAAGTTTCTCCTGCAACCCGTTCCCTTTGTGCTAGATGAACGAACGTCTCTCTACATGCTAAGTTCTGAGAGATAACTGTGTGTGAAGCCGTCCTTCACCTAGCTTGTTGGGAACACAAAGTTTCTCTTCAGTTGCAAACTCCACTCCATACATATATATGGGGAGGTACTAGCTCCAACTCTGTTTTACAGTGAAAAATGCAGGAATATAAAACCGGCACTAGGAAACAGACTGAGAAACCAGAGTAAAGTTTCTCCTGCAAACCGTTCCATTTGTGCTAGATGAACGAACGTCTCTCTAAATGCTCAGTTCTGAGAGATAACTGTGTGTGAAGTCGTCCTTCATCTAGCTTGATGGGAACACAAAGTTTCTCTTCAGTTGCAATTTCCACTCCATACATATATATGGGGAGGTACTAGCTCCAACTCGTTTTTACAGTGAAAACCTCAGGAACTTCAAACCGGCACTAGGAAACAGACCGAGAAACCAGAGTAAAAGTTTCTCCTGCAACCCGTTCCCTTTGTGCTAGATGAACGAACGTCTCTCCACATGCTCAGTTCAGAGAGATAAGTGTGTGTGAAAGCCGTCCTTCACCTATCTTGTTGGGAACACAAAGTTTCTCTTCAGTTGCAATCCCCACTACATACATATATATGGGGAGGTACTAGCTCCAACTCGGTTTTACAGTGAAAACTGCAGGAACTTCAAACCGGCACTAGGAAACAGACCGAGAAACCAGAGTAAAAATTTCTCCTGCAACCCGTTCCCTTTGTGCTAGATGAACGAACGTCTCTCCACATGCTCAGTTCTGAGAGATAAGTGTGTGTGAAAGCCGTCCTTCACCTAGCTTGTTTGGAACGCAAAGTTTCTCTTCAGTTGCAAACTCCACTACATACATATATATGGGGAGGTACTAGCTCCAACTAGGTTTTACAGTGAAAACTGCAGGAACTTCAAACCGGCACTAGGAAACAGACCGAGAAACCAGAGTAAAAGTTTCTCCTGCAACCCGTTCCCTTTGTGCTAGATGAACGAACGTCTCTCCACATGCTCAGTTCTGAGAGATAAGTGTGTGTGAAAGCAATCCTTCACCTAGCTTGTTGGAAACACAAAGTTTCTCTTCAGTTGCTAACTCCACTCCGTACATATATATGGGGAGGTACTAGCTCCAACTCGGTTTTACAGTGAAAACTGCAGGAACTTCAAACCGGCACTAGGAAAAAGACCGAGAAACCAGAGCAAAAGTTTCTCCCGCAACCCGTTCCCTTTGTGCTAGATGAACGAACGTCTCTCCAAATGCTCAGTTCTGAGAGATAAGTGTGTGTGAAAGCCGTCCTTCACCTATCTTGTTGGGATCACAAAGTTTCTCTTCAGTTGCAAACTCCACTCCATACATATATATGGGGAGGTACTAGCTCCAACTCGGTTTTACAGTGAAAACTGCAGGAACTTCAAACCGGCACTAGGAAACAGACTGAGAAACCAGAGTAAAAGTTTCTCCTGCAACCCGTTCCATTTGTGCTAGATGAACGAACGTCTCTCCACATGCTCAGTTCTGAGAGATAAGTGTGTGTGAAAGCCGTCCTTCACCTAGCTTGTTGGTAACACAAAGTTTCTCTTCAGTTGCAAACTCCACTCCATACATATATATGGGGAGGTACAAGCTCCAACTCGGTTTTACAGTGAAAACTGCAGGAACGTCAAACCGGCACTAGGAAACAGACTGAGAAACCAGAGTAAAAGTTTCTCCTGCAACCCGTTCCCTTTGTGCTAGATGAACGAAAGTCTCTACACATGCTCAGTTCTGAGAGATATGTGTGTGTGAAAGCCGTCCTTCACCTAGCTTGTTGGTAACACAAAGTTTCTCTTCAGTGGCAAACTCCACTCCATACATATATATGGGGAGGTACTAGCTCCAAATCCGTTTTACAGTGAAAACTGCAGGAAATTCAAACCGGCACTAGGAAACAGACTGAGAAACCAAAGTAAAATTTCTCCTGCAACCAGTTCCATTTGTGCTAGATGAACGAACGTCTTTCCACATGCTCAGTTCTGAGAGATAAGTGTCTGTGAAAGCCGTCCTTCACATAGCTTGTTGGGAACACAAAGTTTCTCTTCAGTTGCAAACTCCACTCCATACATATATATGGGGAGGTACTAGCTCCAACACGGTTTTACAGTGATAACTGCAGGAACTTCAAACCGGCACTAGGAAACAGACTGAGAAACCAGAGTAATAGTTTCTCCTGCAACCCGTTCCATTTGTGCTAGATGAACGAACGTCTCTCCACATGCTCAGTTCTGAGAGATAAGTGTGTGTGAAAGCCGTGCTTCACCTAGCTTGTTGGGAACACAAAATTTCTCTTCAGTTGCAAACTCCACTCCGTACATATATATGGGGAGGTACTAGCTCCAAATCGGTTTTACAGTGAAAACTGCAGGAACTTCAAACCGGCACTAGGAAACAGACTGAGAAACCAGAGTAAAAGTTTATCCTGCAACCCGTTCCCTTTGTGCTAGATGAACGAACGTCTCTCCACATGCTCAGTTCTGAGAGATAAGTGTGTGTGAAAGCCGTCCTTCACCTAGCTTGTTGGGATCACAAAGTTTCTCTTCAGTTGCAAACTCCACTCCATACATATATATGGGGAGGTACTAGCACCAACTCGGGTTTACAGTGATAACTGCAGGAACTTCAAACCGGCACTAGGAAACAGACTGAGAAACCAGAGAAAAAGTTTCTCCTGCAAACCGTTCCATTTGTGCAAGATGAACGAACGTCTCTCCACATGCTCAGTTCTGAGAGATAACTGTGTGTGAAGCCGCCCTTCAACTAGCTTGTTGGGAACACAAAGTTTCTCTTCATTTGCAAACCCCACTCCATACATATATATGGGGAGGTACTAGCTCCAACTCGGTTTTACCGTGAAAACTGCAGGAACTTCAAACCGGCACAAGGAAACAGACTGAGAAACCAGAGTAAAAGTTTCTCCTGCAACCCGTTCCATTTGTGCTAGATGAACGAACGTCTCTCCACATGCTCAGTTCTGAGAAATAATTCTGTGTGAAAGCTGTCCTTCACCTAGCTTGTTGGGAACCCAAAGTTTCTCTTCAGTTGCAAACTCCACTCCTTACATATATATGGGGAGGTACAAGCTCTAACTCGGTTTTACAGTGAAAACTGCAGGATCGTCAAACTGGCACTAGGAAACAGACTGAGAAACCAGAGTAAAAGTTTCTCCTGCAACCCGTTCCCTTTGTGCTAGATGAACAAAAGTCTCTCCACATGCTCAGTTCTGAGGGATAAGTGGGTGTGAAAGCCGTCCTTCACCTTGCTTATTGGGAACACAAAGTTTCTCTTCATGTGCAAACTCCACTCCATACATATATATGGGGAGGTACTAGCGCCAACTCGGTTTTACAGTGAAAACTGTAGGAACTTCAAACAGGCACTAGGAAACACACCGATAAACCAGAGTAAAAGTTTCTCCTGCAACCCGTTCCATTTGTGCTAGATGAACGAACGTCTCTCCACATGCTCAGTTCTGAGAGATAAGTGTGTGTGAAAGCCGTCCTTCACATATCTTGTTGAGAACACAAAGTTTTTATTCAGTTGCTAACTCCAAACCATACATATATATGGGGAGGTACAAGCTCCAACTCGGTTTTACAGCGAAAACTGCAGGAAATTCAAACCGGCACTAGGAAACAGACTGAGAAACCAGAGTAAAATTTTCTCCTGCAACCCGTTCCCTTTGTGCTAGATGAACGAACGTCTCTCCACATGCTCAGTTCTGAGTGATAAGTGTGTGTGAAAGCCGTCCTTCACCTAGCTTGTTGGTAACACAAAGTTTCTCTTCAGTTGCAAACTCCACTCCATACATATATATGGGGAGGTACTAGCTACAAATCGGTTTTACAGTGAAAACTGCAGGAACTTCAAACCGGCACTAGGTAACAGACCGAGAAACCAGAGAAATACTTTCTACTGCAGCCCTTTCCCTTTGTGCTAGATGAACGAAAGTCTCTCCACATGCTCAGTTCTGAGAGATAAGTGTGTGTGAAAGCCGTCCTTCACCTAGCTTGTTGGGAACACAAAGTTTCTCTTCAGTTGCAAACTCCTCTCCATACATATATATTTGGAGGTACTAGCTCCAACTCGGTTTTACAGTGAAAACTGCAGGAACTTCAAACCGGCACTAGGAAACAGACTGAGAAACCAGAGTAAAATTTCTCCTGCAACCCGTTCCCTTTGTGCTAGATGAACGGACGTCTCTCCACATGCTCGGTTCTGAGAGATAAGTGTGTGTGAAAGCCGTACTTCACCTATCTTGTTGGGAACACAAATTTTCTCTTCAGTTGCAAACCCCAATCCATACATATATATGGGAAAGTACAAGCTCCAACTCGATTTTACCGTGAAAACTGCAGGAACTTCATACCGGCACTAGGAAACCGACTGAGAAACCAGAGTAAAAGTTTCTCCTGCAACCCGTTCCCTTTGTGCTAGATGAAAGAACGTCTCTCCACATGCTCAGTTCTGAGAGATAAGTGTGTGTGAAAGCCGTCCTTCATATATCTTGTTGGGAACACAAAGTTTCTCTTCAGTTGCAAACTCAACTCCATGCATATATATGGGGAGGTACTAGCTCCAACTCGGTTTTACAGTGAAAACTGCAGGAACTTCAAACCGGCACTAGGAAACAGACTGAGAAACCAGAGTAAAAGTTTCTCCTGCAACCCGTTCCCTTTGTGCTAGATGAACGAACGTCTCTCCACATGCTCAGTTCTGAGAGATAAGTGTGTGTGAAAGCCGTCCTTCACCTAGCTTGTTGGTAACACAAAGTTTCTCTTCAGTTGCAAACTCCACTCCATACATATATATGGGGAGGTACTAGCTACAAATCGGTTTTACAGTGAAAACTGCAGGAACTTCAAACCGGCACTAGGTAACAGACCGAGAAACCAGAGAAATACTTTCTACTGCAGCCCTTTCCCTTTGTGCTAGATGAACGAAAGTCTCTCCACATGCTCAGTTCTGAGAGATAAGTGTGTGTGAAAGCCGTCCTTCACCTAGCTTGTTGGGAACACAAAGTTTCTCTTCAGTTGCAAACTCCACTCCATACATATATATTTGGAGGTACTAGCTCCAACTCGGTTTTACAGTGAAAACTGCAGGAACTTCAAACCGGCACTAGGAAAGAGACTGAGAAACCAGAGTAAAATTTCTCCTGCAACCCGTTCCCTTTGTGCTAGATGAACGGACGTCTCTCCTCATGCTCGGTTCTGAGAGATAAGTGTGTGTGAAAGCCGTACTTCACCTAGCTTGTTGGGAACACAAATTTTCTCTTCAGTTGCAAAACCCACTCCATACATATATATGGGGATGCACAAGCTCCAACTCGATTTTACCGTGAAAACTGCAGGAACTTCAAATCGGCACTAGGAAACCGACTGAGAAACCAGAGTAAAAGTTTCTCCTGCAACCCGTTCCCTTTGTGCTAGATGAAAGAACGTCTCTCCACATGCTCAGTTCTGAGAGATAAGTGTGTGTGAAAGCCGTCCTTCACATATCTTGTTGGGAACACAAAGTTTCTCTTCTGTTGCAAACTCCACTCCATACTTATATATGGGGAGGTACTAGCTCCAACTCGGTTTTACAGTGAAAACTGCAGGAACTTCAAACCGGCACTAGGAAACAGACTGAGAAACCAGAGTAAAAGTTTCTCCTGCAACCCGTTCCCTTTGTGCTAGATGAACGAACGTCTCTCCACATGCTCAGTTCTGAGAGATAAGTGTGTGTGAATGCCGTCCTTCACATATCTTGTTGGGAACACAAATTTTCTCTTCAGTTGCAAACCCCATTCCATACATATATATGGGGTGGTACTAGCTCCAACTCGGTTTTACAGTGAAAACTGCAGGAACTTCAAACCGGCACTAGGAAACAGACTGAGAAACCAGAGTAAAAGTTTCTCCTGCAACCCGTTCCCATTGTGCTAGATGAACGAACGTCTCTCCACATGCTCAGTTCTGAGAGATAAGTGTGTGTGAAAGCCTTCCTTCACCTAGCTTGTTGGGAAAACAAATTTTCTCTTCAGTTGCAAACCCCACTCCCTACATATATATGGGGATGTACTAGCTCCAACTCGGTTTTACAGTGAAAACTGCAGGAACTTCAAACCGGCACTAGGAAACAGACTGAGAAACCAGAGTAAAAGTTTCCCCTGCAACCCGTTCCATTTGTGCTAGATGAACGAACGTCTCTCCACATGCTCATTTCTGAGAGATAAGTGTGTGTGAAAGCCGTCCTTCACCTAGCTTGTTCGGAACACAAAGTTTCTCTTCAGTTGCAAACTCCACTCCATACATATATATGGGGAGGTACAAGCTCCAACTCGGTTTTACAGTGAAAACTGCAGGAACGTCAAACCGGCACTAGGAAACAGACTGAGAAACCAGAGTAAAAGTTTCTCCTGCAACCCGTTCCCTTTGTGCTAGATGAACGAAAGTCTCTACACATGCTCAGTTCTGAGAGATATGTGTGTGTGAAAGCCGTCCTTCACCTAGCTTGTTGGTAACACAAAGTTTCTCTTCAGTGGCAAACTCCACTCCATACACATATATGGGGAGGTACTAGCTCCAAATCCGTTTTACAGTGAAAACTGCAGGAAATTCAAACCGGCACTAGGAAACAGACTGAGAAACCAAAGTAAAATTTCTCCTGCAACCATTTCCCTTTGTGCTAGATGAACGAACGTCTTTCCACATGCTCAGTTCTGAGAGATAAGTGTCTGTGAAAGCCGTCCTTCACATAGCTTGTTGGGAACACAAAGTTTCTCTTCAGTTGCAAACTCCACTCCATACATATATATGGGGAGGTACTAGCTCCAACTAGGTTTTACAGTGAAAACTGCAGGAACTTCAAACCGGCACTAGGAAACAGACTGAGAAACCAGAGTAATAGTTTCTCCTGCAACCCGTTCCCTTTGTGCTAGATGAACGAACGTCTCTCCACATGCTCAGTTCTGAGAGATAAGTGTGTGTGAAAGCCGTCCTTCACCTATCTTGTTGGGAACACAAAATTTCTCTTCAGTTGCAAACTCCACTCCGTACATATATATGGGGAGGTACTAGCTCCAAATCGGTTTTACAGTGAAAACTGCAGGAACTTCAAACCGGCACTAGGAAACAGACTGAGAAACCAGAGTAAAAGTTTATCCTGCAACCCGTTCCCTTTGTGCTAGATGAACGAACGTCTCTCCACATGCTCAGTTCTGAGAGATAAGTGTGTGTGAAATCCGTCCTTCACCTAGCTTGTTGGGATCACAAAGTTTCTCTTCAGTTGCAAACTCCACTCCATACATATATATGGGTAAGTACTAGCAACAAATCGGTTTTACAGTGAAAACTGCAGGAACTTCATACCGGCACTAGGTAACAGACCGAGAAACCAGAGAAATACTTTCTACTGCAGCCCTTTCCCTTTGTGCTAGATGAACGAAAGTCTCTCCACATGCTCAGTTCTGAGAGATAAGTGTGTGTGAAAGCCGTCCTTCACCTAGCTTGTTGGGAACACAAAGTTTCTCTTCAGTTGCAAACTCCACTCCATACATATATATTTGGAGGTACTAGCTCCAACTCGGTTTTACAGTGAAAACTGCAGGAACTTCAAACCGGCACTAGGAAACAGACTGAGAAACCAGAGTAAAATTTCTCCAGCAACCCGTTCCCTTTGCGCTAGATGAACGGACGTCTCTCCACATGCTCGGTTCTGAGAGATAAGTGTGTGTGAAAGCCGTACTTCACCTAGCTTGTTGGGAACACAAAGTTTCTCTTCAGTTGCACACCCCACTCCATACATATATATGGGGATGTACAAGCTCCAACTCGATTTTACCGTGAAAACTGCAGGAACTTCAAACCGGCACTAGGAAACAGACTGAGAAACCAGAGTAAAAGTTTCTCCTGCAACCCGTTCCCTTTGTGCTAGATGAAAGAACGTCTCTCCACATGCTCAGTTCTGAGAGATAAGTGTGTGTGAAAGCCGTCCTTCAGCTAGCTTGTTTGGAAAACAATGTTTCTCTTCAGTTGCAAACTCCAATCCACACATATATATGGGGAGGTACTAGCTCCAACTCGGTTTTGCAGTGAAAACTGCAGGAATTTCAAACCGGCACTCGGAAACAGACTGAGAAACCAGAGTAAAAGTATCTCCTGCAACCCTTACCCTTTGTGCTAGATGAACGAACGTCTCACCACATGCTCAGTTCTGAGAGAAAGGTGTGTGTGAAAGCCGTCCTTCACCTAGCTTCTTGGGAACACAAAGTTTCTCTTCAGTTGGAAACTCCAATCCATACATATATATGGGGAGGTACAAGCTCCAACTCGGTTTTACAGTGAAAACTGCAGGAACTTCAAACCGGCACTAGGAAACAGACTGAGAAACCAGAGTAAACATTTCTCCTGCAACCCGTTCCCTTTGTGCTAGATGAACGAACGTCTCTCCACATGCTCAGATCTGAGAGATAAGTGTGTGTGAAAGCCTTCCTTCAACTAGCTTGTTCGGAACACAAAGTTTCTCTTCAGTTGTAAACTCCACTCCATACAAATATATGGGGAGGTACTAGCTCCAACTCGCTTTTACAGTGAAAACTGCAGGAACTTCAAACCGGCACTAGGAAACAGACCGAGAAACCAGAGTAAAAGTTTCTCCTGCAACCCGTTCCCTTTGTGCTAGATGAACGAACGTCTCTCCACATGCTCAGTTCTGAGAGATAAATGTGTGTGAAAGCCGTCCTTCACCTAGCTTGTTGGGAACACAAAGTTTCTCTTCAGTGGCAAACCCCACTCCATACATATATATGGGGAGGTACTAGCTCCAACTCGGTTTTACCTTGAAAACTGCAGGAACTTCAAACCGGCACTAGGAAACAGACTGAGAAACCAGAGTAAATGTTTCTCCTTCATCCCGTTCCCTTTGTGCTAGATGAATGAACGTCTCTCCACCTGCTCAGTTCTGAGAGATAATTGTGTGTGAAAGCCGTCCTTCACCTTGCTTGTTGGGAACACAAAGATTCTCTTCAGTTGCAAACTCCACTCCATACATATATATGGGGAGGTACTAGCTCCAACTCGGTTTTACAGTGAAAATTGCAGGAACATCAAACCGGCACTAGGAAAAAGACCGAGAAACCAGAGTAAAAGTTTCTCCGGCAACCCGTTCCCTTTGTGCTAGATGAAAGAACGTCTCTCCACATGCTCAGTTCTGAGAGATAAGTGTGTGTGAAAGCCGTCCTTCAGCTTGCTTGTTTGGAACACAATGTTTCTCTTCAGTTGCAAACTCCAATCTACACATATATATGGGGAGGTACTAGCTCCAACTCGGTTTTGCAGTGAAAAATGCAGGAATTTCAAACCGGCACTCGGAAACAGACTGAGAAACCAGAGTAAAAGTATCTCCTGCAACCCTTACCCTTTGTGCTAGATGAACGAACGTCTCTCCACATGCTCAGTTCTGAGAGAAAGTTGTGTGTGAAAGCCGTCCTTCACCTAGCTTGTTGGGAACACAAAGTTTCTCTTCAGTTGGAAACTCCACTCCATACATATATATGGGGAGGTACAAGCTCCAACTCTGTTTTACAGTGAAAACTGCAGGAACTTCAAACCGGCACTAGGAAACAGACTGAGAAACCAGTGTAAACGTTTCTCCTGCAACCCGTTCCCTTTGTGCTAGATGAACGAACGTCTCTCCACATGCTCAGATCTGAGAGATAAGTGTGTGTGAAAGCCTTCCTTCACCTAGCTTGTTGGGAACACAAAGTTTCCTTCAGTTGCAAACTCCAATCCATACTTATATATGGGGAGGTTCTAGCTCCAACTCGCTTTTACAGTTAAAAACTGCAGGAACTTCAAACCGGCACTAGGAAACAGACCGAGAAACCAGAGTAAAAGTTTCTCCTGCAACCCGTTCCCTTTGTGCTAGATGAACGAACGTCTCTCCACATGCTCAGTTCTGAGAGATAAGTGTGTGTGAAAGCCGTCCTTCAAATAGCTTGTTGGGAACACAAATTTTCTCTTCAGTTGCAAACTCCACTCCACACATATATATGGGGAGGTACTAGCTCCAACTCGGTTTTACAGTTAAAACTGCAGGAACTTCAAACCGGCACTAGGAAACAGACTGAGAAACCAGAGTAAAAGTTTCTCCTGCAACCCGTTCCCTTTGTGCTAGATGAACGAACGTCTCTCCACATGCTCAGTTCTGAGAGATAAGTGTGTGTGAAAGCCGTTCTTCACCTAGCTTGTTGGGAACACAAAGTTTCTCTTCATTTGCAAACTCCACACCATACATATATATGGGGAGGTACAAGCTCCAACTCGGTTTTACAGTGAAAACTGCAGGAACTTCAAACCGGCACTAGGAAACAGACCGAGAAACCAGAGTAAAAGTTTCTCCTGCAACCAGTTCCCTTTGTGCTAGATGAACGAACGTCTCTCCACATGCTCAGTTCTGAGAGAAAATTGTGTGTGAAAGCCGTCCTTCACCTAGCTTGTTGGGAACACAAAGTTTCTCTTCAGTTGCAAACTCCACTCGATACATATATATGGGGAGGTACTAGCTCCAACTCGGTTTTACAGTGAAAACTGCAGGAACTTCAAACCGGCACTAGGAAACAGACTGAGAAACCAGAGTAAAAGTTTCTCCTGCAACCCGTTCCCTTTGTGCTAGATGAACGAACGTCTCTCCACATGCTCAGTTCTGAGAGATAAGTGTGTGTGAAAGCCGTCCTTCACCTTGCTTGTTGGGAACACAAAGTTTCTCTTCAGTTGCAAACTACAATCCATACATATATATGGGGAGGTACCAGCTCCAACTCGGTTTTACAATGAAAACTGCAGGATCTTCAAACCGGCACTAGGAAACAGACCGAGAAACCAGAGTAAAAGTTTCTCCTGCAACCCGTTCCCTTTGTGCTAGATGAACGAACGTCTCTCCACATGCTCAGTTCTGAGAGATAAGTGTGTGTGAAAGCCGTCCTTCACCTAGCTTGTTGGGAACACAAAGTTTCTCTTCAGTTGCAAACTCCACTCCATACATATATATGGGGAGGTACTAGCTACAACTCGGGTTTACAGTGAAAACTGCAGGAAATTCAAACCGGCACTAGGAAACAGATTGAGAAACCAGAGTAAAAGTTTCTCCTGCAACCCGTTCCCTTTGTGCTAGATGAACGAACGTCTATCCACATGCTCAGTTCTGAGAGAAAATTGTGTGTGAAAGCCGTCCTTCACCTAGCTTGTTGGGAACACAAAGTTTCTCTTCAGTTGCAAACTCCACTCCATACATTTATATGGAGAGGTTCTAGCTCCAAGTCGGTTTTACAGTGAAAACTGCAGAAACTTCAAACCGGCACTAGGAAACAGATTGAGAAACCAGAGTAAAAGTTTCTCCTGCAACCCGTTGCCTTTGTGCTAGATGAACGAACGTCTATCCACATGCTCAGTTCTGAGAGAAAATAGTGTGTGAAAGCCGTCCTTCACCTAGCTTGTTGGGAACACAAAGTTTCTCTTCAGTTGCAAACTCCACTCCATACATATATATGGGGAGGTACTAGCTCCAACTCGGTTTAACAGTGAAAACTGCAGGAACTTCAAACCGGCACTAGGAAACAGACCGAGAAACCAGAGAAATAGTTTCTCCTGCAAAACGTTCCCTTTGTGCTAGATGAACGAAAGTCTCTCCACATGCTCAGTTCTGAGAGATAATTTTGTGTAAAAGCCGTACTTCACCTAGCTTGTTGGGAACACAAAGATTCTCTTCAGTTGCAAACTCCACTCCATACATATATATGGGGAGTTACTTGCTCCAACTAGGTTTTTCAGTGAAAAATGCAGGAAATTCAAACCGGCACTAAGAAACAGACTGAGAAACCAGAGTAAAAGTTTCTCCTGCAAACCTTACCCTTTGTGCTAGATGAACGAACGTCTCTCCACATGCTCAGTTCTGAGAGAAAGGTGTGTGTGAAAGCCGTCCTTCACCCAGCTTGTTGGGAACACAAAGTTTCTCTTCAGTTGGAAACTCCACTCCATACATATATATGGGGAGGTACAAGCTCCAACTCGGTTTTACAGTGAAAACTGCAGGAACTTCAAACCGGCACTAGGAAACAGACTGAGAAACCAGAGTAAACGTTTCTCCTGCAACTGGTTTCCTTTGTGCTAGATGAACGAACGTCTCTCCACATGCTCAGTTCTGAAAGATAAGTGTTTGTGAAAGCCGTCCTTCAACTAGCATGTTGGGAACACAAATTTTCTCTTCAGTTGCAAACTCCACTCCACACATATATATGGGGAGGTACTAGCTCCAACTCTGTTTTACAGTGAAAACTGCAGGAACTTCAAACCGGCACTAGGAAACAGACTGAGAAACCAGAGTAAAAGTTTCTCCTGCAAACCGTTCCCTTTGTGCTAGATGAACGAACGTCTATCCACATGCTCAGTTCTGAGAGTAAAGTGTGTGTGAAAGCCGTCCTTCACCTTGCTTGCTGGGAACACAAAGTTTCTCTTCAGTTGCAATCTCCAATCCGTACATATATATGGGGAGGTACTAGCCCCAACTCGGTTTTACAGTGAAAACTGCAGGAACTTCAAACCGGCACTAGGAAACAGCCTGAGAAACCAGAGTAAAAGTTTTTCCTGCAACTCGTTCCCTTTGTGCTAGATGAACGAACGTCTCTCCACATGCTCAGTTCTGAGAGATAATTGTGTTTGAAAGCCGTCCTTCACATAGCTTGTTGGGAACACAAAGTTTCTCTTCAGTTTCAAAGTCCACTCCATACATATATATGGGAAGGTACTAGCCCCAACTCTGTTTTACAGTGAAAACTGCAGGAACTTCAAACCGGCACTAGGAAACAGACCGAGAAACCAGAGTAATAGTTTCTCCTGCAACCCGTTCCCTTTGTGCTAGATGAACGAACGTCTCTCCACATGCTCAGTTCTGAGACATAAGTGTGTGTGAAAGCCGTCCTTCACCTAGCTTTTTGGGAACACAAAGTTTCTCTTCAGTTGCAAACTACAATCCGTACATATATATGCGGAGGTACTAGCTCAAACTCGGTTTTACAGTGAAAACTGCAGGAACTTCAAAACGGCACTAGGAAACAGACTGAGAAACCAGAGTAAAAGTTTCTCCTTCAACCCGTTCCCTTTGTGCTAGATGAACGAACGTCTTTCCACAAGCTCAGTTTTGAGAGATAAGTGTGTGTGGAAGCCGTCCTTCACCTAGCATGTTGGGAACACAAAGTTTCTCTTCAGTTGCAAACTCCACTGCATACATATATATGGGGAGGTACTAGCTCCAACTCGGTTTTACAGTTAAAAACTGCAGGAAATTCAAACCGGCACTAGGAAACAGACCGAGAAACCAGAGTAAAAGTTTCTCCTGCAACCCGTTCCCTTTGTGCTAGATGAACGAACGTCTCTCCACATGCTCAGTTCTGAGAGATAAGTGTGTGTGAAAGCCGTCCTTCAAATAGCTTGTTGGGAACACAAATTTTCTCTTCAGTTGCAAACTCCACTCCACACATATATATGGGGAGGTACTAGCTCCAACTCGGTTTTACAGTTAAAACTGCAGGAACTTCAAACCGGCACTAGGAAACAGACTGAGAAACCAGAGTAAAAGTTTCTCCTGCAACCCGTTCCCTTTGTGCTAGATGAACGAACGTCTCTCCACATGCTCAGTTCTGAGAGATAAGTGTGTGTGAAAGCCGTTCTTCACCTAGCTTGTTGGGAACACAAAGTTTCTCTTCATTTGCAAACTCCACACCATACATATATATGGGGAGGTACAAGCTCCAACTCGGTTTTACAGTGAAAACTGCAGGAACTTCAAACCGGCACTAGGAAACAGACCGAGAAACCAGAGTAAAAGTTTCTCCTGCAACCAGTTCCCTTTGTGCTAGATGAACGAACGTCTCTCCACATGCTCAGTTCTGAGAGAAAATTGTGTGTGAAAGCCGTCCTTCACCTAGCTTGTTGGGAACACAAAGTTTCTCTTCAGTTGCAAACTCCACTCGATACATATATATGGGGAGGTACTAGCTCCAACTCGGTTTTACAGTGAAAACTGCAGGAACTTCAAACCGGCACTAGGAAACAGACTGAGAAACCAGAGTAAAAGTTTCTCCTGCAACCCGTTCCCTTTGTGCTAGATGAACGAACGTCTCTCCACATGCTCAGTTCTGAGAGATAAGTGTGTGTGAAAGCCGTCCTTCACCTTGCTTGTTGGGAACACAAAGTTTCTCTTCAGTTGCAAACTACAATCCATACATATATATGGGGAGGTACCAGCTCCAACTCGGTTTTACAATGAAAACTGCAGGATCTTCAAACCGGCACTAGGAAACAGACCGAGAAACCAGAGTAAAAGTTTCTCCTGCAACCCGTTCCCTTTGTGCTAGATGAACGAACGTCTCTCCACATGCTCAGTTCTGAGAGATAAGTGTGTGTGAAAGCCGTCCTTCACCTAGCTTGTTGGGAACACAAAGTTTCTCTTCAGTTGCAAACTCCACTCCATACATATATATGGGGAGGTACTAGCTACAACTCGGGTTTACAGTGAAAACTGCAGGAAATTCAAACCGGCACTAGGAAACAGATTGAGAAACCAGAGTAAAAGTTTCTCCTGCAACCCGTTCCCTTTGTGCTAGATGAACGAACGTCTATCCACATGCTCAGTTCTGAGAGAAAATAGTGTGTGTGAAAGCCGTCCTTCACCTAGCTTGTTGGGAACACAAAGTTTCTCTTCAGTTGCAAACTCCACTCCATACATTTATATGGAGAGGTTCTAGCTCCAAGTCGGTTTTACAGTGAAAACTGCAGAAACTTCAAACCGGCACTAGGAAACAGATTGAGAAACCAGAGTAAAAGTTTCTCCTGCAACCCGTTGCCTTTGTGCTAGATGAACGAACGTCTATCCACATGCTCAGTTCTGAGAGAAAATAGTGTGTGAAAGCCGTCCTTCACCTAGCTTGTTGGGAACACAAAGTTTCTCTTCAGTTGCAAACTCCACTCCATACATATATATGGGGAGGTACTAGCTCCAACTCGGTTTAACAGTGAAAACTGCAGGAACTTCAAACCGGCACTAGGAAACAGACCGAGAAACCAGAGAAATAGTTTCTCCTGCAAAACGTTCCCTTTGTGCTAGATGAACGAAAGTCTCTCCACATGCTCAGTTCTGAGAGATAATTTTGTGTAAAAGCCGTACTTCACCTAGCTTGTTGGGAACACAAAGATTCTCTTCAGTTGCAAACTCCACTCCATAAATATATATGGGGAGTTACTTGCTCCAACTAGGTTTTTCAGTGAAAAATGCAGGAAATTCAAACCGGCACTAAGAAACAGACTGAGAAACCAGAGTAAAAGTTTCTCCTGCAAACCTTACCCTTTGTGCTAGATGAACGAACGTCTCTCCACATGCTCAGTTCTGAGAGAAAGGTGTGTGTGAAAGCCGTCTTTCACCTAGCTTGTTGGGAACACAAAGTTTCTCTTCAGTTGGAAACTCCACTCCATACATATATATGGGGAGGTACAAGCTCCAACTCGGTTTTACAGTGAAAACTGCAGGAACTTCAAACCGGCACTAGGAAACAGACTGAGAAACCAGAGTAAACGTTTCTCCTGCAACTGGTTTCCTTTGTGCTAGATGAACGAACGTCTCTCCACATGCTCAGTTCTGAAAGATAAGTGTTTGTGAAAGCCGTCCTTCAACTAGCATGTTGGGAACACAAATTTTCTCTTCAGTTGCAAACTCCACTCCACACATATATATGGGGAGGTACTAGCTCCAACTCTGTTTTACAGTGAAAACTGCAGGAACTTCAAACCGGCACTAGGAAACAGACTGAGAAACCAGAGTAAAAGTTTCTCCTGCAAACCGTTCCCTTTGTGCTAGATGAACGAACGTCTATCCACATGCTCAGTTCTGAGAGTAAAGTGTGTGTGAAAGCCGTCCTTCAACTTGCTTGCTGGGAACACAAAGTTTCTCTTCAGTTGCAATCTCCAATCCGTACATATATATGGGGAGGTACGAGCCCCAACTCGGTTTTACAGTGAAAACTGCAGGAACTTCAAACCGGCACTAGGAAACAGCCTGAGAAACCAGAGTAAAAGTTTTTCCTGCAACTCGTTCCCTTTGTGCTAGATGAACGAACGTCTCTCCACATGCTCAGTTCTGAGAGATAATTGTGTTTGAAAGCCGTCCTTCACATAGCTTGTTGGGAACACAAAGTTTCTCTTCAGTTTCAAAGTCCACTCCATACATATATATGGGAAGGTACTAGCCCCAACTCTGTTTTACAGTGAAAACTGCAGGAACTTCAAACCGGCACTAGGAAACAGACCGAGAAACCAGAGTAATAGTTTCTCCTGCAACCCGTTCCCTTTGTGCTAGATGAACGAACGTCTCTCCACATGCTCAGTTCTGAGACATAAGTGTGTGTGAAAGCCGTCCTTCACCTAGCTTTTTGGGAACACAAAGTTTCTCTTCAGTTGCAAACTACAATCCGTACATATATATGCGGAGGTACTAGCTCAAACTCGGTTTTACAGTGAAAACTGCAGGAACTTCAAAACGGCACTAGGAAACAGACTGAGAAACCAGAGTAAAAGTTTCTCCTTCAACCCGTTCCCTTTGTGCTAGATGAACGAACGTCTTTCCACAAGCTCAGTTTTGAGAGATAAGTGTGTGTGGAAGCCGTCCTTCACCTAGCATGTTGGGAACACAAAGTTTCTCTTCAGTTGCAAACTCCACTGCATACATATATATGGGGAGGTACTAGCTCCAACTCGGTTTTACAGTGAAAACTGCAGGAATTTCAAACCGGCACTGGGAAATAAACCGAGAATCCAGAGTAAAAGTTTCTCCTGCAACCCGTTCCCTTTCTGCTAGATGAACGAACGTCTCTCCACATGCTGAGATCTGAGAGATATGTGTGTGTGAACGCCGTCCTTCACCTAGCTTGTTGGGAACACAAAGTTTCTCTACATTTGCAAACTCCACTCCACATATATAAATGGGTTGGTACTAGCTCCAACTCGGTTTTACAGTGAAATCTGCAGGAACTTCAAACCGACACTAGGAAAAAGACTGAGAAACTTGAGTAAAAGTTTCTCCTGCAACCCGTTCCCTTTGTGCTAGATGAACGTACGTCTCTCCACATGCCCAATTCTGAGAGATTATTGTGTGTGAAAGCCGTCCTTCACCTATCTTGTTGGGAACACAAAGTTTCTCTTCAGTTGCAAACTCCACTCCAAACATATATATGGGGAGGTACTAGCTCCAACTCGGTTTTACAGTGAAAACTGCAGGAACTTCAAACCGGCACTAGGAAACAGCCTGAGAAACCACAGTAAAAGATCCTCCTGCAACCCATTCCCTTTTTGCTAGATGAACGAACGTCTCTCCACAAGCTCAGTTTTGAGAGATAAGTGTGTGTGGAAGACTTCCTTCACCTAGCTTTTTGGGAACACAAAGTTTCTCTTCAGTTGCAAACTCCACTCCATACATATATATGGGGAGGTACTAGCTCAAACTCGGTTTTACAGTGAAAACTGCAGGAACTTCAAACCGGGACTAGGAAACAGACCGAGTAACCAGAGTAAAAGTTTCTCCTGCAACCCGTTCCCTTTGTGCTAGATGAACGAACGTCTCTCCACATGCTCAGTTCTGAGAGATAAGTGTGTGTGAAAGCCGTCCTTCACCTAGCTTGTTGGGAACACAAAGTTTCTCTTCTGTTGCAAACTCCACTCCATACATATATATGGGGAGATACTAGCTACAACTCGGTTTTACAGTGAAAACTGCAGGAACTTCAAACCGGCACTTGGAAACAGACTGAGAAACCAGAGTAAAAGTTTCTCCTGCAAAACGTTCCCTTTGTGCTAGATGATCGAACGTCTATCCACATGCTCAGTTCTGAGAGTAAAGTGTGTGTGAAAGCCGTCCTTCACCTTGCTTGCTGGGAACACACAGTTTCTCTTCAGTTGCAAACTCCAATCCGTACATATATATGGGGAGGTACTAGCCCCAACTCGGTTTTACAGTGAAAACTGCAGGAACTTCAAACCGGCACTAGGAAACAGCCTGAGAAACCAGAGTAAAAGTTTCTCCTGCAACTCGTTCCCTTTGTGCTAGATGAACGAACGTCTCTCCACATGCTCAGTTCTGAGAGATAATTGTGTTTGAAAGCCGTCGTTCACATAGCTTGTTGGGAACACAAAGTTTCTCTTCAGTTTCAAACTCCACTCCATACATATATATGGGAAGGTACTAGCCCCAACTCTGTTTTACAGTGAAAACTGCAGGAACTTCAAACCGGCACTAGGAAACAGACCGAGAAACCAGAGTAATAGTTTCTCCTGCAACCCGTTCCCTTTGTGCTAGATGAACGAACGTCTCTCCACATGCTCAGTTCTGAGACATAAGTGTGTGTGAAAGCCGTCCTTCACCTAGCTTTTTGGGAACACAAAGTTTCTCTTCAGTTGCAAACTACAATCCGTACATATATATGCGGAGGTACTAGCTCAAACTCGGTTTTACAGTGAAAACTGCAGGAACTTCAAAACGGCACTAGGAAACAGACCGAGAAACCAGAGTAAAAGTTTCTCCTGCAACCCGTTCCCTTTGTGCTAGATGAACGAACGTCTTTCCACAAGCTCAGTTTTGAGAGATAAGTGTGTGTGGAAGCCGTCCTTCACCTAGCATGTTGGGAACACAAAGTTTCTCTTCAGTTGCAAACTCCACTGCATACATATATATGGGGAGGTACTAGCTCCAACACGGTTTTACAGTGAAAACTGCAGGAATTTCAAACCGGCACTGGGAAATAAACCGAGAATCCAGAGTAAAAGATTCTCCTGCAACCCGTTCCCTTTGTGCTAGATGAACGAACGTCTCTCCACATGCTGAGATCTGAGAGATATGTGTGTGTGAACGCCGTCCTTCAACTAGCTTGTTGGGAACACAAAGTTTCTCTACATTTGCAAACTCCACTCCACATATATAAATGGGTTGGTACTAGCTCCAACTCGGTTTTACCGTGAAAACTGCAGGAACTTCAAACCGGCACTAGGAAACAGACCGAGAAACCAGAGTAAAAGTTTCTCCTGCAACTAGTTCCCTTTGTGCTAGATGAACGAACGTCTCTCCCCATGCTCAGTTCTGAGAGATAAGTGTGTGTGAAAGCCGTCCTTCACCTAGCTTGTTGGGAACACAAAGTTTCTCTTCAGTTGCAAACTCCACTCGATACATATATATGGGGAGGTACTAGCTCCAACTCGGTTTTGCAGTGAAAACTGCAGGAACTTCAAAACGGCACTAGGAAACAGACCGAGAAACCAGCGAAAAAGTTTCTCCTACAACCCGTTCCCTTTGTGCTAGATGAACGAACGTCTCTCCACATGCTCAGTTCTGAGAGGTAAGTGTGTGTGAAAGCCGACTTTCACCTAGCTTTTTGGGAACACAAAGTTTCCCTTCAGTTGCAAATTCCACTCCATACATATATATGGGGAGGTACTAATTCCAAATCGGTTTTACAGTGAAACCTGCAGGAACTTCAAACCGGCACTAGGAAACAGACTGAGAAAACAGATTAAAAGTTTGTCCTGCAACCCGTTCCATTTGTGCTACATGAACGAACGTCTCTCCACATGCTCAGTTCTGAGAGATAAGTGTGTGTGAAAGCCGTCCTTCAACTAGCTTGTTGGGAACACAAACTGTCTCTTCAGTTGCAAACTACACTCCATACATATATATGGGGAGGCACCAACTCCAACTCGCTTTTACAGTGAAAACTGCAGGAACTTCAAACCGGCACTAGGAAACAGACCGAGAAACCAGCGAAAAAGTTTCTCCTACTACCCGTTCCCTTTGTGCTAGATGAACGAACGACTCTCCACATGCTCAGTTCTGAGAGATAATTGTGTGTGAAAGCCGTACTTCACCTAGCTTGTTGGGAATACAAAGTTTCTCTTCAGTTGCCAACTCCACTCCATACTAATATATGCGGAGGTACTAGCTCCAGCTCGGTTTTATAGTGAAAACTGCAGGAACTTCAAACCGGCACTAGGAAACAGACTGAAAACAAGAGTAAAAGTTTTCCCTGCAACCCGTTCCCTTTGTGCTAGATGAACGAACGTCTCTCCACATGCTCACTTCTGAGAGATAAGTGTGTGTGAAAGCCGTCCTTCACCTAGCTTGTTGGGAACACAAAGTTTCTCTTCAGTTGCAAACTCCACTCGATACATATATATGGGGAGGTACTATCTCCAACTCGGTTTTACAGTGAAAACTGCAGGAACTTCAAACCGGCACTAGGAAACAGACTGAGAAACCGGAGTAAAAGTTTCTCCTGCAACCCGTTCCCTTTCTGCTAGATGAACGAACGTCTCTCCACATGCTGAGATCTGAGAGATATGTGTGTGTGAACGCCGTCCTTCACCTAGCTTGTTGGGAACACAAAGTTTCTCTACATTTGCAAACTCCACTCCACATATATAAATGGGTTGGTACTAGCTCCAACTCGGTTTTACAGTGAAATCTGCAGGAACTTCAAACCGACACTAGGAAAAAGACTGAGAAACTTGAGTAAAAGTTTCTCCTGCAACCCGTTCCCTTTGTGCTAGATGAACGTACGTCTCTCCACATGCCCAATTCTGAGAGATTATTGTGTGTGAAAGCCGTCCTTCACCTATCTTGTTGGGAACACAAAGTTTCTCTTCAGTTGCAAACTCCACTCCAAACATATATATGGGGAGGTACTAGCTCCAACTCGGTTTTACAGTGAAAACTGCAGGAACTTCAAACCGGCACTAGGAAACAGCCTGAGAAACCACAGTAAAAGATCCTCCTGCAACCCATTCCCTTTTTGCTAGATGAACGAACGTCTCTCCACAAGCTCAGTTTTGAGAGATAAGTGTGTGTGGAAGACTTCCTTCACCTAGCTTTTTGGGAACACAAAGTTTCTCTTCAGTTGCAAACTCCACTCCATACATATATATGGGGAGGTACTAGCTCAAACTCGGTTTTACAGTGAAAACTGCAGGAACTTCAAACCGGGACTAGGAAACAGACCGAGTAACCAGAGTAAAAGTTTCTCCTGCAACCCGTTCCCTTTGTGCTAGATGAACGAACGTCTCTCCACATGCTCAGTTCTGAGAGATAAGTGTGTGTGAAAGCCGTCCTTCACCTAGCTTGTTGGGAACACAAAGTTTCTCTTCTGTTGCAAACTCCACTCCATACATATATATGGGGAGATACTAGCTACAACTCGGTTTTACAGTGAAAACTGCAGGAACTTCAAACCGGCACTTGGAAACAGACTGAGAAACCAGAGTAAAAGTTTCTCCTGCAAAACGTTCCCTTTGTGCTAGATGATCGAACGTCTATCCACATGCTCAGTTCTGAGAGTAAAGTGTGTGTGAAAGCCGTCCTTCACCTTGCTTGCTGGGAACACACAGTTTCTCTTCAGTTGCAAACTCCAATCCGTACATATATATGGGGAGGTACTAGCCCCAACTCGGTTTTACAGTGAAAACTGCAGGAACTTCAAACCGGCACTAGGAAACAGCCTGAGAAACCAGAGTAAAAGTTTCTCCTGCAACTCGTTCCCTTTGTGCTAGATGAACGAACGTCTCTCCACATGCTCAGTTCTGAGAGATAATTGTGTTTGAAAGCCGTCGTTCACATAGCTTGTTGGGAACACAAAGTTTCTCTTCAGTTTCAAACTCCACTCCATACATATATATGGGAAGGTACTAGCCCCAACTCTGTTTTACAGTGAAAACTGCAGGAACTTCAAACCGGCACTAGGAAACAGACCGAGAAACCAGAGTAATAGTTTCTCCTGCAACCCGTTCCCTTTGTGCTAGATGAACGAACGTCTCTCCACATGCTCAGTTCTGAGACATAAGTGTGTGTGAAAGCCGTCCTTCACCTAGCTTTTTGGGAACACAAAGTTTCTCTTCAGTTGCAAACTACAATCCGTACATATATATGCGGAGGTACTAGCTCAAACTCGGTTTTACAGTGAAAACTGCAGGAACTTCAAAACGGCACTAGGAAACAGACCGAGAAACCAGAGTAAAAGTTTCTCCTGCAACCCGTTCCCTTTGTGCTAGATGAACGAACGTCTTTCCACAAGCTCAGTTTTGAGAGATAAGTGTGTGTGGAAGCCGTCCTTCACCTAGCATGTTGGGAACACAAAGTTTCTCTTCAGTTGCAAACTCCACTGCATACATATATATGGGGAGGTACTAGCTCCAACACGGTTTTACAGTGAAAACTGCAGGAATTTCAAACCGGCACTGGGAAATATACCGAGAATCCAGAGTAAAAGATTCTCCTGCAACCCGTTCCCTTTGTGCTAGATGAACGAACGTCTCTCCACATGCTGAGATCTGAGAGATATGTGTGTGTGAACGCCGTCCTTCAACTAGCTTGTTGGGAACACAAAGTTTCTCTACATTTGCAAACTCCACTCCACATATATAAATGGGTTGGTACTAGCTCCAACTCGGTTTTACCGTGAAAACTGCAGGAACTTCAAACCGGCACTAGGAAACAGACCGAGAAACCAGAGTAAAAGTTTCTCCTGCAACTAGTTCCCTTTGTGCTAGATGAACGAACGTCTCTCCCCATGCTCAGTTCTGAGAGATAAGTGTGTGTGAAAGCCGTCCTTCACCTAGCTTGTTGGGAACACAAAGTTTCTCTTCAGTTGCAAACTCCACTCGATACATATATATGGGGAGGTACTAGCTCCAACTCGGTTTTGCAGTGAAAACTGCAGGAACTTCAAAACGGCACTAGGAAACAGACCGAGAAACCAGCGAAAAAGTTTCTCCTACAACCCGTTCCCTTTGTGCTAGATGAACGAACGTCTCTCCACATGCTCAGTTCTGAGAGGTAAGTGTGTGTGAAAGCCAACTTTCACCTAGCTTTTTGGGAACACAAAGTTTCCCTTCAGTTGCAAATTCCACTCCATACATATATATGGGGAGGTACTAATTCCAAATCGGTTTTACAGTGAAACCTGCAGGAACTTCAAACCGGCACTAGGAAACAGACTGAGAAAACAGATTAAAAGTTTGTCCTGCAACCCGTTCCATTTGTGCTACATGAACGAACGTCTCTCCACATGCTCAGTTCTGAGAGATAAGTGTGTGTGAAAGCCGTCCTTCAACTAGCTTGTTGGGAACACAAACTGTCTCTTCAGTTGCAAACTACACTCCATACATATATATGGGGAGGCACCAACTCCAACTCGCTTTTACAGTGAAAACTGCAGGAACTTCAAACCGGCACTAGGAAACAGACCGAGAAACCAGCGAAAAAGTTTCTCCTACTACCCGTTCCCTTTGTGCTAGATGAACGAACGACTCTCCACATGCTCAGTTCTGAGAGATAATTGTGTGTGAAAGCCGTACTTCACCTAGCTTGTTGGGAATACAAAGTTTCTCTTCAGTTGCCAACTCCACTCCATACTAATATATGCGGAGGTACTAGCTCCAGCTCGGTTTTATAGTGAAAACTGCAGGAACTTCAAACCGGCACTAGGAAACAGACTGAAAACAAGAGTAAAAGTTTTCCCTGCAACCCGTTCCCTTTGTGCTAGATGAACGAACGTCTCTCCACATGCTCACTTCTGAGAGATAAGTGTGTGTGAAAGCCGTCCTTCACCTAGCTTGTTGGGAACACAAAGTTTCTCTTCAGTTGCAAACTCCACTCGATACATATATATGGGGAGGTACTATCTCCAACTCGGTTTTACAGTGAAAACTGCAGGAACTTCAAACCGGCACTAGGAAACAGACTGAGAAACCGGAGTAAAAGTTTCTCCTGCAACCCGTTCCTTTTGTGCTAGATGAACGAACGTCTCTCCACATGCTCAGTTCTGAGAGGTAAGTGTGTGTGAAAGCCGAACTTCACCTAGCTTTTTGGGAACACAAAGTTTCCCTTCAGTTGCAAATTTCATTCCATACATATATATGGGGAGGTACTAACTCCAACTCGGTTTTACAGTGAAAACTGCAGGAACTTCAAACCGGCACTAGGAAACAGACTGAGAAAACAGATTAAAAGTTTCTCCTGCAACCCTTTCCCTTTGTGCTACATGAACGAACGTCTCTCCACATGCTCAGTTCTGAGAGATAAGTGTGAGTGAAAGCCGTCCTTCAACTAGCTTGTTGGGAACACAAACTGTCTCTTCAGTTGCAAACTACACTGCATACATATATATGGGGATGCACCAACTCCAACTCGGTTTTACAGTGAAAACTGCAGGAACATCAAACCGGCACTAGGAAACAGACTGAGAAACCAGAGTTATAGTTTCTCCTGCAACCGGTTCCCTTTGTGCTAGATGAACGAAAGTCTCTCCACATGCTCAGTTCTGAGATATAATTGTGTGTGAAAGCCGTCCTTCACTTAGCTTGTTAGGAATACAAAGTTTCTCTTCAGTTGCAAACTCCACTCCATAAATATATATGCGGAGGTACTAGCTCCAACTCGGTTTTATAGTGAAAACTGCAGGAACTTCAAACCGGCACTAGGAAACAGACCGAGAAACCAGAGTAAAAGGTTCTCCTGCAACCCGTTCCTTTGTGCTAGATGAACGAAAGTCTCTCCACATGCTCAGTTTTGAGAGATAAGTGTGTGTGAAAGCCGTCCTTCACGTAGCTTGTTGGGAATACAAAATTTCTCTTCAGAAGTCAACTCCACTCCATACATATATATGGAGAGGTACTAGCTACAACTCGGTTTTACAGTGAAAACTGCAGGAACTTAAAACCGGCACTAGGAAACAGACTGAGAAACCAGAGTAAAAGTTTATCCTGCAACCCGTTCCCTTTGTGCTAGATGAACGAAAGTCTCTCCACATGCTCAATTCTGAGAGATAAGTGTGTGTGAAAGCCGTCCTTCACCTAGCATGTTGGGAACACATAGTTTCTCTTCAGTTGCAAACCCCACTCCATACATATATATGGGGAGGAACTAGCTCCAACTCGGTTTTACAGTGAAAACTGCAGGAACTTCAAACCGGCACTAGGAAACAGACTGAGAAACCAGAGTAAAATTTTCCCCTGCAATCCGTTCCCTTTGTGCTAGATGAACGAACGTCTCTCCACATGCTCATTTCTGTGAGATAAGTGTGTGTGAAAGCCGTCCTTCACCTAGCTTGTTGGGAACACAAAGTTTCTCTTCAGTTGCAAACTCCCCTCCATACATATATATGCGGAGGTACTAGCTCCAACTCGGTTTTACAGTGAAAACTGCAGGAACTTCTAACCGGCACTAGTAAACAGACTGAGAAACGAGAGTAAAATTTTCTCCTACAACACGTTCCCTTTGTGCTAGATGAATGAACGTCTCTCCACATGCTCAGTTCTGAGAGATAAATGTGTGTGGAAGCCGTCCTTCACCTAGCTTGTTGGGAACACAAAGTTTCTCTTCAGTTGCAAACTCCACTCGATACATATATATGGGGAGGTACTTGCTCCAACTCGGTTTTGCAGTGAAAACTGCAGGAACTTCAAAACGGCACTAGGAAACAGACCGAGAAACCAGCGAAAAAGTTTCTCCTACATCCCGTTCCCTTTGTGCTAGATGAACGAACGTCTCTCCACATGCTCAGTTCTGAGAGGTAAGTGTGTGTGAAAGCCGACTTTCACCTAGCTTTTTGGGAACACAAAGTTTCCCTTCAGTTGCAAATTCCACTCCATACATATATATGGGGAGGTACTAATTCCAACTCGGTTTTACAGTGAAAACTGCAGGAACATCAAACCGGCACTTGGAAACAGACTGAGAAAACAGATTAAAAGTTTCTCCTGCAACCCGTTCCATTTGTGCTACATGAACGAACGTCTCTCCACATGCTCAGTTCTGAGAGATAAGTGTGTGTGAAAGCCGTCCTTCAACTAGCTTGTTGGGAACACAAACTGTCTCTTCAGTTGCAAACTACACTCCATACATATATATGGGGAGGCACCAACTCCAACTCGCTTTTACAGTGAAAACTGCAGGAACTTCAAACCGGCACTAGGAAACAGACCGAGAAACCATCGAAAAATTTTCTCCTACTACCCGTTCCCTTTGTGCTAGATGAACGAACGACTCTCCACATGCTCAGTTCTGAGAGATAATTGTGTGTGAAAGCCGTACTTCACCTAGCTTGTTGGGAATACAAAGTTTCTCTTCAGTTGCCAACTCCACTCCATACAAATATATGCGGAGGTACTAGCTCCAGCTCGGTTTTATAGTGAAAACTGCAGGAACTTCAAACCGGCACTAGGAAACAGACTGAAAACAAGAGTAAAAGTTTTCCCTGCAACCCGTTCCCTTTGTGCTAGATGAACGAACGTCTCTCCACATGCTCACTTCTGAGAGATAAGTGTGTGTGAAAGCCGTCCTTCACCTAGCTTGTTGGGAACACAAAGTTTCTCTTCAGTTGCAAACTCCACTTGATACATATATATGGGGAGGTACTATCTCCAACTCGGTTTTACAGTGAAAACTGCAGGAACTTCAAACCGGCACTAGGAAACAGACTGAGATACCGGAGTAAAAGTTTCTCCTGCAACCCGTTCCTTTTGTGCTAGATGAACGAACGTCTCTCCACATGCTCAGTTCTGAGAGGTAAGTGTGTGTGAAAGCCGAACTTCACCTAGCTTTTTGGGAACACAAAGTTTCCCTTCAGTTGCAAATTCCACTCCATACATATATATGGGGAGGTACTAACTCCAACTCGGTTTTACAGTGAAAACTGCAGGAACTTCAAACCGGCACTAGGAAACAGACTGAGAAACCAGATTAAAAGTTTCTCCTGCAACCCTTTCCATTTGTGCTACATGAACGAACGTCTCTCCACATGCTCAGTTCTGAGAGATAAGTGTGAGTGAAAGCCGTCCTTCAACTAGCTTGTTGGGAACACAAACTGTCTCTTCAGTTTCAAACTACACTCCATACATATATATGGGGATGCACCAACTCCAACTCGGTTTTACAGTGAAAACTGCAGGAACATCAAACCGGCACTAGGAAACAGACTGAGAAACCAGAGTTAAAGTTTCTCCTGCAACCCGTTCCCTTTGTGCTAGATGAACGAAAGTCTCTCCACATGCTCAGTTCTGAGATATAATTGTGTGTGAAAGCCGTCGTTCACTTAGCTTGTTAGGAATACAAAGTTTCTCTTCAGTTGCAAACTCCACTCCATAAATATATATGCGGAGGTACTAGCTCCAACTCGCTTTTATAGTGAAAACTGCAGGAACTTCAAACCGGCACTAGGAAACAGACCGAGAAACCAGAGTAAAAGGTTCTCCTGCAACCCGTTCCCTTTGTGCTAGATGAACGAAAGTCTCTCCACATGCTCAGTTTTGAGAGATAAGTGTGTGTGAACGCCGTCCTTCACCTAGCTTGTTGGGAATACAAAATTTCTCTTCAGAAGTCAACTCCACTCCATACATATATTTGGGGAGGTACTAGCTACAACTCGGTTTAACAGTGAAAACTGCAGGAACTTAAAACCGGCACTAGGAAACAGACTGAGAAACCAGAGTAAAAGTTTATCCTGCAACCCGTTCCCTTTGTGCTAGATGAACGAAAGTCTCTCCACATGCTCAATTCTGAGAGATAAGTGTGTGTGAAAGCCGTCCTTCACCTAGCATGTTGGGAACACATAGTTTCTCTTCAGTTGCAAACCCCACTCCATACATATATATGGGGAGGAACTAGCTCCAACTCGGTTTTACAGTGAAAACTGCAGGAACTTCAAACCGGCACTAGGAAACAGACTGAGAATCCAGAGTAAAATTTTCCCCTGCAATCCGTTCCCTTTGTGCTAGATGAACGAACGTCTCTCCACATGCTCATTTCTGAGAGATAAGTGTGTGTGAAAGCCGTCCTTCACCTAGCTTGTTGGGAACACAAAGTTTCTCTTCAGTTGCAAACTCCCCTCCATACTTATATATGCGGAGGTACTAGCTCCAACTCGGTTTTACAGTGAAAACTGCAGGAACTTCTAACCGGCACTAGTAAACAGACTGAGAAACGAGAGTAAAAGTTTCTCCTACAACACGTTCCCTTTGTGCTAGATGAATGAACGTCTCTCCACATGCTCAGTTCTGAGAGATAAATGTGTGTGGAAGCCGTCCTTCAACTAGCTTGTTGGGAACACAAAGTTTCTCTTCAGTTGCAAACTCCACTCGATACATATATATGGGGAGGTACTAGCTCCAACTCGGTTTTACAGTGAAAACTGCAGGAACTTCAAACCGGCACGTGGAAAAAGACTGAGAAACCAGAGTAAAAGTTTCTCCTGCAACCCGTTCCCTTTGTTCAAGATGAACGAACGCCTCTCCACATGCTCAGTTCTGAGAGATAAGTGTGTGTGAATGCCGTCCTTCACTTGGCTTGTTATTAATACAAAGTTTCTCTTCAGTTGCAAACTCCACTCCATACATATATATGCGGAGGTACTAGCTCCAACTCCGTTTTACAGTGAAAACTGCAGGAACTTCAAACCGGCACTAGGAAACAGACTGAGAAACCAGAGTAAATGTTTCTCCTTCAACCCGTTCCCTTTGTGCTAGATGAACGAACGTCTCTCCACATGCTCAGTTCTGAGAGATAATGTGTGAGAAAGCCGTCCTTCACCTAGCTTGTTGGGAACACAAAGTTTCTCTTCAGTTGCAAACTCCACTCCATACATATATATGGGGAGGAATTAGCTCCAACTCGGTTTTACATTGAAAACTGCAGGAACTTCAAAGCGGAACTAGGAAACAGACTGAGGAACCAGAGAAAAAGGTTCTCCTGCAAACCGTTCCCTTTGTGCTAGATGAACGAACGTCTCTCCACATGCTCAGTTCTGAGAGATAAGTGTGTGTGAAAGCCGTCCTTCACCTAGCTTGTTGGGAACACAAAGTTTCTCTTCAGTTGCAAACTCCACTCGATACATATAAATGGGGAGGTACTAGCTCCAACTCGGTTTTACAGTGAAGGCTGCAGGAACTTCAAACCGGCACTAGGAAACAGACCGAGAAACCAGAGTAAAAGTTTCTCCTGCAACTAGTTCCCTTTGTGCTAGATGAACGAACGTCTCTCCACATGCTCAGTTCTGAGAGATAAGTGTGTGTGAAAGCCGTCCTTCACCTAGCTTGTTGGGAACACAAAGTTTCTCTTCAGTTGCAAACTCCACTCGAAACATATATATGGGGAGGTACTAGCTCCAACTCGGTTTTGCAGTGAAAACTGCAGGAACTTCAAAACGGCACTAGGAAACAGACCGAGAAACCAGCGAAAAAGTTTCTCCTACAACCCGTTCCCTTTGTGCTAGATGAACGAACGTCTCTCCAAATGCTCAGTTCTGAGAGGTAAGTGTGTGTGAAAGCCGTCCTTCACCTAGCTTGTTGGGAACACAAAGTTTCCCTTCAGTTTCAAATTCCACTCCATACATATATATGGGGAGGTACTAACTCCAACTCGGTTTTACAGTGAAAACTGCAGGAACTTCAAACCGGCACTAGGAAACAGACTGAGAAAACAGATTAAAAGTTTCTCCTGCAACCCGTTCCATTTGTGCTACATGAACGAACGTCTCTCCACATGCTCAGTTCTGAGAGATAAGTGTGTGTGAAAGCCGTCCTTCAACTAACTTGTTGGGAACACAAACTGTCTCTTCAGTTGCAAACTACACTCCATACATATATATGGGGAGGCACCAACTCCAACTCGGTTTTACAGTGAAAACTGCAGGAACTTCAAACCGGCACTAGGAAACAGACTGAGAAACCAGAGTTATACTTTCTCCTGCAACCCGTTCCCTTTGTGCTAGATGAACGAAAGTCTCTCCACATGCTCAGTTCTGAGATATAATTGTGTGTGAAAGCCGTCCTTCACCTAGCTTGTTAGGAATACAAAGTTTCTCTTCAGTTGCAAACTCCACTCCAAAAATATATATGCGGAGGTACTAGCTCCAACTCGGTTTTATAGTGAAAACTGCAGGAACTTCAAACCGGCACTAGGAAACAGACCGAGAAACCAGAGTAAAAGGTTCTCCTGCAACCCGTTCCCTTTGTGCTAGATGAACTAAAGTCTCTCCACATGCTCAGTTCTGAGAGATAAGTGTGTGTGAATGCCGTCCTTCACCTAGCTTGTTGGAAACACAAAGTTTCTCTTCAGATGCCAACTCCACTCCATACATATATATGGGGAGGTACTAGCTCCAACTCGGTTTTACAGTGAAAACTGCAGGAACTTCAAACCGGCACTAGGAAACAGACTGAGAAACCAGAGAAAAAGGTTCTCCTGCAAACCGTTCCCTTTGTGCTAGATGAACGAACGTCTCTCCACATGCTCAGTTCTGAGAGATAAGTGTGTGTGAAAGCCGTCCTTCACCTAGCTTGTTGGGAACACAAAGTTTCTCTTCAGTTGCAAACTCCAATCGATACATATAAATGGGGAGGTACTAGCTCCAACTCGGTTTTACAGTGAAAACTGCAGGAACTTCAAACCGGCACTAGGAAACAGACCGAGAAACCAGAGTAAAAGTTTCTCCTGCAACTAGTTCCCTTTGTGCTAGATGAACGAACGTCTCTCCACATGCTCAGTTCTGAGAGATAAGTGTGTGTGAAAGCCGTCCTTCACCTAGCTTGTTGGGAACACAAAGTTTCTCTTCAGTTGCAAACTCCACTCGATACATATATATGGGGAGGTACTAGCTCCAACTCGGTTTTGCAGTGAAAACTGCAGGAACTTCAAACCGGCACTAGGAAACAGACCGAGAAACCACAGTAAAAGTTTCTCCTACAACCCGTTCCCTTTGTGCTAGATGAACGAACGACTCTCCACATGCTCAGTTCTGAGAGATAATTGTGTGTGAAAGCCGTACTTCAACTAGCTTGTTAGGAATACAAAGTTTCTCTTCAGTTGCCAACTCCACTCCATACAAATATATGCGGAGGTACTAGCTCCAGCTCGGTTTTATAATGAAAACTGCAGGAACTTCAAATCGGCACTAGGAAACAGACTGAAAACAAGAGTAAAAGTTTTACCTGCAACCCGTTCCCTTTGTGCTAGATGAACGAACGTCTCTCCACATGCTCAGTTCTGAGAAATAAGTGTGTGTGAAAGCCGTCCTTCACCTAGCTTGTTGGGAACACAAAGTTTCTCTTCAGTTGCAAACTCCACTCGTTACATATATATGGGGAGGTACTATCTCCACTCGGTTTTACAGGGAAAACTGCAGGAACTTCAAACCGGCACTAGGAAACAGACTGAGAAACCGGAGAAAAAGTTTCTCCTGCAACCCGTTCCTTTTGTGCTAGATGAACGAACGTCTCTCCACATGCTCAGTTCTGAGAGGTAAGTGTGTGTGAAAGCCGAACTTCACCTAGTTTTTGGGAACACAAAGTTTCCCTTCAGTTGCAAATTCCACTCCATACATATATATGGGGTGGTACTAACTCCAACTCCGTTTTCCAGTGAAAACTACAGGAACTTCAAACCGGCACTAGGAAACAGACTGAGAAACCAGATTAAAAGTTTCTCCTGCAACCCTTTCCCTTTGAGCTACATGAACGAACGTCTCTCCACATGCTCAGTTCTGAGAGATAAGTGTGTGTGAAAGCCGTCCTTCACCTAGCTTGTTGGGAACACAAAGTTTCTCTTCAGTTGCAAACTCCACTCGATACATATATATGGGGAGGTACAAGCTCCAACTCGGTTTTGCAGTGAAAACTGCAGGAACTTCAAAACGGCACTAGGAAAGAGACCGAGAAACCAGCGAAAAAGTTTCTCCTACAACCCGTTCCCTTTGTGCTAGATGAACGAACGTCTCTCCACATGCTCAGTTCTGAGAGGTAAGTGTGTGTGAAAGCCGACTTTCACCTAGCTTTTTGGGAACACAATGTTTCCCTTCAGTAGCAAATTCCACTCCATACATATATATGGGGAGGTACTAACTCCAACTCGGTTTTACAGTGAAAACTGCAGGAACTTCAAACCGGCACTAGGAAACAGACTGAGAAAACAGATTAAAAGTTTCTCCTGCAACCCGTTCCATTTGTGCTACATGAACGAACGTCTCTCCACATGCTCAGTTCTGAGAGATAAGTGTGTGTGAAAGCCGTCCTTCAACTAGCTTGTTGGGAACACAAACTGTCTCTTCAGTTGCAAACTACACTCCATACATATATATGGGGAGGCACCAACTCCAACTCGGTTTTACAGTGAAAACTGCAGGAAATTCAAACCGGCACTAGGAAACAGACTGAGAAACCAGAGTTATACTTTCTCCTGCAACCCGTTCCCTTTGTGCTAGATGAACGAAAGTCTCTCCACATGCTCAGTTCTGAGATATAATTGTGTGTGAAAGCCGTCCTTCACCTAGCTTGTTAGGAATACAAAGTTTCTCTTCAGTTGCAAACTCCACTCCAAAAATATATATGCGGAGGTACTAGCTCCAACTCGGTTTTATAGTGAAAACTGCAGGAACTTCAAACCGGCACTAGGAAACAGACCGAGAAACCAGAGTAAAAGGTTCTCCTGCAACCCGTTCCCTTTGTGCTAGATGAACTAAAGTCTCTCCACATGCTCAGTTCTGAGAGATAATTGTGTGTGAATGCCGTCCTTCACCTAGCTTGTTGGAAACACAAAGTTTCTCTTCAGATGCCAACTCCACTCCATACATATATATGGGGAGGTACTAGCTCCAACTCGGTTTTACAGTGAAAACTGCAGGAACTTCAAACCGGCACTAGGAAACAGACTGAGAAACCAGAGAAAAAGGTTCTCCTGCAAACCGTTCCCTTTGTGCTAGATGAACGAACGTCTCTCCACATGCTCAGTTCTGAGAGATAAGTGTGTGTGAAAGCCGTCCTTCACCTAGCTTGTTGGGAACACAAAGTTTCTCTTCAGTTGCAAACTCCAATCGATACATATAAATGGGGAGGTACTAGCTCCAACTCGGTTTTACAGTGAAAACTGCAGGAACTTCAAACCGGCACTAGGAAACAGACCGAGAAACCAGAGTAAAAGTTTCTCCTGCAACTAGTTCCCTTTGTGCTAGATGAACGAACGTCTCTCCACATGCTCAGTTCTGAGAGATAAGTGTGTGTGAAAGCCGTCCTTCACCTAGCTTGTTGGGAACACAAAGTTTCTCTTCAGTTGCAAACTCCACTCGATAAATATATATGGGGAGGTACTAGCTCCAACTCGGTTTTGCAGTGAAAACTGCAGGAACTTCAAACCGGCACTAGGAAACAGACCGAGAAACCACAGTAAAAGTTTCTCCTACAACCCTTTCCCTTTGTGCTAGATGAATGAACGACTCTCCACATGCTCAGTTCTGAGAGATAATTGTGTGTGAAAGCCGTACTTCACCTAGCTTGTTAGGAATACAAAGTTTCTCTTCAGTTGCCAACTCCACTCCATACAAATATATGCGGAGGTACTAGCTCCAGCTCGGTTTTATAATGAAAACTGCAGGAACTTCAAACCGGCACTAGGAAACAGACTGAAAACAAGAGTAAAAGTTTTACCTGCAACACGTTCCCTTTGTGCTAGATGAACGAACGTCTCTCCACATGCTCATTTCTGAGAGATAAGTGTGTGTGAAAGCCGTCCTTCACCTAGCTTGTTGGGAACACAAAGTTTCTCTTCAGTTGCAAACTCCACTCGATACATATATATGGGGAGGTACTATCTCCACTCGGTTTTACAGTGAAAACTGCAGGAACTTCAAACCGGCACTAGGAAACAGACTGAGAAACCGGAGTAAAAGTTTCACCTGCAACCCGTTCCTTTTGTGCTAGATGAACGAACGTCTCTCCACATGCTCAGATCTGAGAGGTAAGTGTGTGTGAAAGCCGAACTTCACCTAGTTTTTGGGAACACAAAGTTTCCCTTCAGTTGCAAATTCCACTCCATACATATATATGGGGAGGTACTAACTCCAACTCGGTTTTCCAGTGAAAACTGCAGGAACTTCAAACCGGCACTAGGAAACAGACTGAGAAACCAGATTAAAAGTTTCTCCTGCAACCCTTTCCCTTTGTGCTACATGAACGAACGTCTCTCCACATGCTCAGTTCTGAGAGATAAGTGTGTGTGAAAGCCGTCCTTCACCTAGCTTGTTGGGAACACAAAGTTTCTCTTCAGTTGCAAACTCCACTCGATACATATATATGGGGAGGTACAAGCTCCAACTCGGTTTTGCAGTGAAAATTGCAGGAACTTCAAAACGGCACTAGGAAACAGACCGAGAAACCAGCGAAAAAGTTTCTCCTACAACCCGTTCCCTTTGAGCTAGATGAACGAACGTCTCTCCACATGCTCAGTTCTGAGAGGTAAGTGTGTGTGAAAGCCGACTTTCACCTAGCTTTTTGGGAACACAATGTTTCCCTTCAGTAGCAAATTCCACTCCATACATATATATGGGGAGGTACTAACTCCAACTCGGTTTTACAGTGAAAACTGCAGGAACTTCAAACCGGCACTAGGAAACAGACTGAGAAAACAGATTAAAAGTTTCTCCTGCAACCCGTTCCATTTGTGCTACATGAACGAACGTCTCTCCACATGCTCAGTTCTGAGAGATAAGTGTGTGTGAAAGCCGTCCTTCAACTAGCTTGTTGGGAACACAAACTGTCTCTTCAGTTGCAAACTACACTCCATACATATATATGGGGAGGCACCAACTCCAACTCGGTTTTACAGTGAAAACTGCAGGAACTTCAAACCGGCACTAGGAAACAGGCTGAGAAACCAGAGTTATACTTTCTCCTGCAACCCGTTCCCTTTGTGCTAGATGAACGAAAGTCTCTCCACATGCTCAGTTCTGAGAGATAAGTGTGTGTGAAAGCCGTCCTTCACCTAGCTTGTTGGAAACACAAAGTTTCTCTTCAGATGCCAACTCCACTCCATACATATATATGGGGAGGTACTAGCTCCAACTCGGTTTTACAGTGAAAACTGCAGGAACTTCAAACCGGCACTAGGAAACAGACTGAGAAACCAGAGAAAAAGGTTCTCCTGCAAACCGTTCCCTTTGTGCTAGATGAACGAACGTCTCTCCACATGCTCATTTCTGAGAGATAAGTGTGTGTGAAAGCCGTCCTTCACCTAGCTTGTTGGGAACACAAAGTTTCTCTTCAGTTGCAAACTCCAATCGATACATATAAATGGGGAGGTACTAGCTCCAACTCGGTTTTACAGTGAAAACTGCAGGAACTTCAAACCGGCACTAGGAAACAGACCGAGAAACCAGAGTAAAAGTTTCTCCTGCAACTAGTTCCCTTTGTGCTAGATGAACGAACGTCTCTCCACATGCTCAGTTCTGAGAGATAAGTGTGTGTGAAAGCCGTCCTTCACCTAGCTTGTTGGGAACACAAAGTTTCTCTTCAGTTGCAAACTCCACTCGATACATATATATGGGGAGGTACTAGCTCCAACTCGGTTTTGCAGTGAAAACTGCAGGAACTTCAAACTGGCACTAGGAAACAGACCGAGAATCCAGCGAAAAAGTTTCTCCTACAACCCGTTCCCTTTGTGCTAGATGAACGAACGACTCTCCACATGCTCAGTTCTGAGAGATAATTGTGTGTGAAAGCCGTACTTCACCTAGCTTGTTAGGAATACAAAGTTTCTCTTCAGTTGCCAACTCCACTCCATACAAATATATGCGGAGGTACTAGCTCCAGCTCGGTTTTATAGTGAAAACTGCAGGAACTTCAAACCGGCACTAGGAAACAGACTGAAAACAAGAGTAAAAGTTTTCCCTGCAACCCGTTCCCTTTGTGCTAGATGAACGAACGTCTCTCCACATGCTCAGTTCTGAGAGGTAAGTGTGTGTGAAAGCCGACTTTCACCTAGCTTTTTGGGAACACAAAGTTTCCCTTCAGTTGCAAATTCCACTCCATACATATATATGGGGAGGTACTAACTCCAACTCGGTTTTACAGTGAAAACTGCAGGAACTTCAAACCAGCACTAGGAAACAGACTGAGAAAACAGATTAAAAGTTTCTCCTGCAACCCGTTCCATTTGTGCTACATGAACGAACGTCTCTCCACATGCTCAGTTCTGAGAGATAAGTGTGTGTGAAAGCCATCCTTCAACTAGCTTGTTGGGAACACAAACTGTCTCTTCAGTTGCAAGCTACACTCCATACATATATATGGGGAGGCACCAACTCCAACTCGGTTTTACAGTGAAAACTGCAGGAACTTCAAACCGGCACTAGGAAACAGACTGAGAAACCAGAGTTATACTTTCTCCTGCAACCCGTTCCCTTTGTGCTAGATGAACGAAAGTCTCTCCACATGCTCAGTTCTGAGAGATAAGTGTGTGTGAAAGCCTTCCTTCACCTAGCTTGTTGGAAACACAAAGTTTCTCTTCAGATGCCAACTCCACTCCATACATATATATGGGGAGGTACTAGCTCCAACTCGGTTTTACAGTGAAAACTGCAGGAACTTCAAACCGGCACTAGGAAACAGACTGAGAAACCAGAGAAAAAGGTTCTCCTGCAAACCGTTCCCTTTGTGCTAGATGAACGAACGTCTCTCCACATGCTCAGTTCTGAGAGATAAGTGTGTGTGAAAGCCGTCCTTCACCTAGCTTGTTGGGAACACAAAGTTTCTCTTCAGTTGCAAACTCCAATCTATACATATAAATGGGGAGGTACTAGCTCCAACTCGGTTTTACAGTGAAAACTGCAGGAACTTCAAACCGGCACTAGGAAACAGACCGAGAAACCAGAGTAAAAGTTTCTCCTGCAACTAGTTCCCTTTGTGCTAGATGAACGAACGTCTCTCCACATGCTCAGTTCTGAGATATAAGTGTGTGTGAAAGCCGTCCTTCACCTAGCTTGTTGGGAACACAAAGTTTCTCTTCAGTTGCAAACTCCACTCGATACATATATATGGGGAGGTACTAGCTCCAACTCGGTTTTGCAGTGAAAACTGCAGGAACTTCAAACTGGCACTAGGAAACAGACCGAGAATCCAGCGAAAAAGTTTCTCCTACAACCCGTTCCCTTTGTGCTAGATGAACGAACGACTCTCCACATGCTCAGTTCTGAGAGATAATTGTGTGTGAAAGCCGTACTTCACCTAGCTTGTTAGGAATACAAAGTTTCTCTTCAGTTGCCAACTCCACTCCATACAAATATATGCGGAGGTACTAGCTCCAGCTCGGTTTTATAGTGAAAACTGCAGGAAATTCAAACCGGCACTAGGAAACAGACTGAAAACAAGAGTAAAAGTTTTCCCTGCAACCCGTTCCCTTTGTGCTAGATGAACGAACGTCTCTCCACATGCTCAGTTCTGAGAGATAAGTGTGTGTGAAAGCCGTCCTTCACCTAGCTTGTTGGGAACACAAAGTTTATCTTCAGTTGCAAACTCCACTCGATACATATATATGGGGAGGTACAATCTCCAACTCGGTTTTACAGTGAAAACTGCAGGAACTTCAAACCGGCACTAGGAAACAGACTGAGAAACCGGAGTAAAAGTTTCTCCTGCAACCCTTTCCCTTTGTGCTACATGAACGAACGTCTCTCCACATGCTCAGTTCTGAGAGATAAGTGTGTGTGAAAGCCGTCCTTCACCTAGCTTGTTGGGAACACAAAGTTTCTCTTCAGTTGCAAACTCCACTCGATACATATATATGGGGAGGTACAAGCTCCAACTCGGTTTTGCAGTGAAAATTGCAGGAACTTCAAAACGGCACTAGGAAACAGACCAAGAAACCAGCGAAAAAGTTTCTCCTACAACCCGTTCCCTTTGAGCTAGATGAACGAACGTCTCTCCACATGCTCAGTTCTGAGAGGTAAGTGTGTGTGAAAGCCGACTTTCACCTAGCTTTTTGGGAACACAATGTTTCCCTTCAGTAGCAAATTCCACTCCATACATATATATGGGGAGGTACTAACTCCAACTCGGTTTTACAGTGAAAACTGCAGGAACTTCAAACCGGCACTAGGAAACAGACTGAGAAAACAGATTAAAAGTTTCTCCTGCAACCCGTTCCATTTGTGCTACATGAACGAACGTCTCTCCACATGCTCAGTTCTGAGAGATAAGTGTGTGTGAAAGCCGTCCTTCAACTAGCTTGTTGGGAACACAAACTGTCTCTTCAGTTGCAAACTACACTCCATACATATATATGGGGAGGCACCAACTCCAACTCGGTTTTACAGTGAAAACTGCAGGAACTTCAAACCGGCACTAGGAAACAGGCTGAGAAACCAGAGTTATACTTTCTCCTGCAACCCGTTCCCTTTGTGCTAGATGAACGAAAGTCTCTCCACATGCTCAGTTCTGAGAGATAAGTGTGTGTGAAAGCCGTCCTTCACCTAGCTTGTTGGAAACACAAAGTTTCTCTTCAGATGCCAACTCCACTCCATACATATATATGGGGAGGTACTAGCTCCAACTCGGTTTTACAGTGAAAACTGCAGGAACTTCAAACCGGCACTAGGAAACAGACTGAGAAACCAGAGAAAAAGGTTCTCCTGCAAACCGTTCCCTTTGTGCTAGATGAACGAACGTCTCTCCACATGCTCATTTCTGAGAGATAAGTGTGTGTGAAAGCCGTCCTTCACCTAGCTTGTTGGGAACACAAAGTTTCTCTTCAGTTGCAAACTCCAATCGATACATATAAATGGGGAGGTACTAGCTCCAACTCGGTTTTACAGTGAAAACTGCAGGAACTTCAAACCGGCACTAGGAAACAGACCGAGAAACCAGAGTAAAAGTTTCTCCTGCAACTAGTTCCCTTTGTGCTAGATGAACGAACGTCTCTCCACATGCTCAGTTCTGAGAGATAAGTGTGTGTGAAAGCCGTCCTTCACCTAGCTTGTTGGGAACACAAAGTTTCTCTTCAGTTGCAAACTCCACTCGATACATATATATGGGGAGGTACTAGCTCCAACTCGGTTTTGCAGTGAAAACTGCAGGAACTTCAAACTGGCACTAGGAAACAGACCGAGAATCCAGCGAAAAAGTTTCTCCTACAACCCGTTCCCTTTGTGCTAGATGAACGAACGACTCTCCACATGCTCAGTTCTGAGAGATAATTGTGTGTGAAAGCCGTACTTCACCTAGCTTGTTAGGAATACAAAGTTTCTCTTCAGTTGCCAACTCCACTCCATACAAATATATGCGGAGGTACTAGCTCCAGCTCGGTTTTATAGTGAAAACTGCAGGAACTTCAAACCGGCACTAGGAAACAGACTGAAAACAAGAGTAAAAGTTTTCCCTGCAACCCGTTCCCTTTGTGCTAGATGAACGAACGTCTCTCCACATGCTCAGTTCTGAGAGGTAAGTGTGTGTGAAAGCCGACTTTCACCTAGCTTTTTGGGAACACAAAGTTTCCCTTCAGTTGCAAATTCCACTCCATACATATATATGGGGAGGTACTAACTCCAACTCGGTTTTACAGTGAAAACTGCAGGAACTTCAAACCGGCACTAGGAAACAGACTGAGAAAACAGATTAAAAGTTTCTCCTGCAACCCGTTCCATTTGTGCTACATGAACGAACGTCTCTCCACATGCTCAGTTCTGAGAGATAAGTGTGTGTGAAAGCCATCCTTCAACTAGCTTGTTGGGAACACAAACTGTCTCTTCAGTTGCAAGCTACACTCCATACATATATATGGGGAGGCACCAACTCCAACTCGGTTTTACAGTGAAAACTGCAGGAACTTCAAACCGGCACTAGGAAACAGACTGAGAAACCAGAGTTATACTTTCTCCTGCAACCCGTTCCCTTTGTGCTAGATGAACGAAAGTCTCTCCACATGCTCAGTTCTGAGAGATAAGTGTGTGTGAAAGCCTTCCTTCACCTAGCTTGTTGGAAACACAAAGTTTCTCTTCAGATGCCAACTCCATTCCATACATATATATGGGGAGGTACTAGCTCCAACTCGGTTTTACAGTGAAAACTGCAGGAACTTCAAACCGGCACTAGGAAACAGACTGAGAAACCAGAGAAAAAGGTTCTCCTGCAAACCGTTCCCTTTGTGCTAGATGAACGAACGTCTCTCCACATGCTCAGTTCTGAGAGATAAGTGTGTGTGAAAGCCGTCCTTCACCTAGCTTGTTGGGAACACAAAGTTTCTCTTCAGTTGCAAACTCCAATCTATACATATAAATGGGGAGGTACTAGCTCCAACTCGGTTTTACAGTGAAAACTGCAGGAACTTCAAACCGGCACTAGGAAACAGACCGAGAAACCAGAGTAAAAGTTTCTCCTGCAACTAGTTCCCTTTGTGCTAGATGAACGAACGTCTCTCCACATGCTCAGTTCTGAGATATAAGTGTGTGTGAAAGCCGTCCTTCACCTAGCTTGTTGGGAACACAAAGTTTCTCTTCAGTTGCAAACTCCACTCGATACATATATATGGGGAGGTACTAGCTCCAACTCGGTTTTGCAGTGAAAACTGCAGGAACTTCAAACTGGCACTAGGAAACAGACCGAGAATCCAGCGAAAAAGTTTCTCCTACAACCCGTTCCCTTTGTGCTAGATGAACGAACGACTCTCCACATGCTCAGTTCTGAGAGATAATTGTGTGTGAAAGCCGTACTTCACCTAGCTTGTTAGGAATACAAAGTTTCTCTTCAGTTGCCAACTCCACTCCATACAAATATATGCGGAGGTACTAGCTCCAGCTCGGTTTTATAGTGAAAACTGCAGGAAATTCAAACCGGCACTAGGAAACAGACTGAGAAACCGGAGTAAAAGTTTCTCCTGCAACCCGTTCCTTTTGTGCTAGATGAACGAACGTCTCTCCACATGCTCAATTCTGAGAGGTAAGTGTGTGTGAAAGCCGAACTTCACCTAGCTTTTTGGGAATACAAAGTTTCCCTTCAGTTGCAAATTCCACTCCATACATATATATGGGGAGGTACTAACTCCAACTCGGTTTTACAGTGAAAACTGCAGGAACTTCAAACCGGCACTAGGAAACAGACTGAGAAACCAGATTAAAAGTTTCTCCTGCAACCCTTTCCCTTTGTGCTACATGAACGAACGTCTCTCCACATGCTCAGTTCTGAGAGATATTGTGTGTGAAAGCCGTCCTTCACCTAGCTTGTTGGGAACACAAAGTTTCTCTTCAGTTGCAAACTCCACTCGATACATATATATGGGGAGGTACTAGCTCCAACTCGGTTTTGCAGTGAAAACTGCAGGAACTTCAAAACGGCACTAGGAAACAGACCGAGAAACCAGCGAAAAAGTTTCTCCTACAACCCGTTCCCTTTGTGCTAGATGAACGAACGTCTCTCCACATGCTCAGTTCTGAGAGGTAAGTGTGTGTGAAACCCGATTTTCACCTAGCTTTTTGGGAACACAAAGTTTCCCTTCAGTTGCAAATTCCACTCCATACATATATATGGGGAGGTACTAACTCCAACTCTGTTTTACAGTGAAAACTGCAGGAACTTCAAACCGGCACTAGGAAACAGACTGAGAAAACAGATTAAAAGTTTCTCCTGCAACCCGTTCCATTTGTGCTACATGAACGAACGTCTCTCCACATGCTCAGTTCTGAGAGATAAGTGTGTGTGAAAGCCGTCCTTCAACTAGCTTGTTGGGAACACAAACTGTCTCTTCAGTTGCAAACTACACTCCATACATATATATGGGGAGGCACCAACTCCAACTCGGTTTTACAGTGAAAACTGCAGGAACTTCAAACCGGCACTAGGAAACAGACTGAGAAACCAGAGTTATACTTTCTCCTGCAACCCGTTCCCTTTGTGCTAGATGAACGAAAGTCTCTCCACATGCTCAGTTCTGAGATATAATTGTGTGTGAAAGCCGTCCTTCACCTAGCTTGTTAGGAATACAAAGTTTCTCTTCAGTTGCAAACTCCACTCCATAAATATATATGCGGAGGTACTAGCTCCAACTCGGTTTTATAGTGAAAACTGCAGGAACTTCAAACCGGCACTAGGAAACAGACTGAGAAACCAGAGTAAAAGGTTCTCCTGCAACCCGTTCCCTTTGTGCTAGATGAACGAAAGTCTCTCCACATGCTCAGTTCTGAGAGATAAGTGTGTGTGAAAGCCGTCCTTCACCTAGCTTGTTGGGAACACAAAGTTTCTCTTCAGATGCCAACTCCACTCCATACATATATATGGGGAGGTACTAGCTCCAACTCGGTTTTACAGTGAAAACTGCAGGAACTTCAAACCGGCACTAGGAAACAGACTGAGAAACCAGAGAAAAAGGTTCTCCTGCAAACCGTTCCCTTTGTGCTAGATGAACGAACGTCTCTCCACATGCTCAGTTCTGAGAGATAATTGTGTGTGAAAGCCGTCCTTCACCTAGCTTGTTGGGAACACAAAGTTTCTTTTCAGTTGCAAAATCCAATCGATACATATAAATGGGGAGGTACTAGCTCCAACTCGGTTTTGCAGTGAAAACTGCAGGAACTTCAAACCGGCACTAGGAAACAGACTGAGAAACCAGATTAAAAGTTTCTCCTGCAACCCTTTCCCTTTGTGCTACATGAACGAACGTCTCTCCACATGCTCAGTTCTGAGAGATAAGTGTGTGTGAAAGCCGTCCTTCAACTAGCTTGTTGGGAACACAAACTGTCTCTTCAGTTGCAAACTACACTCCATACATATATATGGGGATGTACCAACTCCAACTCGGTATTACAGTGAAATCTGCAGGAACATCAAACCGGCACTAGGAAACAGACTGAGAAACCAGAGTTAAAGTTTCTCCTGCAACCCGTTCCCTTTGTGCTAGATGAACGAAAGTCTCTCCACATGCTCAGTTCTGAGATATAATTGTGTGTGAAAGCCGTCCTTCACTTAGCTTGTTAGGAATACAAAGTTTCTCTTCAGTTGCAAACTCCACTCCATAAATATATATGCGGAGGTACTAGCTCCAACTCGGTTTTATAGTGAAAACTGCAGGAACTTCAAACCGGCACTAGGAAACAGACCGAGAAACCAGAGTAAAAGTTTCTCCTGCAATCCGGTCCCTTTGTGCTAGATGAACGAAATTCTCTCCACATGCTCAGTTCTGAGAGATAAGTGTGTGAGAAAGCCGTCCTTCATCTAGCTTGTTGGGAACACAAAGTTTCTCTTTAGATGCCAACTCCACTCCATACATATATATGGGGAGGTACAAGCTCCAACTCGGTTTTACAGTGAAAACTGCAAGAACTGCAAACCGGCACTAGGAAACAGACTGAGAAACCAGAGAAAAAGTTCTCCTGCAAACCGTTCCCTTTGTGCTAGATGAACGAACGTCTCTCCACATGCTCAGTTCTGAGAGATAAGTGTGTGTGAAAGCCGTCCTTCACCTAGCTTGTTGGGAACACAAAGTTTCTCTTCAGATGCAAACTCCACTCGATACATATAAATGGGGAGGTACTAGCTCCAACTCGGTTTTATAGTGAAAACTGCAAGAACTTCAAACCGGCACTAGGAAACAGACTGAGAAACCGGAGTTAAAGTTTCTCCTGCAACCCGTTCCCTTTGTGCTAGATGAATGAAAGTCTCTCCACATGCTCAGTTCTGAGAGATAAGTGTGTGTGAAAGCCGTCCTTCACCTAGCTTGTTGGGAACACAAAGTTTCTCTTCAGTTGCAAACTCCACTCCATACATATATATGGGGAGGAACTAGCTCCAACTCGGTTTTACAGTGAAAACTGCAGGAACTTCAAACCGGCACTTGGAAACAGACTGAGAAACCAGAGTAAAAGGTTGTCCTGCAACCCGTTCCCTTTGTGCTAGATGAACGAACGTCTCTCCACATGCTCAGTTCTGAGAGGTAAGTGTGTGTGAAAGCCGACTTTCACCTAGCTTTTTGGGAACACAAAGTTTCCCTTCAGTTGCAAATTCCACTCCATACATATATATGGGGAGGTACTAACTCCAACTCTGTTTTACAGTGAAAACTGCAGGAACTTCAAACCGGCACTAGGAAACAGACTGAGAAAACAGATTAAAAGTTTCTCCTGCAACCCGTTCCATTTGTGCTACATGAACGAAAGTCTCTCCACATGCTCAGTTCTGAGAAATAAGTGTGTGTGAAAGCCGTCCTTCAACTAGCTTGTTGGGAACACAAACTGTCTCTTCAGTTGCAAACTACACTCCATACATATATATGGGGAGGCACCAACTCCAACTCGGTTTTACAGTGAAAACTGCAGGAACTTCAAACCGGCACTAGGAAACAGACTGAGAAACCAGAGTTATAATTTCTCCTGCAACCCGTTCCCTTTGTGCTAGATGAACGAAAGTCTCTCCACATGCTCAGTTCTGAGATATAATTGTGTGTGAAAGCCGTCCTTCACCTAGCTTGTTAGGAATACAAAGTTTCTCTTCAGTTGCAAACTCCACTCCATAAATATATATGCGGAGGTACTAGCTCCAACTCGGTTTTATAGTGAAAACTGCAGGAACTTCAAACAGGCACTAGGAAACAGACCGAGAAACCAGAGTAAAAGGTTCCCCTGCAACCCGTTCCCTTTGTGCTAGATGAACGAAAGTCTCTCCACATGCTCAGTTCTGAGAGATAAGTGTGTGTGAAAGCCGTTCTTCACCTTGCTTGTTGGAAACACAAAGTTTCTCTTCAGATGCCAACTCCACTCCATACATATATATGGGGAGGTACTAGCTCCAACTCGGTTTTACAGTGAAAACTGCAGGAACTTCAAACCGGCACTGGGAAACAGACTGAGAAACCAGAGAAAAAGGTTCTCCTGCAAACCGTTCCCTTTGTGCTAGATGAACGAACGTCTCTCCACATGCTCAGTTCTGAGAGATAAGTGTGTGTGAAAGCCGTCCTTCACCTAGCTTGTTGGGAACACAAAGTTTCTCTTCAGTTGCAAAATCCAATCGATACATATAAATGGGGAGGTACTAGCTCCAACTCGGTTTTACAGTGAAAACTGCAGGAACTTCAAACCGGCACTAGGAAACAGACCGAGAAACCAGAGTAAAAGTTGCTCCTGCAAATAGTTCCCTTTGTGCTAGATGAACGAACGTCTCTCCACATGCTCAGTTCTGAGAGATAAGTGTGTGTGAAAGCCATCCTTCACCTAGCTTGTTGGGAACACAAAGTTTCTCTTCAGTTGCAAACTCCACTCGATACATATATATGGGGAGGTACTAGCTCCAACTCGGTTTTGCAGTGAAAACTGCAGGAACTTCAAACCGGCACTAGGAAACAGACTGAGAAACCAGATTAAAAGTTTCTCCTGCAAACCGTTCCCTTTGTGCTAGATGAACGAACGTCTCTCCACATGCTCAGTTCTGAGAGATAAGTGTGTGTGAAAGCCGTCCTTCACCTAGCTTGTTGGGAACACAAAGTTTCTCTTCAGATGCAAACTCCACTCGATACATATAAATGGGGAGGTACTAGCTCCAACTCGGTTTTATAGTGAAAACTGCAGGAACTTCAAACCGGCACTAGGAAACAGACTGAGAAACCGGAGTTAAAGTTTCTACTGCAACCCGTTCCCTTTGTGCTAGATGAATGAAAGTCTCTCCACATGCTCAGTTCTGAGAGATACGTGTGTGTGAAAGCCGTCCTTCACCTAGCTTGTTGGGAACACAAAGTTTCTCTTCAGTTGCAAACTCCAATCCATACATATATATGGGGAGGAACAAGCTCCAACTCGGTTTTACAGTGAAAACTGCAGGAACTTCAAACCGGCACTTGGAAACAGACTGAGAAACCAGAGTAAAAGGTTCTCCTGCAACCCGTTCCCTTTGTGCTAGATGAACGAACGTCTCTCCACATGCTCAGTTCTGAGAGGTAAGTGTGTGTGGAAGCCGTACTTCACCTATCTTGTTGGGAACACAAAGTTTCTCTTCAGTTGCAAACTCCACTCCATACATATATATGGGGAGGTACTAGCTCCAACTCGGTTTTACAGTGAAAACTGCAGGAACTTCAAACCGGCACTAGGAAACAGACTGAGAAACCAGAGTAAAAGTTTTTCCTGCAACCCGTTCCCTTTGTGCTAGATGAACGGACGTATCTCCACATGCTCAGTTCTGAGAGATAAGTGTGTGTGAAAGCCATCCTTCACCTAGCTTGTTGGGAACACAAAGTTTCTCTTCAGTTGCAAACTCCAGTCGATACATATATATGGGGAGGTACAAGCTCCAACTCGGTTTTACAGTGAAAACTTCAGGAACTTCAAAACGGCACTAGGAAACAGACTGAGAAACCAGAAAATGTTTCTCCTGCAACCCGTTCCCTTTGTGCTAGATGAACGAACGTCTCTCCACATGCTCAGTTCTGAGAGATAAGTGTGTGTGAAAGCCGTCCTTCACCTAGCTTCTTGGGAACACACAGTTTCTCTTCAGTTGCAAACTCCACTCCATACATATTTATGGGAAAGTACTAGCTCCAACTCGGTTTTACAGTGAAAACTGCAGGAACATCAAACCGGCACTAGGAAGCAGACACAGAAACCAGAGAAAAAGTTTCTCCTGCAAACCGTTCCCTTTGTGCTAGATGAACGAACGCCTCAACACATACTCAGTTCTGAGAGATATGTGTGTGTGAAAGCCGTCCTTCACCTAGCTTGTTCGGAATACAAAGTTTCTCTTCAGTTGCAAACTCCACTCCATACATATATATGGGGAGGTACTAGCTCCAGCTCGGATTTATAGTGAAAACTGCAGGAACTTCAAACCGGCACTAGGAAACAGACTGAGAAACCAGAGTAAAAGTTTTCCCTGCAACCCGTTCCCTTTGTGCTAGATGAACGAATGTCTCTCCACATGCTCAGTTCTGAGAGATAAGTGTGTGTGAAAGCCGTCCTTCACCTAGCTTGTTGGGAACACAAAGTTTCTCTTCAGTTGCAAACTCCACTCCATACATATATATGGGAGGTACTAGCTCCAACTCGGTTTTACAGTGAAAACTGCAGGAAATTCAAACCGGCACTAGGAAACAGACTGAGAAACCAGAGTAAAAGTTTCTCCTGCAACTCGTTCCCTTTGTGCTAGATGAAAGAACTTCTCTCCACATGCTCAGTTCGGAGAGAAAAGTGTGTGTGTAAGCCGTCCTTCACCTAGCTTGTTGGGAACACAAAGTTTCTCTTCAGTTGCAAACTCCACTACATACATATATATGGGGAGGTACTAGCTCCAACTCGGTTTTGCAGTGAAAACTGCAGGAACTTCAAACCGGCACTAGGAAACAGACTGAGAAACCAGAGTAAAAGGTTCTCCTGCAACCCGTTCCCTTTGTGCTAGATGAACGAACGTCTCTCCACATGCTCAGTTCTGAGAGGTAAGTGTGTGTGGAAGCCGTACTTCACCTATCTTGTTGGGAACACAAAGTTTCTCTTCAGTTGCAAACTCCACTCCATACATATATATGGGGAGGTACTAGCTCCAACTCGGTTTTACAGTGAAAACTGCAGGAACTTCAAACCGGCACTAGGAAACAGACTGAGAAACCAGAGTAAAAGTTTTTCCTGCAACCCGTTCCCTTTGTGCTAGATGAACGGACGTATCTCCACATGCTCAGTTCTGAGAGATAAGTGTGTGTGAAAGCCATCCTTCACCTAGCTTGTTGGGAACACAAAGTTTCTCTTCAGTTGCAAACTCCAGTCGATACATATATATGGGGAGGTACAAGCTCCAACTCGGTTTTACAGTGAAAACTTCAGGAACTTCAAAACGGCACTAGGAAACAGACTGAGAAACCAGAAAATGTTTCTCCTGCAACCCGTTCCCTTTGTGCTAGATGAACGAACGTCTCTCCACATGCTCAGTTCTGAGAGATAAGTGTGTGTGAAAGCCGTCCTTCACCTAGCTTCTTGGGAACACACAGTTTCTCTTCAGTTGCAAACTCCACTCCATACATATTTATGGGAAAGTACTAGCTCCAACTCGGTTTTACAGTGAAAACTGCAGGAACATCAAACCGGCACTAGGAAGCAGACACAGAAACCAGAGAAAAAGTTTCTCCTGCAAACCGTTCCCTTTGTGCTAGATGAACGAACGCCTCAACACATACTCAGTTCTGAGAGATATGTGTGTGTGAAAGCCGTCCTTCACCTAGCTTGTTAGGAATACAAAGTTTCTCTTCATTTGCAAACTCCACTCCATACATATATATGGGAAGGTACTAGCTCCAGCTCGGATTTATAGTGAAAACTGCAGGAAATTCAGACCGGCACTAGGAAACAGACTGAGAAACCAGAGTAAAAGTTTTCCCTGCAACCCGTTCCCTTTGTGCTAGATGAACGAACGTCTCTCCACATGCTCAGTTCTGAGAGATAATTGTGTGTGAAAGCCGTCCTTCACCTAGCTTGTTGGGAACACAAAGTTTCTCTTCAGTTGCAAACTCCACTCCATACATATATATGGGAGGTACTAGCTCCAACTCGGTTTTACAGTGAAAACTGCAGGAAATTCAAACTGGCACTAGGAAACAGACTGAGAAACCAGAGTAAAAGTTTCTCCTGCAACTCGTTCCCTTTGTGCTAGATGAAAGAACTTCTCTCCACATGCTCAGTTCTGAGAGAAAAGTGTGTGTGTAAGCCGTCCTTCACCTAGCTTGTTGGGAACACAAAGTTTCTCTTCAGTTGCAAACTCCACTACATACATATATATGGGGAGGTACTAGCTCCAACTCGGTTTTGCAGTGAAAACTGCAGGAACTTCAAACCGGCACTAGGAAACAGACCGAGAAACCAGAGTAAAAGTTTCTCCTGCAACCCGTTTCATTTGTGCTAGATGAACGAACGACTCTCCACATGCTCAGTTCTGAGAGATAATTGTGTGTGAAAGCCGTCCTTCACCTAGCTTTTTAGGAATGCAAAGTTTCTCTTCAGTTGCAAACTCCACTCCATACATATATATGCGAAGGTACTAGCTCAAGCTCGGATGTATAGTGAAAACTGCAGGAACTTCAAACCGGCACTAGGAAACAGACTGAGAAACCAGAGTAAAGTTTTTCCTGCAACCCGTTCCCTTTGTGCTAGATGAACGAACGTCTCTCCACATGCTCAGTTCTGAGACATAATTGTGTGTGAAAGCCGTCCTTCACCTAGCTTGATGGGAACACAAAGTTTCTCTTCAGTTGCAAACTCCACTCCATACATATATATGGGGAGGTACTAGCTCCAACTCGTTTTTATAGTGAATACTGCAGGAACTTCAAACCGGCACTAGGAAACAGACTGAGAAACCAGAGTAAAAGTTTCTCCTGCAACCCGTTCCCTTTGTGCTAGATGAACGAACGTCTCTCCACATGCTCAGTTCTGAGAGATAAGTGTGTGTGAAAGCCGTCCTTCACCTAGCTTGTTGGGAACACAAAGTTTCTCTTCAGTTGCAAACTCCACTCCATACATATATATGGGTAGGTACTAGCTCCAACTCGGTTTTACAGTGAAAACTGCAGGAAATTCAAACCGGCACTAGGAAACAGACTGAGAAACCAGAGTAAAAGTTTCTCCTGCAACCCGTTACCTTTGTGCTAGATGAACGAACGTCTCTCCACATGCTCAGTTCTGAGAGATAAGTGTGTGTGAAAGCCGTCCTTCACCTAGCTTGTTATGAATACAAAGTTTCTCTTCAGTTGCAAACTCCATTCCATACAAATATATGCGGAGGTACAAGCTTCAACTCGGTTTTATAGTGAAAACTGCAGGAACTTCAAACCGGAACTTGGAAACAGAATGAGAAACCAGAGTAAAAGTTGCTCCTGCAACCCGTTCCCTTTGTGCTAGATGAACGAACGTCTCTCCACATGTTCAGTTCTGAGTGGTAAGTGTGTGTGAAAGCCTTCCTTCATCTAGCTTGTTGGGAACACAAAGTTTCTCTTCAGTTGCAAACTCCACTCCATACATATATATGGGGAGGAACTAGCTCCAACTCGGTTTTACAGTGAAAACTGCAGGAACTTGAAACCGGCACTAGGAAACAGACTGAGAAACCAGAGTTAAAGATTCTCCTTCAAACCGTTCCCTTTGTGCTAGATGAACGAACGTCTCACCACATGCTCAGTTCTGAGAGATAAGTGTGTGTGAAAGCCGTCCTTCACCTAGCTTGTTGGGAACACAAAGTTTCTCTTCAGTTGAAAACTCCACTCCATACATATATATTGGGAGTTACTAGCTCCAACTCGGTTTTACAGTGAAAACTGCAGGAACTTCAAACAGGCACTAGGAAACAGACAGAGAAACCAGAGTAAAAGTTTATCCTGCAACTCTTTCCCTTTGTGCTAGGTGAACGAACGTCTCTCCACATGCTCAGTTCTGAGAGATAAGTGTGTGTGAAAGCCGTCCTTCACCTAGCTTGTTGGGAACACAAAGTTTCTCTTCAGTTGCAAACTCCACTCGATAAATATATATGGGGAGGTACTCGCTCCAATTCGGTTTTGCAGTGAAAACTGCAGGAACTTCAAACAGGCACTAGGAAACAGACCGAGAAACCAGAGTAAAAGTTTCTCCTGCAACCCGTTCCTTTTGTGCTAGATGAACGAACGACTCTCCACATGCTCAGTTCTGAGAGATAAGTGTGTGTGAAAGCCGTCCTTCACCTAGCTTGTTGGGAACACAAAGTTTCTCTTCAGTTGCCAACTCCACTCCATACATATATATGGGGATGTACTAGCTCCAACTCGGTTTTACAGTGAAAACTGCAGGAACTTCAAACCAGCCCTAGGAAACAGACTGAGAAACCAGAGTAAAAGTTTCTCCTGCAACCCGTTCCCTTTGTGCTTGATGAACGAACGTCTCTCCACATGCTCAGTTCTGAGAGATAAGTGTGTGTGAAAGCCGTCCTTCAACTAGCTTTTTGGGAACACAAAGTTTCTCTTCAGTTGCAAACTCCACTCCATACATATATATGGGGAGGTTCTAGCTCCAGCTCGGTTTTACAGTGAAAACTGCAGGAACTTCAAACCGGCAATAGGAAACAGACTGAGATACCAGAGTAAAAGTTTCTCCTGCAACCCGTTCCCTTTGTTCTAGATGAACGAACGTCTCACCACATGCTCAGTTCTGAGAGATAGTGTGTGTGAAAGCCGTCCTTCAGCTAGCTTTTTGGGAACACAAACTTTCTCTTCCGTTGCAAACTCCATTCCATACATATATATGGGGAGGTACTAGCTCCAACTCGGATTTACAGTGAAAACTGCAGGAACTTCAAACCGGCACTAGGAAACAGACTGAGAAACCAGAGTAAAAGTTTCTCCTGCAACCCGTTCCCTTTGTGCTAGATGAACGAACGTCTCTCCACATGCTCAGTTCTGAGAGATAAGTGTGTGTGAAAGCCGTCCTTCACCTAGCTTGTTGGGAATACAAAGTTTCTCTTCAGTTGCAAACTCCACTCCATACATATATATGTGGAGTTACTAGCTCCAACTAGGTTTTATAGTGAAAACTGCAGGAACTTCAAACCGGCACTAGGAAACAGACTGAGAAACCAGAGTAAAAGTTTCTCCTGCATCTCGTTCCCTTTGTGCTAGATGAACGAACGTCTATCCACATGCTCAGTTCTGAGAAATAAGTGTGTGTGAAAGCCGTCCTTCACCTACCTTGTTGGGAACACAAAATTTCTCTTCAGTTGCAAACTCCACTCGATACATATATATGGGGAGGTACTAGCTCCAACTCGGTTTTGCAGTGAAAACTGCAGGAACTTCAAACCTGCACTAGGAAACAGACCGAGAAACCAGAGTAAAAGTTTCTCCTGCAACCCGTTCCCTTTGTGCTAGATGAACGAACGTCTCTCCACATGCTCAGTTCTTAGAGATAAGTGTGTGTGAAAGCCGTCCTTCACCTAGCTTGTTGGGAACACAAATTTTCTCTTCAGTTGAAAACTCCTCTCCATATATATATATGCGGAGGTACTAGCTCCAAATCTGTTTTACAGTGAAAAAAGCAGGAACTTCAAACCGGCACTAGGAAACAGACTGAGAAACCAGAGTAAAATTTTATCCTGCAACTCGTTCCCTTTGTGCTAGATGAATGAACGCCTCTCCACATGCTCAGTTCTGAGAGATAAGTGTGTGTGAAAGCCGTACTTCACCTAGCTTGATGGGAACACAAAGGTTCTCTTCAGCTGCAAACTCCACTCCATACATATATATGGGGAGGTACAAGCTCCAAATCGGTTTTACAGTGAAAACATCAGGAACATCAAACCGGCACTAGGAAACAGACAGAGAAACCAGAGTAAAAGTTTAACCTGCAACCCGTTCCCTTTGTGATAGATGAATGAACGTCTCTCCACATGCTCAGTTCTGAGGGATAAGTGTGTGTGAAAGCCGTCCTTCACCTATCTTGTTGGGAACGCAAAGTTTCTCTTCAGTTGAAAACTCCACTCCATACATATATATGGGGAGGTACTAGCTCCAAATCTGTTTTACAGTGAAAACTGCAGGAACTTCAAACCGTCACTAGGAAACAGACTGAGAAACCAGAGTTAAAGTTTCCCCTTCAACCCGTTCCCTTTGTGCTAGATGAACGAACGTCTCTCCACATGCTCAGTTCTGAGAGATAATTGTGTGTGAATGCCGTCCTGCACCTAGCTTGTTGGGAACACAAACTTTCTCTTCAGTTGCAAACTCCACTCCATACATATATATGGGGAGGTACTAGCTCCAACTCGGTTTTGCAGTGAAAACTGCAGGTACTTCAAACCGGCACTAGGAAACAGACCGAGAATCCAGAGTAAAAGTTTCATCTGCAACCCGTTCCCTTTGTGCTAGATGAATGAACGTCTCTCCACATGCTCAGTTCTGAGAGATAAGTGTGTGTGAAAGCCGTCCTTCACCTAGCTTGTTAGGAATACAAAGTTTCTCTTCAGTTGAAAACTCCTCTCCATACATATATATGCGGATGTACTAGCTCCAGCTCGGTTTTATAGTGAAAACTGCAGGTACTTCAAACCGACACTAGGAAACAGACTGAGAAACCAGAGTAAAAGTTTTTCATGCAACCCGTTCCCTTTGTGCTAGATGAACGAACGTCTCACCACATGCTCAGTTCTGAGAGACAAGTGTGTGTGAATGCCGTCCTTCACCTAGCTTGTTGGGAACACAAAGTTTCTCTTCAGTTGCAAACTCCACTCCATACATATATATGGGGAGGTACTTGCTCCAACTCGGTTTTACAGTGAAAACTGCAGGAACTTCAAACCGGCACTAGGAAACAGACTGAGAACCAGAGTAAAAGTTTCTCCTGCAACCCATTCCCTTTGTGCTAGATGAACGAACGTCTCTCCACATGCTCAGTTCTGAGATATAAGTGTGTGTGAAAGCCGTCCTTCACCTAACTTGTTGGGAACACAAAGTTTCTCTTCAGTTGCAAACTCCACTCCATACATATATATGGGGAGGTACTAGCTCCAACTCGGTTTTACAGTGAAAACTGCAGGAACTTCAAACCGGCACTAGGAAACAGACTGAGAAACCAGAGTAAAAGTTTCTCCTGCAACCCGTTACCTTTGTGCTAGATGAATGAACGTCTCTCCACATGCTCAGTTCTGAGAGATAAGTGTGTGTGAAACCCGTACTTCACCTAGCTTGATGGGAACACAAAGGTTCTCTTCAGTTGCAAACTCCACTCCATACATATATATGGGGAGGTACAAGCTCCAAATCGGTTTTACAGTGAAAACATCAGGATCATCAAACCGGCACTAGGAAACAGACAGAGAAACCAGAGTAAAAGTTTAACCTGCAACCCGTTCCCTTTGTGATAGATGAATGAACGTCTCTCCACATGCTCAGTTCTGAGGGATAATTGTGTGTGAAAGCCGTCCTTCACCTAGCTTGTTGGGAACGCAAAGTTTCTCTTCAGTTGAAAACTCCACTCCATACATATATATGGGGAGGTACTAGCTCCAAATCTGTTTTACAGTGAAAACTGCAGGAACTTCAAACCGTCACTAGGAAACAGACTGAGAAACCAGAGTTAAAGTTTCCCCTTCAACCCGTTCCCTTTGTGCTAGATGAACGAACGTCTCTCCACATGCTCAGTTCTGAGAAATAATTGTGTGTGAATGCCGTCCTGCACCTAGCTTGTTGGGAACACAAACTTTCTCTTCAGTTGCAAACTCCACTCCATACATATATATGGGGAGGTACTAGCTCCAACTCGGTTTTGCAGTGAAAACTGCAGGAACTTCAAACCGGCACTAGGAAACAGAGAGAGAAACCAGAGTAAAAGTTTCTACTGCAACCCGTTCCCTTTGTGCTAGATGAACGAACGTCTCTCCACATGCTCAGTTCTGAGAGGTAAGTGCGTGTGAAAGCCGTCCTTCACCTAGCATGTTGGGAACACAAAGTTTCTTTTCAGTTGCAAACTCCACTCCATACATATAAATGGGGAGGTACTAGCTCCAACTCGGTTTTACAGTGAAAACTGCAGGAACTTCAAGGGGGCACTAGGAAACAGACTGAGAATCCAGAGTAAAAGGTTCTCCTGCAACCCGTTCCCTTTGTGCTAGATGAACGAACGTCTCTCCACATGCTCAGTTCGGAGAGAAAAGTGTGTGTGTAAGCCGTCCTTCACCTAGCTTGTTGGGAACACAAAGTTTCTCTTCAGTTGCAAACTCCACTACATACATATATATGGGGAGGTACTAGCTCCAACTCGGTTTTGCAGTGAAAACTGCAGGAACTTCAAACCGGCACTAGGAAACAGACTGAGAAACCAGAGTAAAAGGTTCTCCTGCAACCCGTTCCCTTTGTGCTAGATGAACGAACGTCTCTCCACATGCTCAGTTCTGAGAGGTAAGTGTGTGTGGAAGCCGTACTTCACCTATCTTGTTGGGAACACAAAGTTTCTCTTCAGTTGCAAACTCCACTCCATACATATATATGGGGAGGTACTAGCTCCAACTCGGTTTTACAGTGAAAACTGCAGGAACTTCAAACCGGCACTAGGAAACAGACTGAGAAACCAGAGTAAAAGTTTTTCCTGCAACCCGTTCCCTTTGTGCTAGATGAACGGACGTATCTCCACATGCTCAGTTCTGAGAGATAAGTGTGTGTGAAAGCCATCCTTCACCTAGCTTGTTGGGAACACAAAGTTTCTCTTCAGTTGCAAACTCCAGTCGATACATATATATGGGGAGGTACAAGCTCCAACTCGGTTTTACAGTGAAAACTTCAGGAACTTCAAAACGGCACTAGGAAACAGACTGAGAAACCAGAAAATGTTTCTCCTGCAACCCGTTCCCTTTGTGCTAGATGAACGAACGTCTCTCCACATGCTCAGTTCTGAGAGATAAGTGTGTGTGAAAGCCGTCCTTCACCTAGCTTCTTGGGAACACACAGTTTCTCTTCAGTTGCAAACTCCACTCCATACATATTTATGGGAAAGTACTAGCTCCAACTCGGTTTTACAGTGAAAACTGCAGGAACATCAAACCGGCACTAGGAAGCAGACACAGAAACCAGAGAAAAAGTTTCTCCTGCAAACCGTTCCCTTTGTGCTAGATGAACGAACGCCTCAACACATACTCAGTTCTGAGAGATATGTGTGTGTGAAAGCCGTCCTTCACCTAGCTTGTTAGGAATACAAAGTTTCTCTTCATTTGCAAACTCCACTCCATACATATATATGGGGAGGTACTAGCTCCAGCTCGGATTTATAGTGAAAACTGCAGGAAATTCAAACCGGCACTAGGAAACAGACTGAGAAACCAGAGTAAAAGTTTTCCCTGCAACCCGTTCCCTTTGTGCTAGATGAACGAACGTCTCTCCACATGCTCAGTTCTGAGAGATAATTGTGTGTGAAAGCCGTCCTTCACCTAGCTTGTTGGGAACACAAAGTTTCTCTTCAGTTGCAAACTCCACTCCATACATATATATGGGAGGTACTAGCTCCAACTCGGTTTTACAGTGAAAACTGCAGGAAATTCAAACTGGCACTAGGAAACAGACTGAGAAACCAGAGTAAAAGTTTCTCCTGCAACTCGTTCCCTTTGTGCTAGATGAAAGAACTTCTCTCCACATGCTCAGTTCTGAGAGAAAAGTGTGTGTGTAAGCCGTCCTTCACCTAGCTTGTTGGGAACACAAAGTTTCTCTTCAGTTGCAAACTCCACTACATACATATATATGGGGAGGTACTAGCTCCAACTCGGTTTTGCAGTGAAAACTGCAGGAACTTCAAACCGGCACTAGGAAACAGACCGAGAAACCAGAGTAAAAGTTTCTCCTGCAACCCGTTTCATTTGTGCTAGATGAACGAACGACTCTCCACATGCTCAGTTCTGAGAGATAATTGTGTGTGAAAGCCGTCCTTCACCTAGCTTTTTAGGAATGCAAAGTTTCTCTTCAGTTGCAAACTCCACTCCATACATATATATGCGAAGGTACTAGCTCAAGCTCGGATGTATAGTGAAAACTGCAGGAACTTCAAACCGGCACTAGGAAACAGACTGAGAAACCAGAGTAAAAGTTTTTCCTGCAACCCGTTCCCTTTGTGCTAGATGAACGAACGTCTCTCCACATGCTCAGTTCTGAGACATAATTGTGTGTGAAAGCCGTCCTTCACCTAGCTTGATGGGAACACAAAGTTTCTCTTCAGTTGCAAACTCCACTCCATACATATATATGGGGAGGTACTAGCTCCAACTCGTTTTTATAGTGAATACTGCAGGAACTTCAAACCGGCACTAGGAAACAGACTGAGAAACCAGAGTAAAAGTTTCACCTGCAACCCGTTCCCTTTGTGCTAGATGAACGAACGTCTCTCCACATGCTCAGTTCTGAGAGATAAGTGTGTGTGAAAGCCGTCCTTCACCTAGCTTGTTGGGAACACAAAGTTTCTCTTCAGTTGCAAACTCCACTCCATACATATATATGGGTAGGTACTAGCTCCAACTCGGTTTTACAGTGAAAACTGCAGGAAATTCAAACCGGCACTAGGAAACAGACTGAGAAACCAGAGTAAAAGTTTCTCCTGCAACCCGTTACCTTTGTGCTAGATGAACGAACGTCTCTCCACATGCTCAGTTCTGAGAGATAAGTGTGTGTGAAAGCCGTCCTTCACCTAGCTTGTTATGAATACAAAGTTTCTCTTCAGTTGCAAACTCCATTCCATACAAATATATGCGGAGGTACAAGCTTCAACTCGGTTTTATAGTGAAAACTGCAGGAACTTCAAACCGGAACTTGGAAACAGAATGAGAAACCAGAGTAAAAGTTGCTCCTGCAACCCGTTCCCTTTGTGCTAGATGAACGAACGTCTCTCCACATGTTCAGTTCTGAGTGGTAAGTGTGTGTGAAAGCCTTCCTTCATCTAGCTTGTTGGGAACACAAAGTTTCTCTTCAGTTGCAAACTCCACTCCATACATATATATGGGGAGGAACTAGCTCCAACTCGGTTTTACAGTGAAAACTGCAGGAACTTGAAACCGGCACTAGGAAACAGACTGAGAAACCAGAGTTAAAGATTCTCCTTCAAACCGTTCCCTTTGTGCTAGATGAACGAACGTCTCACCACATGCTCAGTTCTGAGAGATAAGTGTGTGTGAAAGCCGTCCTTCACCTAGCTTGTTGGGAACACAAAGTTTCTCTTCAGTTGAAAACTCCACTCCATACATATATATTGGGAGTTACTAGCTCCAACTCGGTTTTACAGTGAAAACTGCAGGAACTTCAAACAGGCACTAGGAAACAGACAGAGAAACCAGAGTAAAAGTTTATCCTGCAACTCTTTCCCTTTGTGCTAGGTGAACGAACGTCTCTCCACATGCTCAGTTCTGAGAGATAAGTGTGTGTGAAAGCCGTCCTTCACCTAGCTTGTTGGGAACACAAAGTTTCTCTTCAGTTGCAAACTCCACTCGATAAATATATATGGGGAGGTACTCGCTCCAATTCGGTTTTGCAGTGAAAACTGCAGGAACTTCAAACAGGCACTAGGAAACAGACCGAGAAACCAGAGTAAAAGTTTCTCCTGCAACCCGTTCCTTTTGTGCTAGATGAACGAACGACTCTCCACATGCTCAGTTCTGAGAGATAAGTGTGTGTGAAAGCCGTCCTTCACCTAGCTTGTTGGGAACACAAAGTTTCTCTTCAGTTGCCAACTCCACTCCATACATATATATGGGGATGTACTAGCTCCAACTCGGTTTTACAGTGAAAACTGCAGGAACTTCAAACCAGCCCTAGGAAACAGACTGAGAAACCAGAGTAAAAGTTTCTCCTGCAACCCGTTCCCTTTGTGCTTGATGAACGAACGTCTCTCCACATGCTCAGTTCTGAGAGATAAGTGTGTGTGAAAGCCGTCCTTCAACTAGCTTTTTGGGAACACAAAGTTTCTCTTCAGTTGCAAACTCCACTCCATACATATATATGGGGAGGTTCTAGCTCCAGCTCGGTTTTACAGTGAAAACTGCAGGAACTTCAAACCGGCAATAGGAAACAGACTGAGATACCAGAGTAAAAGTTTCTCCTGCAACCCGTTCCCTTTGTTCTAGATGAACGAACGTCTCACCACATGCTCAGTTCTGAGAGATAGTGTGTGTGAAAGCCGTCCTTCAGCTAGCTTTTTGGGAACACAAACTTTCTCTTCCGTTGCAAACTCCATTCCATACATATATATGGGGAGGTACTAGCTCCAACTCGGATTTACAGTGAAAACTGCAGGAACTTCAAACCGGCACTAGGAAACAGACTGAGAAACCAGAGTAAAAGTTTCTCCTGCAACCCGTTCCCTTTGTGCTAGATGAACGAACGTCTCTCCACATGCTCAGTTCTGAGAGATAAGTGTGTGTGAAAGCCGTCCTTCACCTAGCTTGTTGGGAATACAAAGTTTCTCTTCAGTTGCAAACTCCACTCCATACATATATATGTGGAGTTACTAGCTCCAACTAGGTTTTATAGTGAAAACTGCAGGAACTTCAAACCGGCACTAGGAAACAGACTGAGAAACCAGAGTAAAAGTTTCTCCTGCATCTCGTTCCCTTTGTGCTAGATGAACGAACGTCTATCCACATGCTCAGTTCTGAGAAATAAGTGTGTGTGAAAGCCGTCCTTCACCTAGCTTGTTGGGAACACAAAATTTCTCTTCAGTTGCAAACTCCACTCGATACATATATATGGGGAGGTACTAGCTCCAACTCGGTTTTGCAGTGAAAACTGCAGGAACTTCAAACCTGCACTAGGAAACAGACCGAGAAACCAGAGTAAAAGTTTCTCCTGCAACCCGTTCCCTTTGTGCTAGATGAACGAACGTCTCTCCACATGCTCAGTTCTTAGAGATAAGTGTGTGTGAAAGCCGTCCTTCACCTAGCTTGTTGGGAACACAAATTTTCTCTTCAGTTGAAAACTCCTCTCCATATATATATATGCGGAGGTACTAGCTCCAAATCTGTTTTACAGTGAAAAAAGCAGGAACTTCAAACCGGCACTAGGAAACAGACTGAGAAACCAGAGTAAAATTTTATCCTGCAACTCGTTCCCTTTGTGCTAGATGAATGAACGCCTCTCCACATGCTCAGTTCTGAGAGATAAGTGTGTGTGAAAGCCGTACTTCACCTAGCTTGATGGGAACACAAAGGTTCTCTTCAGCTGCAAACTCCACTCCATACATATATATGGGGAGGTACAAGCTCCAAATCGGTTTTACAGTGAAAACATCAGGAACATCAAACCGGCACTAGGAAACAGACAGAGAAACCAGAGTAAAAGTTTAACCTGCAACCCGTTCCCTTTGTGATAGATGAATGAACGTCTCTCCACATGCTCAGTTCTGAGGGATAAGTGTGTGTGAAAGCCGTCCTTCACCTATCTTGTTGGGAACGCAAAGTTTCTCTTCAGTTGAAAACTCCACTCCATACATATATATGGGGAGGTACTAGCTCCAAATCTGTTTTACAGTGAAAACTGCAGGAACTTCAAACCGTCACTAGGAAACAGACTGAGAAACCAGAGTTAAAGTTTCCCCTTCAACCCGTTCCCTTTGTGCTAGATGAACGAACGTCTCTCCACATGCTCAGTTCTGAGAGATAATTGTGTGTGAATGCCGTCCTGCACCTAGCTTGTTGGGAACACAAACTTTCTCTTCAGTTGCAAACTCCACTCCATACATATATATGGGGAGGTACTAGCTCCAACTCGGTTTTGCAGTGAAAACTGCAGGTACTTCAAACCGGCACTAGGAAACAGACCGAGAATCCAGAGTAAAAGTTTCATCTGCAACCCGTTCCCTTTGTGCTAGATGAATGAACGTCTCTCCACATGCTCAGTTCTGAGAGATAAGTGTGTGTGAAAGCCGTCCTTCACCTAGCTTGTTAGGAATACAAAGTTTCTCTTCAGTTGAAAACTCCTCTCCATACATATATATGCGGATGTACTAGCTCCAGCTCGGTTTTATAGTGAAAACTGCAGGTACTTCAAACCGACACTAGGAAACAGACTGAGAAACCAGAGTAAAAGTTTTTCCTGCAACCCGTTCCCTTTGTGCTAGATGAACGAACGTCTCACCACATGCTCAGTTCTGAGAGACAAGTGTGTGTGAATGCCGTCCTTCACCTAGCTTGTTGGGAACACAAAGTTTCTCTTCAGTTGCAAACTCCACTCCATACATATATATGGGGAGGTACTTGCTCCAACTCGGTTTTACAGTGAAAACTGCAGGAACTTCAAACCGGCACTAGGAAACAGACTGAGAACCAGAGTAAAAGTTTCTCCTGCAACCCATTCCCTTTGTGCTAGATGAACGAACGTCTCTCCACATGCTCAGTTCTGAGATATAAGTGTGTGTGAAAGCCGTCCTTCACCTAACTTGTTGGGAACACAAAGTTTCTCTTCAGTTGCAAACTCCACTCCATACATATATATGGGGAGGTACTAGCTCCAACTCGGTTTTACAGTGAAAACTGCAGGAACTTCAAACCGGCACTAGGAAACAGACTGAGAAACCAGAGTAAAAGTTTCTCCTGCAACCCGTTACCTTTGTGCTAGATGAATGAACGTCTCTCCACATGCTCAGTTCTGAGAGATAAGTGTGTGTGAAACCCGTACTTCACCTAGCTTGATGGGAACACAAAGGTTCTCTTCAGTTGCAAACTCCACTCCATACATATATATGGGGAGGTACAAGCTCCAAATCGGTTTTACAGTGAAAACATCAGGATCATCAAACCGGCACTAGGAAACAGACAGAGAAACCAGAGTAAAAGTTTAACCTGCAACCCGTTCCCTTTGTGATAGATGAATGAACGTCTCTCCACATGCTCAGTTCTGAGGGATAATTGTGTGTGAAAGCCGTCCTTCACCTAGCTTGTTGGGAACGCAAAGTTTCTCTTCAGTTGAAAACTCCACTCCATACATATATATGGGGAGGTACTAGCTCCAAATCTGTTTTACAGTGAAAACTGCAGGAACTTCAAACCGTCACTAGGAAACAGACTGAGAAACCAGAGTTAAAGTTTCCTCTTCAACCCGTTCCCTTTGTGCTAGATGAACGAACGTCTCTCCACATGCTCAGTTCTGAGAAATAATTGTGTGTGAATGCCGTCCTGCACCTAGCTTGTTGGGAACACAAACTTTCTCTTCAGTTGCAAACTCCACTCCATACATATATATGGGGAGGTACTAGCTCCAACTCGGTTTTGCAGTGAAAACTGCAGGAACTTCAAACCGGCACTAGGAAACAGAGAGAGAAACCAGAGTAAAAGTTTCTACTGCAACCCGTTCCCTTTGTGCTAGATGAACGAACGTCTCTCCACATGCTCAGTTCTGAGAGGTAAGTGCGTGTGAAAGCCGTCCTTCACCTAGCATGTTGGGAACACAAAGTTTCTTTTCAGTTGCAAACTCCACTCCATACATATATATGGGGAGGTACTAGCTCCAACTCGGTTTTACAGTGAAAACTGCAGGAACTTCAAGGGGGCACTAGGAAACAGACTGAGAATCCAGAGTAAAAGGTTCTCCTGCAACCCGTTCCCTTTGTGCTAGATGAACGAACGTCTCTCCACATGCTCAGTTCTGAGAGATAAGTGTGTGTGAAAGCCGTCCTTCACCTAGCTTGTTGGGAATACAAAGTTTCTCTTCAGTTGCAAACTCCACTCCATACATATATATGCGGAGGTACTAGCTCCAACTCGGTTTTACAGTGAAAAAAGCAGGAACATCAAACCGGCACTAGGAAACAGACTGAGAAACCAGAGTAAAAGTTTATCCTGCAACTCGTTCCCTTTGTGCTAGATGAATGAACGTCTCTCCACATGCTCAGTTCTGAGAGATAAGTGTGTGTGAAAGCCGTCCTTCACCTAGCTTGTTGGGAACACAAAGTTTCTCTTCAGTTGCAAACTCCACTCCATACATATATATGGGGAGGTACAAGCTCCAACTCGGTTTTATAGTGAATACTGCAGGAACTTCAAACCGGCACTAGGAAACAGACTAAGAAACCAGAGTAAAAGTTTTTCCTGCAACCCGTTCCCTTTGTGCTAGATGAACGAACGTCTCTCCACATGCTCAGTTCTGAGACATAAGTGGGTGTGAAAGCCGTCCTTCACCTAGCTTGATGGGAACACAAAGTTTCTCTTCAGTTGCAAACTCCACTCCATACATATATATGGGGAGGTACTAGCTGCAACTCGGTTTTATAGTGAATACTGCAGGAACTTCAAACCGGCACTAGGAAACAGACTGAGAAACCAGAGTAAAAGTTTCTCCTGCAACCCGTTCCCTTTGTGCTAGATGAACGAACGTCTCTCCACATGCTCAGTTCTGAGAGATAAGTGTGTGTGAAAGCCGTCCTTCACCTAGCTTGTTGGGAACACAAAGTTTCTCTTCAGTTGCAAACTCCACTCCATACATATATATGGGTAGGTACTAGCTCCAACACGGTTTTACAGTGAAAACTGCAGGAAATTCAAACCGGCACTAGGAAACAGACTGAGAAACCAGAGTAAAAGTTTCTCCTGCAACCCGTTACCTTTGTGCTAGATGAACGAACGTCTCTCCACATGCTCAGTTCTGAGAGATAAGTGTGTGTGAAAGCCGTCCTTCACCTAGCTTGTTATGAATACAAAGTTTCTCTTCAGTTGCAAACTCCATTCCATACAAATATATGCGGAGGTACAAGCTTCAACTCGGTTTTATAGTGAAAACTGCAGGAACTTCAAACCGGAACTTGGAAACAGAATGAGAAACCAGAGTAAAAGTTGCTCCTGCAACCCGTTCCCTTTGTGCTAGATGAACGAACGTCTCTCCACATGTTCAGTTCTGAGAGGTAAGTGTGTGTGAAAGCCTTCCTTCATCTAGCTTGTTGGGAACACAAAGTTTCTCTTCAGTTGCAAACTCCACTCCATACATATATATGGGGAGGAACTAGCTCCAACTCGGTTTTACAGTGAAAACTGCAGGAACTTCAAACCGGCACTAGGAAACAGACTGAGAAACCAGAGTTAAAGATTCTCCTTCAAACCGTTCCCTTTGTGCTAGATGAACGAACGTCTCACCACATGCTCAGTTCTGAGAGATAAGTGTGTGTGAAAGCCGTCCTTCACCTAGCTTGTTGGGAACACAAAGTTTCTCTTCAGTTGAAAACTCCACTCCATACATATATATGGGGAGTTACTAGCTCCAACTCGGTTTTACACTGAAAACTGCAGGAACTTCAAACAGGCACTAGGAAACAGACAGAGAAACCAGAGTAAAAGTTTATCCTGCAACTCTTTCCCTTTGTGCTAGGTGAACGAACGTCTCTCCACATGCTCAGTTCTGAGAGATAAGTGTGTGTGAAAGCCGTCCTTCACCTAGCTTGTTGGGAACACAAAGTTTCTCTTCAGTTGCAAACTTCACTCGATAAATATATATGGGGAGGTACTAGCTCCAACTCGGTTTTGCAGTGAAAACTGCAGGAACTTCAAACAGGCACTAGGAAACAGACCGAGAAACCAGAGTAAAAGTTTCTCCTGCAACCCGTTCCTTTTGTGCTAGATGAACGAACGACTCTCCACATGCTCAGTTCTGAGAGATAAGTGTGTGTGAAAGCCGTCCTTCACCTAGCTTGTTGGGAACACAAAGTTTCTCTTCAGTTGCCAACTCCACTCCATACATATATATGGGGATGTACTAGCTCCAACTCGGTTTTACAGTGAAAACTGCAGGAACTTCAAACCAGCCCTAGGAAACAGACTGAGAAACCAGAGTAAAAGTTTCTCCTGCAACCCGTTCCCTTTGTGCTTGATGAACGAACGTCTCTCCACATGCTCAGTTCTGAGAGATAAGTGTGTGTGAAAGCCGTCCTTCAACTAGCTTTTTGGGAACACAAAGTTTCTCTTCAGTTGCAAACTCCACTCCATACATATATATGGGGAGGTTCTAGCTCCAGCTCGGTTTTACAGTGAAAACTGCAGGAACTTCAAACCGGCAATAGGAAACAGACTGAGATACCAGAGTAAAAGTTTCTCCTGCAACCCGTTCCCTTTGTTCTAGATGAACGAACGTCTCACCACATGCTCAGTTCTGAGAGATAGTGTGTGTGAAAGCCGTCCTTCAGCTAGCTTTTTGGGAACACAAACTTTCTCTTCCGTTGCAAACTCCATTCCATACATATATATGGGGAGGTACTAGCTCCAACTCGGATTTACAGTGAAAACTGCAGGAACTTCAAACCGGCACTAGGAAACAGACTGAGAAACCAGAGTAAAAGTTTCTCCTGCAACCCGTTCCCTTTGTGCTAGATGAACGAACGTCTCTCCACATGCTCAGTTCTGAGAGATAAGTGTGTGTGAAAGCCGTCCTTCACCTAGCTTGTTGGGAATACAAAGTTTCTCTTCAGTTGCAAACTCCACTCCATACATATATATGTGGAGTTACTAGCTCCAACTAGGTTTTATAGTGAAAACTGCAGGAACTTCAAACCGGCACTAGGAAACAGACAGAGAAACCAGAGTAAAAGTTTCTCCTGCATCTCGTTCCCTTTGTGCTAGATGAACGAACGTCTATCCACATGCTCAGTTCTGAGAAATAAGTGTGTGTGAAAGCCGTCCTTCACCTAGCTTGTTGGGAACACAAAATTTCTCTTCAGTTGCAAACTCCACTCGATACATATATATGGGGAGGTACTAGCTCCAACTCGGTTTTGCAGTGAAAACTGCAGGAACTTCAAACCTGCACTAGGAAACAGACCGAGAAACCAGAGTAAAAGTTTCTCCTGCAACCCGTTCCCTTTGTGCTAGATGAACGAACGTCTCTCCACATGCTCAGATCTGAGAGATAAGTGTGTGTGAAAGCCGTCCTTCACCTAGCTTGTTGGGAACACAAATTTTCTCTTCAGTTGAAAACTCCTCTCCATATATATATATGCGTAGGTACTAGCTCCAAATCTGTTTTACAGTGAAAAAAGCAGGAACTTCAAACCGGCACTAGGAAACAGACTGAGAAACCAGAGTAAAATTTTATCCTGCAACTCGTTCCCTTTGTGCTAGATGAATGAACGTCTCTCCACATGCTCAGTTCTGAGAGATAAGTGTGTGTGAAAGCCGTACTTCACCTAGCTTGATGGGAACACAAAGGTTCTCTTCAGCTGCAAACTCCACTCCATACATTTATATGGGGAGGTACTAGCTCCAACTCGGTTTTACAGTGAAAACTGCAGGAACTTCAAACCGGCACTAGGAAACAGACTGAGAAACCAGAGTAAAAGTTTCTCCTGCAACCCGTTACCTTTGTGCTAGATGAACGAACGTCTCTCCACATGCTCAGTTCTGAGAGATAATTGTGTGTGAATGCCGTCCTGCACCTAGCTGTTGGGAACACAAACTTTCTCTTCAGTTGCAGACTCCAGTCCATACATATATATGGGGAGGTACTAGCTCCAACTCGGTTTTACAGTGAAAACTGCAGGAAATTCAAACCGGCACTAGGAAACAGAGAGAGAAACCAGAGTAAAAGTTTCTCCTGCAACTCGTTCCCTTTGTGCTAGATGAACGAACGTCTCTCCACATGCTCAGTTCTGAGAGGTAAGTGCGTGTGAAAGCCGTCCTTCACCTAGCATGTTGGGAACACAAAGTTTCTCTTCAGTTGCAAACTCCACTCCATACATATATATGGGGAGGTACTAGCTCCAACTCGGGTTTACAGTGAAAACTGCAGGAAATTCAATCCGGCACTAGGAAACAGACTGAGAATCCAGAGTAGAAGGTTCTCCTGCAACCGGTTCCCTTTGTGCTAGATGAACGAAAGTCTCTCCACATGCTCAGTTCTGAGAGATAATTGTGTGTGAAAGCCGTCCTTCACCTAGCTTGTTGGGAATACAAAGTTTCTCTTCAGTTGCAAACTCCACTCCATACATATATATGCGGAGGTACAAGCTCCAACTCGGTTTTACAGTGAAAAAAGCAGGAACTTCAAACCGGCACTAGGAAACAGACTGAGAAACCAGAGTAAAATTTTATCCTGCAACTCGTTCCCTTTGTGCTAGATGAATGAACTTCTCTCCACATGCTCAGTTCTGAGAGATAAGTGTGTGTGAAACCCGTACTTCACCTAGCTTGATGGGAACACAAAGGTTCTCTTCAGTTGCAAACTCCACTCCATACATATATATGGGGAGGTACTAGCACCAACTCGGTTTTGCAGTGAAAACTGCAGGAACTTCAAACCGGCACTAGGAAACAGAGAGAGAAACCAGAGTTAAAGTTTCTCCTGCAACTCGTTCCCTTTGTGCTAGATGAACGAACGTCTCTCCACATGCTCAGTTCTGAGAGGTAAGTGCGTGTGAAAGCCGTCCTTCACCTAGCATGTTGGGAACACAAAGTTTCTCTTCAGTTGCAAACTCCACTCCATACATATATATGGGTAGGTACTAGCTCCAACTCGGTTTTACAGTGAAAACTGCAGGAACTTCAAGGGGGCACTAGGAAACAGACTGAGAATCCAGAGTAAAAGGTTCTCCTGCAACCCGTTCCCTTTGTGCTAGATGAACGAACGTCTCTCCACATGCTCAGTTCTGAGAGATAAGTGTGTGTGAAAGCCGTCCTTCACCTAGCTTGTTGGGAATACAAAGTTTCTCTTCAGTTGCAAACTCCACTCCATACATATATATGCGGAGGTACTAGCTCCAACTCGGTTTTACAGTGAAAAAAGCAGGAACATCAAACCGGCACTAGGAAACAGACTGAGAAACCAGAGTAAAAGTTTATCCTGCAACTCGTTCCCTTTGTGCTAGATGAATGAACGTCTCTCCACATGCTAAGTTCTGAGAGATAAGTGTGTGTGAAAGCCGTCCTTCACCTAGCTTGTTGGGAACACAAAGTTTCTCTTCAGTTGCAAACTCCACTCCATACATATATATGGGGAGGTACAAGCTCCAAATCGGTTTTACAGTGAAAACATCAGGAACATCAAACTGGCACTAGGAAACAGACAGAGAAACCAGAGTAAAAGTTTCTCCTGCAACCCGTTCCCTTTGTGATAGATGAACGAACGTCTCTCCACATGCTCAGTTCTGAGGGATAAATGTGTGTGAAAGCCGTCCTTCACCTAGCTTGTTGGGAACGCAAAGTTTCTCTTCAGTTGCAAACTACACTCGATACATATATATGGGGAGTTACTAGCTCCAACTCGGTTTTACAGTGAAAACTGCAGGAACTTCAAACGGGCACTAGGAAACAAACTGAGAAACCAGAGTAAAAGTTTCTCCTGCAACTCGTTCCATTTGTGCTAGACGAACGAACGTCTCTCCACATGTTCAGTACTGAGAGGTAAGTGTGTGTGAAAGCCTTCCTTCATCTAGCTTGTTGGGAACACAAAGTTTCTCTTCAGTTGCAAACTCCACTCCATACATATATATGGGGAGGAACTAGCTCCAACTCGGTTTTACAGTGAAAACTGCAGGAAGTTGAAACCGGCACTAGGAAACAGACTGAGAAACCAGAGTTAAAGGTTCTCCTTCAAACCGTTCCCTTTGTGCTAGATGAACGAACGTCTCACCACATGCTCAGTTCTGAGAGATAAGTGTGTGTGAAAGCCATTCTTCACCTAGCTTGTTGGGAACACAAAGTTTCTCTTCAGTTGAAAACTCCACTCCATACATATATATGGGGAGTTACTAGCTCCAACTCGGTTTTACAGTGAAAACTGCAGGAACTTCAAACAGGCACTAGGAAACAGACAGAGAAACCAGAGTAAAAGTTTCTCCTGCAACTCGTTCCCTTTGTGCTAGGTGAACGAACGTCTCTCCACATGCTCAGTTCTGAGAGATAAGTGTGTGTGAAAGCCGTCCTTCACCTAGCTTGTTGGGAACACAAAGTTTCTCTTCAGTTGCAAACTCCACTCGATAAATATATATGGGGAGGTACTAGCTCCAACTCGGTTTTGCAGTGAAAACTGCAGGAACTTCAAACCAGCCCTAGGAAACAGACTGAGAAACCAGAGTAAAAGTTTCTCCTGCAACCCGTTCCCTTTGTGCTAGATGAACGAACGTCTATCCACATGCTCAGTTCTGAGAGTTAAGTGTGTGTGAAAGCCTTCCTTCAACTAGCTTGTTGGGAACACAAAGTTTCTCTTCAGTTGCAAACTCCACTCGATACATATATATGGGGAGGTTCTAGCTCCAGCTCGGTTTTACAGTGAAAACTGCAGGAACTTCAAACCGGCAATATGAAACAGACTGAGATACCAGAGTAAAAGTTTCTCCTGCAACCCGTTCCCTTTGTTCTAGATGAACGAACGTCTCTCCACATGCTCAGTTCTGAGAGATAAGTGTGTGTGAAAGCCGTCCTTCAGCTAGCTTTTTGGGAACACAAACTTTCTCTTCCGTTGAAAACTCCATTCCATACATATATATGGGGAGGTACTAGCTCCAACTCGGATTTACAGTGAAAACTGCAGGAACTTCAAACCGGCACTAGGAAACAGACTGAGAAACCAGAGCAAAAGTTTCACCTGCAACCCGTTCCCTTTGTGCTAGATGAACGAACGTCTCTCCACATGCTCAGTTCTGAGAGATAAGTGTGTGTGAAAGCCGTCCTTCACCTAGCTTGTTGGGAATACAAAGTTTCTCTTCAGTTGCAAACTCCACTCAATACATATATATGCGGAGTTACTAGCTCCAACTAGGTTTTATAGTGAAAACTGCAGGAACTTCAAACCGGCACTAGGAAACAGACTGAGAAACCAGAGTAAAAGTTTCTCCTGCATCTCGTTCCCTTTGTGCTGGATGAACGAACGTCTATCCACATGCTCAGTTCTGAGAAATAAGTGTGTGTGAAAGCCGTCCTTCACCTAGCTTGTTGGGAACACAAAATTTCTCTTCAGTTGCAAACTCCACTCGATACATATATATGGGGAGGTACTAGCTCCAACTCGGTTTTGCAGTGAAAACTGCAGGAACATCAAACCGGCACTAGGAAACAGACCGAGAAACCAGAGTAAAAGTTTCTCCTGCAACCCGTTCCCTTTGTGCTAGATGAACGAACGTCTCTCCACATGCTCAGTTCTGAGAGATAAGTGTGTGTGAAAGCCGTCCTTCACCTAGCTTGTTGGGAACACAAATTTTCTCTTCAGTTGAAAACTCCTCTCCATACATATATATGCGGAGGTACTAGCTCCAGCTCTGTTTTATAGTGAATCCTGCAGGAATTTCAAACCGACACTAGGAAACAGACTGAGAAACCAGAGTTAAAGTTTCTCCTGCAACCCGTTCCCTTTGTGCTAGATGAACGAACGTCTCTCCACATGCTCAGTTCTGAGAGATAAGTGTGTATGAAAGCCGTCCTTCACCTAGCTTGTTGGGAACACAAAGTTTCTCTTCAGTTGCAAACTCCACTCCATACATATATATGGGGAGTTACTAGCTCCAACTCGGTTTTACAGTGAAAACTGCAGGAACTTCAAACAGGCACTAGGAAACAGACAGAGAAACCAGAGTAAAAGTTTCTCCTGGAACTCGTTCCCTTTGTGCTAGATGAACGAACGACTCTCCACATGCTCAGTTCTGAGAGATAAGTGTGTGTGAAAGCCGTCCTTCATCTAGCATGTTGGGAACACAAAGTTTCTCTTCAGTTGCAAACTCCACTCGATACATATATATGGGGAGGTACTAGCTCCAACTCGGTTTTGCAGTGAAAACTGCAGGAACTTCAAACCGGCACTAGGAAACAGACCGAGAAACCAGAGTAAATGTTTCTCCTGCAACCCGTTCCCTTTGTGCTAGATGAACGAACGTCTCTCCACATGCTCAGTTCTGAGAGATATGTGTGTGTGAAAGCCGTCCTTCACCTAGCTTGTTGGGAACACAAAGTTTCTCTTCAGTTGCAAACTCCACTCCATACATATATATGGGGAGGTACTAGCTCCAACTCGGTTTTGCAGTGAAAACTGCAGGAACTTCAAACCGGCACTAGGAAACAGACCGAGAAACCAGAGTAAAAGTTTCTCCTGCAACCCGTTCCCTTTGTGCTAGATGAATGAACGTCTCTCCACATGCTCAGTTCTGAGAGATAAGTGTGTGTGAAAGCCGTCCTTCACCTAGCTTGTTAGGAATACAAAGTTTCTCTTCAGTTGAAAACTCCTCTCCATACATATATATGCGGATGTACTAGCTCCAGCTCGGTTTTATAGTGAAAACTGCAGGTACTTCAAACCGACACTAGGAAACAGACTGAGAAACCAGAGTAAAAGTTTTTCCTGCAACCCGTTCCATTTGTGCTAGATGAACGAACGTCTCTCCACATGCTCAGTTCTGAGAGTCAAGTGTGTGTGAATGCCGCCCTTCACCTAGCTTGTTGGGAACACAAAGTCTCTCTTCAGTTGCAAACTCCACTCCATACATATATATGGGGAGGTACTAGATCCAACTCGGTTTTACAGTGAAAACTGCAGGAAATTCAAGCCGGCACTAGGAAACAGACTGAGAATCCAGAGTAAAAGGTTCTCCTGCAACCCGTTCCCTTTGTGCTAGATGAACGAAAGTCTCTCCATATGCTCAGTTCTGAGAGATAAGTGTGTGTGAACGCCGTCCTTCACCTAGCTTGTTGGGAATACAAAGTTTCTCTTCAGTTGCAAACTCCACTCCATACATATATATGCGGAGGTACTAGCTCCAACTCGGTTTTACAGTGAAAAAAGCAGGAACTTCAAACCGGCACTAGGAAACAGACTGAGAAACCAGAGTAAAATTTTATCCTGCAACTCGTTCCGTTTGTGCTAGATGAATGAACGTCTCTCCACATGCTCAGTTCTGAGAGATAAGTGTGTGTGAAAGCCGTACTTCACCTAGCTTGTTGGGAACACAAAGGTTCTCTTCAGTTGCAAACTCCACTCCATACATATATATGGGGAGGTACAAGCTCCAAATCGGTTTTACAGTGAAAACTGCAGGAACTTCAAACCGTCACTAGGAAACAGACTGAGAAACCAGAGTTAAAGTTTCCCCTTCAACCCGTTCCCTTTGTGCTAGATGAACGAACGTCTCTCCACATGCTCAGTTCTGAGAGATAATTGTGTGTGAATGCCGTCCTGCACCTAGCTTGTTGGGAACACAAACTTTCTCTTCAGTTGCAAACTCCACTCCATACATATATATGGGGAGGTACTAGCTCCAACTCGGTTTTGCAGTGAAAACTGCAGGAAATTCAAACCGGCACTAGGAAACAGAGAGAGAAACCAGAGTAAAAGTTTCACCTGCAACTCGTTCCCTTTGTGCTAGATGAACGAACGTCTCTCCACATGCTCAGTTCTGAGAGGAAAGTGCGTGTGAAAGCCGTCCTTCACCTAGCATGTTGGGAACACAAAGTTTCTCTTCAGTTGCAAACTCCACTCCATACATATATATGGGGAGGTACTAGCTTCAACTCGGTTTTACAGTGAAAACTGCAGGAACTTCAAGGCGGCACTAGGAAACAGACTGAGAATCCAGAGTAAAAGGTTCTCCTGCAACCCTTTCCCTTTGTGCTAGATGAAAGAACGTCTCTCCACATGCTCATTTCTGAGAGATAAGTGTGTGTGAAAGCCGTCCTTCACCTAGCTTGTTGGGAATACAAAGTTTCTCTTCAGTTGCAAACTCCACTCCATACATATATATGCGGAGGTACTAGCTCCAACTCGGTTTTACAGTGAAAAAAGCAGGAACTTCAAACCGGCACTAGGAAACAGACTGAGAAACCAGAGTAAAAGTTTATCCTGCAACTCGTTCCCTTTGTGCTAGATGAATGAACGTCTCTCCACATGCTCAGTTCTGAGAGATAAGTGTGTGTGAAAGCCGTCCTTCCCCTAGCTTGTTGGGAACACAAAGTTTCTCTTCAGTTGCAAACTCCACTCCATACATATATATGGGTAGGTACTAACTCCAACTCTGTTTTACAGGAAAAACTGCAGGAACTTCAAACCGGCACTAGGAAACAGACTGAGAAACCAGAGTAAAAGTTTCTCCTGCAACCCGTTCCCTTTGTGCTAGATGAACGAACGACTCTACACATGCTCATTTCTGAGGGATAAGTGTGTGTGAAAGCCGTCCTTCACCTAGCTTGTTAGGAATACAAAGTTTCTCTTCAGTTGCAAACTCCACTCCATACATATATATGGGGAGGTACTAGCTCCAACTCGGTTTTACAGTGAAAACTGCAGGAACTTCAAACCGGCACTAGGAAACAGACTGAGAACCAGAGTAAAAGTTTCTCCTGCAACTCATTCCCTTTGTGCTAGATGAACGAACGTCTCTCCACATGCTCAGTTCTGAGATATAAGTGTGTGTGAAAGCCGTCCTTCACCTAACTTGTTGGGAACACAAAGTTTCTCTTCAGTTGCAAACTCCACTCCATACATATATATGGGGAGGTACTAGCTCCAACTCGGTTTTACAGTGAAAACTGCAGGAACTTCAAACCGGCACTAGGAAACAGACTGAGAAACCAGAGTAAAAGTTTCTCCTGCAACCCGTTACCTTTGTGCTAGATGAACGAACGTCTCTCCACATGCTCAGTTCTGAGAGATAATTGTGTGTGAATGCCGTCCTGCACCTAGCTGTTGGGAACACAAACTTTCTCTTCAGTTGCAGACTCCAGTCCATACATATATATGGGGAGGTACTAGCCCCAACTCGGTTTTACAGTGAAAACATCAGGAACATCAAACCGGCACTAGGAAACAGACAGAGAAACCAGAGTAAAAGTTTCACCTGCAACCTGTTCCCTTTGTGATAGATGAACGAACGTCTCTCCACATGCTCAGTTCTGAGAGGTAAGTGCGTGTGAAAGCCGTCCTTCACCTAGCATGTTGGGAACACAAAGTTTCTCTTCAGTTGCAAACTCCACTCGATACATATATATGGGGAGGTACTAGCTCCAACTCGGTTTTACAGTGAAAACTGCAGGAAATTCAAGCCGGCACTAGGAAACAGACTGAGAATCCAGAGTAAAAGGTTCTCCTGCAACCCGTTCCCTTTGTGCTAGATGAACGAAAGTCTCTCCACATGCTCAGTTCTGAGAGATAAGTGTGTGTGAAAGCCGTCCTTCACCTAGCTTGTTGGGAATACAAAGTTTCTCTTCAGTTGCAAACTCCACTCCATACATATATATGCGGAGGTACTAGCTCCAACTCGGTTTTACAGTGAAAAAAGCAGGAACTTCAAACCGGCACTAGGAAACAGACTGAGAAACCAGAGTAAAATTTTATCCTGCAACTCGTTCCCTTTGTGCTAGATGAATGAACGTCTCTCCGCATGCTCAGTTCTGAGAGATAAGTGTGTGTGAAAGCCGTACTTCACCTAGCTTGTTGGGAACACAAAGGTTCTCTTCAGTTGCAAACTCCACTCCATACATATATATGGGGAGGTACAAGCTCCAAATCGGTTTTACAGTGAAAACATCAGGAACATCAAACCGGCACTAGGAAACAGACAGAGAAACCAGAGTAAAAGTTTCACCTGCAAACTGTTCCCTTTGTGATAGATGAACGAACGTCTCTCCACATGCTCAGTTCTGAGGTATAAGTGTGTGTGAAAGCCGTCCTTCACCTAGCTTGTTGGGAACGCAAAGTTTCTCTTCAGTTGCAAACTCCACTCCATACATATATATGGGGAGGTACAAGCTCCAAATCGGTTTTACAGTGAAAATTGCAGGAACTTCAAACCGGCACTAGGAAACAGACTGAGAAACCAGAGTTAAAGTTTATCCTGCAAACCGTTCCCTTTGTGCTAGATGAACGAACGTCTCTCCACATGCTCAGTTCTGAGAGATAATTGTGTGTGAAAGCCGTCCTTCCCCTAGCTTGTTGGGAATACAAAGTTTCTCTTCAGTTGCAAACTCCACTCCATACATATATATGGGTAGGTACTAACTCCAACTCTGTTTTACAGGAAAAACTGCAGGAACTTCAAACCGGCACTAGGAAACAGACTGAGAAACCAGAGTAAAAGTTTCTCCTGCAACCCGTTCCCTTTGTGCTAGATGAACGAACGACTCTACACATGCTCATTTCTGAGGGATAAGTGTGTGTGAAAGCCGTCCTTCACCTAGCTTGTTAGGAATACAAAGTTTCTCTTCAGTTGCAAACTCCACTCCATACATATATATGGGGAGGTACTAGCTCCAACTCGGTTTTACAGTGAAAACTGCAGGAACTTCAAACCGGCACTAGGAAACAGACTGAGAACCAGAGTAAAAGTTTCTCCTGCAACTCGTTCCCTTTGTGCTAGATGAACGAACGTCTCTCCACATGCTCAGTTCTGAGATATAAGTGTGTGTGAAAGCCGTCCTTCACCTAACTTGTTGGGAACACAAAGTTTCTCTTCAGTTGCAAACTCCACTCCATACATATATATGGGGAGGTACTAGCTCCAACTCGGTTTTACAGTGAAAACTGCAGGAACTTCAAACCGGCACTAGGAAACAGACTGAGAAACCAGAGTAAAAGTTTCTCCTGCAACCCGTTACCTTTGTGCTAGATGAACGAACGTCTCTCCACATGCTCAGTTCTGAGAGATAAGTGTGTGTGAATGCCGTCCTGCACCTAGCTGTTGGGAACACAAACTTTCTCTTCACTTGCAGACTCCAGTCCATACATATATATGGGGAGGTACTAGCTCCAACTCGGTTTTACAGTGAAAACATCAGGAACATCAAACCGGCACTAGGAAACAGACAGAGAAACCAGAGTAAAAGTTTCACCTGCAACCTGTTCCCTTTGTGATAGATGAACGAACGTCTCTCCACATGCTCAGTTCTGAGAGGTAAGTGCGTGTGAAAGCCGTCCTTCACCTAGCATGTTGGGAACACAAAGTTTCTCTTCAGTTGCAAACTCCACTCGATACATATATATGGGGAGGTACTAGCTCCAACTCGGTTTTACAGTGAAAACTGCAGGAAATTCAAGCCGGCACTAGGAAACAGACTGAGAATCCAGAGTAAAAGGTTCTCCTGCAACCCGTTCCCTTTGTGCTAGATGAACGTAAGTCTCTCCACATGCTCAGTTCTGAGAGATAAGTGTGTGTGAAAGCCGTCCTTCACCTAGCTTGTTGGGAATACAAAGTTTCTCTTCAGTTGCAAACTCCACTCCATACATATATATGCGGAGGTACTAGCTCCAACTCGGTTTTACAGTGAAAAAAGCAGGAACTTCAAACCGGCACTAGGAAACAGACTGAGAAACCAGAGTAAAATTTTATCCTGCAACTCGTTCCCTTTGTGCTAGATGAATGAACGTCTCTCCGCATGCTCAGTTCTGAGAGATAAGTGTGTGTGAAAGCCGTACTTCACCTAGCTTGTTGGGAACACAAAGGTTCTCTTCAGTTGCAAACTCCACTCCATACATATATATGGGGAGGTACAAGCTCCAAATCGGTTTTACAGTGAAAACATCAGGAACATCAAACCGGCACTAGGAAACAGACAGAGAAACCAGAGTAAAAGTTTCACCTGCAAACTGTTCCCTTTGTGATAGATGAACGAACGTCTCTCCACATGCTCAGTTCTGAGGGTTAAGTGTGTGTGAAAGCCGTCCTTCACCTAGCTTGTTGGGAACGCAAAGTTTCTCTTCAGTTGCAAACTCCACTCCATACATATATATGGGGAGGTACAAGCTCCAAATCGGTTTTACAGTGAAAATTGCAGGAACTTCAAACCGGCACTAGGAAACAGACTGAGAAACCAGAGTTAAAGTTTATCCTGCAAACCGTTCCCTTTGTGCTAGATGAACGAACGTCTCTCCACATGCTCAGTTCTGAGAGATAATTGTGTGTGAAAGCCGTCCTTCACCTAGCTTGCTGCAACACAAAGTTTCTCTTCAGTTGCTAACTCCACTCCATACATATATATGGGGAGGAACTAGCTCCAACTCGGTTTTACAGAGAAAACTGCAGGAACTTCATACCGGCACTAGGAAACAGACTGAGAAACCAGAGTAAAAGTTTCTCCTGCAACCCGTTCCCTTTGTGCTAGATGAACGAACGTCTCTCCACATGCTCAGTTCTGAGAGATAAGTGTGTGTGAAAGCCGCCCTTCACCTAGCTTGTTAGGAATACAAAGTTTCTCTTCAGTTGCAAACTCCACTCCATACATATATATGGGGAGGTACTAGCTCCAAATCGGTTTTACAGTGAAAACTGCAGGAACTTCAAACTGTCACTAGGAAACAGACTGAGAAACCAGAGATAAAGTTTCTCCTGCAACCCGTTCCCTTTGTGCTAGATGAACGAACGTCTCTCCACATGCTCAGTTCTGAGAGATAATTGTGTGTGAATGCCGTCCTGCACCTAGCTTGTTGGGAACACAAACTTTCTCTTCAGTTGCAAAATCCACTCCATACATATATATGGGGAGGTATTAGCTCCAACTCGGTTTTACAGTGAAAACTGCAGGAACTTCAAACCGGCACTAGGAAACAGAGAGAGAAACCAGAGTAAAAGTTTCTCCTGCAACTCATTCCCTTTGTGCTAGATGAACGAACGTCTCTCCACATGCTCAGTTCTGAGAGGTAAGTGCGTGTGAAAGCCGTTCTTCACCTAGCATGTTGGGAACACAAAGTTTCTTTTCAGTTGCAAACTCCACTCCATACATATATATGGGGAGGTACTAGCTCCAACTCGGTTTTACAGTGAAAACTGCAGGAACTTCAAGGCGGCACTAGGAAACAGACTGAGAATCCAGAGTAAAGTTTCTCCTGCAACCCGTTCCCTTTGTGCTAGATGAACGAACGTCTCTCCACACGCTCAGTTCTGAGAGATAAGTGTGTGTGAAAGCCGTCCTTCACCTAGCTTGTTGGGAATACAAAGTTTCCCTTCAGTTGCAAACTCCACTCCATACATATATATGCGGAGGTACTAGCTCCAACTCGGTTTTACAGTGAAAAAAGCAGGAACTTCAAACCGGCACTAGGAAACAGACTGAGAAACCAGAGTAAAAGTTTATCCTGCAAATCGTTCCCTTTGTGCTAGATGAATGAACGTCTCTCCACATGCTCAGTTCTGAGAGATAAGTGTGTGTGAAAGCCGTCCTTCACCTAGCTTGTTGGGAACACAAAGTTTCTCTTCAGTTGCAAATTCCACTCCATACATATATATGGGGATTTACAGGCTCCAAATCGGTTTTACAGTGAAAACATCAGGAACATCAAACCGGCACTAGGAAACAGACAGAGAAACCAGAGTAAAAGTTTCTCCTGCAACCCGTTCCCTTTGTGATAGATGAACGAACGTCTCTCCACATGCTCAGTTCTGAGGGATAAGTGTGTGTGAAAGCCGTCCTTCACCTAGCTTGTTGGGAACGCAAAGTTTCTCTTCAGTTGCAAACTACACTCGATACATATATATGGGGTGGTACTAGCTCCAACTCGGTTTTACAGTGAAAACTGCAGGAACTTCAAACGGGCACTAGGAAACAAACTGAGAAACCAGAGTAAAAGTTTCTCCTGCAACTCGTTCCCTTTGTGCTAGACGAACGAACGTCTCTCCACATGATCAGTTCTGAGAGATATGTGTGTGTGAAAGCCGTCCTTCACCTAGCTTGTTGGGAACACAAAGTTTCTCTTCAGTTGCAAACTCCACTCGATACATATATATGGGGAGGTACTAGCTCCAACTCGGTTTTACAGTGAAAACTGCAGGAAATTCAAACCGGCACTAGGAAACAGACTGAGAAACCAGAGTAAAATTTTCTCCTGCAACCCGTTCCCTTTGTGCTAGATGAACGAACGACTCTACAAATGCTCATTTCTGAGGGATAAGTGTATGTGAAAGCCGTCCTTCACCTAGCTTGTTGGGAACACAAAGTTTCTCTTCAGTTGCAAACTCCACTCCAAACATATATATGTGGAGGTACTAGCTCCAACTCGGTTTTATAGTGAAAACTGCAGGAACTTCACACCGGCACTATTAAACAGACTGAGAAACCAGAGTAAAAGTTTCTCCTGCAACCCTTTCCCTTTGTGCTAGATGAACGAACGTCTCTCCACATGCTCATTTCTGAGAGATAAGTGTGTGTGAAAGCCGTCCTACACCTAGCTTGTTGAAAACACAAAGTTTCTCTTCAGTTGCAAACTCCAATCCATACATATATATGGGGAGGAACTAGCTCCAACACGGTTTTACTGTGAAAACTGCAGGAATTTCAAACCGGCACTAGGAAACAGACTGAGAAACCAGAGTAAAAGGTTCTCATGCAACCCGTTCCCTTTGTGCTAGATGAACGAACGTCTCTCCACATGCTCAGTTCTGAGAGATAAGTGTGTGTGAAAGCCGTCCTTCAACTAGCTTGTTAGGAATACTAAGTTTCTCTTCAGTTGCAAACTCCACTCCATACATATATATGCGGAGGTACTAGCTCCAACTCGGTTTTATAGTGAAAACTGCAGGAACTTCAAACCGGCACTAGGAAACAGACTGAGAAACCAGAGTAAAAGTTTCTCCTGCAAACCGTTCCCTTTGTGCTAGATGAACGAACGTCTCTCCACATGCTCAGTTCTGAGAGATAAGTGTGTGTGAAAGCCGTGCTTCACCTAGCTTGTTGAGAACACAAAGTTTCTCTTCAGTAGCAAACTCCACTCCATACATATATATGGGGAGGTACTAGCTCCAACTCGTTTTTACAGTGAAAACTGCAGGAACTTCAAACCAGCACTAGGAAAGAGACCGAGAAACCAGAGTACATGTTTCTCCTGCAACCCGTTCCCTTTTTACTAGATGAACGAACGTCTCTCCACATGCTCAGTTCTGAGATATAAGTGTGTGTGAAAGCCGTCCTTCACCTAGCTTGTTGGGAACACAAAGTTTCTCTTCAGTAGCAAACTCCACTCCATACATATATATGGGGAGGTACTAGCTCCAACTCGGTTTTACAGTGAAAACTGCAGGAACTTCAAACCGGCACTAGGAAAGAGACCGAAAAACCAGAGTACATGATTCTCCTGCAACCCGTTCCATTTGTGCTAAATGAACGAACGTCTCTCCACATGCGCAGTTCTGAGAGATAAATGTGTGTGAAAGCCGTCCTTCACCTGCTTGTTGGGAACACAAAGATTCTCTTCAGTTGCAAACTCCACTCCTTATATATATATGGGGAGGTACTAGCTCCAACTCGGTTTTACAGTGGAAACTGTAGGAACTTCAAACCAGCACTACGAAACAGACTGAGAAACCAGAGTAAAAGTTTCTCCTGCAACCCGTTGCATTTGTGCAAGGTAAACGAACGTCTCTCCACATGCCCAGATCTGAGAGATAAGTGTGTGTGAAAGCCGTACTTCACCTAGCTTGTTGGGAACAAAAAGTTTCTCTTCAGTTGCAAACTCCACTCGATACATATATATGGGGAGGAACTAGCTCCAACTCGGTTTTACATTGAAAACTGCAGGAACTTCAAACCGGCACTAGGAGACAGACTGAGAAACCAGAGTAATAGTTTCTCCTGCAACCCGTTCCCTTTTTGCTAGATGAACGAACGCCTCTCCACATGCTCAGTTCTGAGAGATAAGTGTGTGTGAAAGCCGTCCTTCACCTAGCTTGTTGGGAACACATAGTTTCTCTTCAGTTGCAAACCCCACTCCATACATATATATGGGGAGGAACTAGCTCCAACTCGGTTTTACAGTGAAAACTGCAGGAACTTCAAACCGGCACTAGGAAACAGACTGAGAAACCAGAGTAAGATTTTCCCCTGCAACCCGTTCCCTTTGTGCTAGATGAACGAACGTCTCTCCGCAAGCTCATTTCTGAGAGATAAGTGTGTGTGAAAGCCGTCCTTCACCTAGCTTGTTGGGAACACAAAGTTTCTCTTCAGTTGCAAACTCCACTCCATACATATATATGCGGAGGTACTAGCTCCAACTCGGTTTTACAGTGAAAACTGCAGGAACATCAAACCGGCACTAGGAAACAGACTGAGAAACGAGAGTAAAAGTTTCTCCTGCAACACGTTCCCTTTGTGCTAGATGAACGAACGTCTCTCCACATGCTCAGTTCTGAGATATAAGTGTGTGTGAAAGCCGTCCTTCACCTAACTTGTTGGGAACACAAAGTTTCTCTTCAGTTGCAAACTCCACTCCATACATATATATGGGGAGGTACTAGCTCCAACTCGGTTTTACAGTGAAAACTGCAGGAACTTCAAACCGGCACTAGGAAACAGACTGAGAAACCAGAGTAAAAGTTTCTCCTGCAACCCGTTACCTTTGTGCTAGATGAACGAACGTCTCTCCACATGCTCAGTTCTGAGAGATAAGTGTGTGTGAATGCCGTCCTGCACCTAGCTGTTGGGAACACAAACTTTCTCTTCACTTGCAGACTCCAGTCCATACATATATATGGGGAGGTACTAGCTCCAACTCGGTTTTACAGTGAAAACATCAGGAACATCAAACCGGCACTAGGAAACAGACAGAGAAACCAGAGTAAAAGTTTCACCTGCAACCTGTTCCCTTTGTGATAGATGAACGAACGTCTCTCCACATGCTCAGTTCTGAGAGGTAAGTGCGTGTGAAAGCCGTCCTTCACCTAGCATGTTGGGAACACAAAGTTTCTCTTCAGTTGCAAACTCCACTCGATACATATATATGGGGAGGTACTAGCTCCAACTCGGTTTTACAGTGAAAACTGCAGGAAATTCAAGCCGGCACTAGGAAACAGACTGAGAATCCAGAGTAAAAGGTTCTCCTGCAACCCGTTCCCTTTGTGCTAGATGAACGTAAGTCTCTCCACATGCTCAGTTCTGAGAGATAAGTGTGTGTGAAAGCCGTCCTTCACCTAGCTTGTTGGGAATACAAAGTTTCTCTTCAGTTGCAAACTCCACTCCATACATATATATGCGGAGGTACTAGCTCCAACTCGGTTTTACAGTGAAAAAAGCAGGAACTTCAAACCGGCACTAGGAAACAGACTGAGAAACCAGAGTAAAATTTTATCCTGCAACTCGTTCCCTTTGTGCTAGATGAATGAACGTCTCTCGGCATGCTCAGTTCTGAGAGATAAGTGTGTGTGAAAGCCGTACTTCACCTAGCTTGTTGGGAACACAAAGGTTCTCTTCAGTTGCAAACTCCACTCCATACATATATATGGGGAGGTACAAGCTCCAAATCGGTTTTACAGTGAAAACATCAGGAACATCAAACCGGCACTAGGAAACAGACAGAGAAACCAGAGTAAAAGTTTCACCTGCAAACTGTTCCCTTTGTGATAGATGAACGAACGTCTCTCCACATGCTCAGTTCTGAGGGTTAAGTGTGTGTGAAAGCCGTCCTTCACCTAGCTTGTTGGGAACGCAAAGTTTCTCTTCAGTTGCAAACTCCACTCCATACATATATATGGGGAGGTACAAGCTCCAAATCGGTTTTACAGTGAAAATTGCAGGAACTTCAAACCGGCACTAGGAAACAGACTGAGAAACCAGAGTTAAAGTTTATCCTGCAAACCGTTCCCTTTGTGCTAGATGAACGAACGTCTCTCCACATGCTCAGTTCTGAGAGATAATTGTGTGTGAAAGCCGTCCTTCACCTAGCTTGCTGCAACACAAAGTTTCTCTTCAGTTGCTAACTCCACTCCATACATATATATGGGGAGGAACTAGCTCCAACTCGGTTTTACAGAGAAAACTGCAGGAACTTCATACCGGCACTAGGAAACAGACTGAGAAACCAGAGTAAAAGTTTCTCCTGCAACCCGTTCCCTTTGTGCTAGATGAACGAACGTCTCTCCACATGCTCAGTTCTGAGAGATAAGTGTGTGTGAAAGCCGCCCTTCACCTAGCTTGTTAGGAATACAAAGTTTCTCTTCAGTTGCAAACTCCACTCCATACATATATATGGGGAGGTACTAGCTCCAAATCGGTTTTACAGTGAAAACTGCAGGAACTTCAAACTGTCACTAGGAAACAGACTGAGAAACCAGAGATAAAGTTTCTCCTGCAACCCGTTCCCTTTGTGCTAGATGAACGAACGTCTCTCCACATGCTCAGTTCTGAGAGATAATTGTGTGTGAATGCCGTCCTGCACCTAGCTTGTTGGGAACACAAACTTTCTCTTCAGTTGCAAAATCCACTCCATACATATATATGGGGAGGTATTAGCTCCAACTCGGTTTTACAGTGAAAACTGCAGGAACTTCAAACCGGCACTAGGAAACAGAGAGAGAAACCAGAGTAAAAGTTTCTCCTGCAACTCATTCCCTTTGTGCTAGATGAACGAACGTCTCTCCACATGCTCAGTTCTGAGAGGTAAGTGCGTGTGAAAGCCGTTCTTCACCTAGCATGTTGGGAACACAAAGTTTCTTTTCAGTTGCAAACTCCACTCCATACATATATATGGGGAGGTACTAGCTCCAACTCGGTTTTACAGTGAAAACTGCAGGAACTTCAAGGCGGCACTAGGAAACAGACTGAGAATCCAGAGTAAAGTTTCTCCTGCAACCCGTTCCCTTTGTGCTAGATGAACGAACGTCTCTCCACATGCTCAGTTCTGAGAGATAAGTGTGTGTGAAAGCCGTCCTTCACCTAGCTTGTTGGGAATACAAAGTTTCCCTTCAGTTGCAAACTCCACTCCATACATATATATGCGGAGGTACTAGCTCCAACTCGGTTTTACAGTGAAAAAAGCAGGAACTTCAAACCGGCACTAGGAAACAGACTGAGAAACCAGAGTAAAAGTTTATCCTGCAAATCGTTCCCTTTGTGCTAGATGAATGAACGTCTCTCCACATGCTCAGTTCTGAGAGATAAGTGTGTGTGAAAGCCGTCCTTCACCTAGCTTGTTGGGAACACAAAGTTTCTCTTCAGTTGCAAATTCCACTCCATACATATATATGGGGATTTACAGGCTCCAAATCGGTTTTACAGTGAAAACATCAGGAACATCAAACCGGCACTAGGAAACAGACAGAGAAACCAGAGTAAAAGTTTCTCCTGCAACCCGTTCCCTTTGTGATAGATGAACGAACGTCTCTCCACATGCTCAGTTCTGAGGGATAAGTGTGTGTGAAAGCCGTCCTTCACCTAGCTTGTTGGGAACGCAAAGTTTCTCTTCAGTTGCAAACTACACTCGATACATATATATGGGGTGGTACTAGCTCCAACTCGGTTTTACAGTGAAAACTGCAGGAACTTCAAACGGGCACTAGGAAACAAACTGAGAAACCAGAGTAAAAGTTTCTCCTGCAACTCGTTCCCTTTGTGCTAGACGAACGAACGTCTCTCCACATGATCAGTTCTGAGAGATATGTGTGTGTGAAAGCCGTCCTTCACCTAGCTTGTTGGGAACACAAAGTTTCTCTTCAGTTGCAAACTCCACTCGATACATATATATGGGGAGGTACTAGCTCCAACTCGGTTTTACAGTGAAAACTGCAGGAAATTCAAACCGGCACTAGGAAACAGACTGAGAAACCAGAGTAAAATTTTCTCCTGCAACCCGTTCCCTTTGTGCTAGATGAACGAACGACTCTACAAATGCTCATTTCTGAGGGATAAGTGTATGTGAAAGCCGTCCTTCACCTAGCTTGTTGGGAACACAAAGTTTCTCTTCAGTTGCAAACTCCACTCCAAACATATATATGTGGAGGTACTAGCTCCAACTCGGTTTTATAGTGAAAACTGCAGGAACTTCACACCGGCACTATTAAACAGACTGAGAAACCAGAGTAAAAGTTTCTCCTGCAACCCTTTCCCTTTGTGCTAGATGAACGAACGTCTCTCCACATGCTCATTTCTGAGAGATAAGTGTGTGTGAAAGCCGTCCTACACCTAGCTTGTTGAAAACACAAAGTTTCTCTTCAGTTGCAAACTCCAATCCATACATATATATGGGGAGGAACTAGCTCCAACACGGTTTTACTGTGAAAACTGCAGGAATTTCAAACCGGCACTAGGAAACAGACTGAGAAACCAGAGTAAAAGGTTCTCATGCAACCCGTTCCCTTTGTGCTAGATGAACGAACGTCTCTCCACATGCTCAGTTCTGAGAGATAAGTGTGTGTGAAAGCCGTCCTTCAACTAGCTTGTTAGGAATACTAAGTTTCTCTTCAGTTGCAAACTCCACTCCATACATATATATGCGGAGGTACTAGCTCCAACTCGGTTTTATAGTGAAAACTGCAGGAACTTCAAACCGGCACTAGGAAACAGACTGAGAAACCAGAGTAAAAGTTTCTCCTGCAAACCGTTCCCTTTGTGCTAGATGAACGAACGTCTCTCCACATGCTCAGTTCTGAGAGATAAGTGTGTGTGAAAGCCGTGCTTCACCTAGCTTGTTGAGAACACAAAGTTTCTCTTCAGTAGCAAACTCCACTCCATACATATATATGGGGAGGTACTAGCTCCAACTCGTTTTTACAGTGAAAACTGCAGGAACTTCAAACCAGCACTAGGAAAGAGACCGAGAAACCAGAGTACATGTTTCTCCTGCAACCCGTTCCCTTTTTACTAGATGAACGAACGTCTCTCCACATGCTCAGTTCTGAGATATAAGTGTGTGTGAAAGCCGTCCTTCACCTAGCTTGTTGGGAACACAAAGTTTCTCTTCAGTAGCAAACTCCACTCCATACATATATATGGGGAGGTACTAGCTCCAACTCGGTTTTACAGTGAAAACTGCAGGAACTTCAAACCGGCACTAGGAAAGAGACCGAAAAACCAGAGTACATGATTCTCCTGCAACCCGTTCCATTTGTGCTAAATGAACGAACGTCTCTCCACATGCGCAGTTCTGAGAGATAAATGTGTGTGAAAGCCGTCCTTCACCTGCTTGTTGGGAACACAAAGATTCTCTTCAGTTGCAAACTCCACTCCTTATATATATATGGGGAGGTACTAGCTCCAACTCGGTTTTACAGTGGAAACTGTAGGAACTTCAAACCAGCACTACGAAACAGACTGAGAAACCAGAGTAAAAGTTTCTCCTGCAACCCGTTGCATTTGTGCAAGGTAAACGAACGTCTCTCCACATGCCCAGATCTGAGAGATAAGTGTGTGTGAAAGCCGTACTTCACCTAGCTTGTTGGGAACAAAAAGTTTCTCTTCAGTTGCAAACTCCACTCGATACATATATATGGGGAGGAACTAGCTCCAACTCGGTTTTACATTGAAAACTGCAGGAACTTCAAACCGGCACTAGGAGACAGACTGAGAAACCAGAGTAATAGTTTCTCCTGCAACCCGTTCCCTTTTTGCTAGATGAACGAACGCCTCTCCACATGCTCAGTTCTGAGAGATAAGTGTGTGTGAAAGCCGTCCTTCACCTAGCTTGTTGGGAACACATAGTTTCTCTTCAGTTGCAAACCCCACTCCATACATATATATGGGGAGGAACTAGCTCCAACTCGGTTTTACAGTGAAAACTGCAGGAACTTCAAACCGGCACTAGGAAACAGACTGAGAAACCAGAGTAAGATTTTCCCCTGCAACCCGTTCCCTTTGTGCTAGATGAACGAACGTCTCTCCGCAAGCTCATTTCTGAGAGATAAGTGTGTGTGAAAGCCGTCCTTCACCTAGCTTGTTGGGAACACAAAGTTTCTCTTCAGTTGCAAACTCCACTCCATACATATATATGCGGAGGTACTAGCTCCAACTCGGTTTTACAGTGAAAACTGCAGGAACATCAAACCGGCACTAGGAAACAGACTGAGAAACGAGAGTAAAAGTTTCTCCTGCAACACGTTCCCTTTGTGCTAGATGAACGAACGTCTCTCCACATGCTCAGTTCTGAGAGATAAATGTGTGTGTAAGCCGTCCTTCACCTAGCTTGTTGGGAACACAAAGTTTCTCTTCAGTTGCAAACTCCACTCGATACATATATATGGGGAGGTACTAGCTCCAACTCGGTTTTACAGTGAAAACTGCAGGAACTTCAAACCGGCACGTGGAAAAAGACTGAGAAACCAGAGTAAAAGTTTCTCCTGCAACCCGTTCCCTTTGTGCTATATGAACGAACGCCTCTCCACATGCTCTGTTCTGAGGGATAAGTGTGTGTGAAAGCCGTACTTCACCTAGCTTGTTATGAATACAAAGTTTCTCTTCAGTTGCAAACTCCACTCCATACATATATATGCGGAGGTACTAGCTCCAACTCCGTTTTACAGTGAAAACTGCAGGAACTTCAAACCGGCACTAGGAAACAGACTGAGAAACCAGAGTAATTGTTTCTCCTGCAACCCGTTCCCTTTGTGCTAGATGAACGAACGTCTCTCCACATGCTAAGTTCTGAGAGATAATGTGTGAGAAAGCCGTCCTTCATCTAGCTTGTTGGGAACACAAAGTTTCTCTTCAGTTGCAAACTCCACTCCATACATATATATGGGGAGGAACTAGCTCCAACACGGTTTTACAGTGAAAACTGCAGGAACTTCAAACCGGCACTAGGAAACAGACTGAGAAACCAGAGAAAAAGTTTCTCCTGCAAACCGTTCCCTTTGTGCTAGATGAACGAACGTCTCTCCACATGCTCAGTTCTGAGAGATAAGTGTGTGTGAAAGCCGTCCTTCACCTAGCTTGTTGGGAACACAAAGTTTCTCTTCAGTTGCAAACTCCACTCGATACATATAAATGGGGAGGTACTAGCTCCAACTAGGTTTTCCAGTGAAAACTGCAGGAACTTCAAACCGGCACTAGGAAACAGACCGAGAAACCAGAGTAAAAGTTTCTCCTGCAACCCGTTCCCTTTGTGCTAGATGAACGAACGTCTCTCCACATGCTCAGTTCTGAGAGATAAGTGTGTGTGAAAGCCGACTTTCACCTAGCTTTTTGGGAACACAAAGTTTCCCTTCAGTTGCAAATTCCACTCCATACATATATATGGGGAGGTACTAACTCCAACTCGGTTTTACAGTGAAAACTGCAGGAACTTCAAACCGGCACTAGGAAACAGAATGAGAAAACAGATTAAAGTTTCTCCTGCAACCCGTTCATTTTGTGCTACATGAACGAACGTCTCTCCACATGCTCAGTTCTGAGAGATAAGTGTGTGTGAAAGCCGTCCTTCAACTAGCTTGTTGGGAACACAAACTGTCTCTTCAGTTGCAAACTAAACTCCATACATATATATGGGGTGGCACCAACTCCAACTCGGTTTTACAGTGAAAACTGCAGGAACTTCAAACCGGCACTAGGAAACAGACTGAGAAACCAGAGTTAAAGTTTCTCCTGCAACCCGTTCCCTTTGTGCTAGATGAACGAAAGTCTCTACACATGCTCAGTTCTGAGATATATTTGTGTGTGAAAGTCGTCCTTCACCTATCTTGTTAGGAATACAAAGTTTCTCTTCAGTTGCAAACTCCACACCATAAATATATATGCGGAGGTACTAGCTCCAACTCGGTTTTATAGTGAAAACTGCAGGAACTTCAAACCGGCACTAGGAAACAGACCGAGAAACCAGAGTAAAAGGTTCTCCTGCAACCCGTTCCCTTTGTGCTAGATGAACGAAAGTCTCTCCACATGCTCAGTTCTGAGAGATAAGTGTGTGTGAAAGCCGTCCTTCACCTAGCTTGTTGGAAACACAAAGTTTCTATTCAGATGCCAACTACACTCCATAAATATATATGGGGAGGTACTAGCTCCAACTCGGTTTTACAGTGAAAACTGCAGGAACTTCAAACCGGCACTAGGAAACAGGCTGAGAAACCAGAGAAAAAGGTTCTCCTGCAAACCGTTCCCTTTGTGCTAGATGAACGAAAGTCTCTCCACATGCTCAGTTCTGAGAGATAAATGTGTGTGGAAGCCGTCCTTCACCTAGCTTGTTGGGAACACAAAGTTTCTCTTCAGTTGCAAACTACACTCGATACATATATATGGGGAGGTACTAGCTCCAACTCGGTTTTACAGTGAAAACTGCAGGAACTTCAAACCGGCACGTGGAAAAAGACTGAGAAACCAGAGTAAAAGTTTCTCCTGCAACCCGTTCCCTTTGTGCTAGATGAACGAACGCCTCTCCACATGCTCTGTTCTGAGAGATAAGTGTGTGTGAAAGCCGTCCTTCACCTAGCTTGTTATGAACACAAAGTTTCTCTTCAGTTGCAAACTCCACTCGATACATATAAATGGGGAGGTACTAGCTCCAACTCGATTTTCCAGTGAAAACTGCAGGAACTTCAAACCGGCACTAGGAAACAGACCGAGAAACCAGAGTAAAAGTTTCTCCTGCAACTAGTTCCTTTTGTGCTAGATGAACGAACGTCTCTCCACATGCTCAGTTCTGAGAGATAAGTGTGTGTGAAAGCCGTCCTTCACCAAGCTTGTTGGGAACACAAAGTTTCTCTTCAGTTGAAAACTCCACTCCATACATATATATGGGGAGGTACTATCTCCAACTCGGTTTTACAGTGAAAACTGCAGGAACTTCAAACAGGCACTAGGAAACAGACTGAGAAACCGGAGTAAAAGTTTCTCCTGCAACCCGTTCCCTTTGTGCTAGATGAACGAACGTCTCTCCACATGCTCAGTTCTGAGAGGTAAGTGTGTGTGAAAGCCGACCTTCACCTAGCTTTTTGGGAACACAAAGTTTCCCTTCAGTTGCAAATTCCACTCCATACATATATATGGGGAGGTACTAACTCCAACTCGGTTTTACAGTGAAAACTGCAGGAACTTCTAACCGGCACTAGGAAACAGACTGAGAAACCAGATTAAAAGTTTCTCCTGCAACCCGTTCCTTTTGTTCTACATGAACGAACGTCTCTCCACATGCTCAGTTCTGAGAGATAAGTGTTTGTGAAAGCCGTCCTTCAACTAGCCTGTTGGGAACACAAACTGTCTCTTCAGTTGCAAACTACACTCCATACATATATATGGGGAGGCACCAACTCCAACTCGGTTTTACAGTGAAAACTGCAGGAACTTCAAACCGGCACTAGGAAACAGACTGAGAAACCAGAGTTAAAGTTACTCCTGCAACCCGTTCCCTTTGTGCTAGATGAACGAAAGTCTCTCCACATGCTCAGTTCTGAGATATAATTGTGTGTGAAAGCCGTCTTTCACCTATCTTGTTAGGAATACAAAGTTTCTCTTCAGATGCAAACTCCACTCCATAAATATATATGCGGAGGTACTAGCTCCAACTCGGTTTTATAGTGAAAACTGCAGGAACTTCAAACCGGCACTAGGAAACAGACCGAGAAACCAGAGTAAAAGGTTCCCCTGCAACCCGTTCCCTTTGTGCTAGATGAACGAAAGTCTCTCCACATGCTCAGTTCTGAGAGAAAAATGTGTGAGAAAGCCGTCCTTCATCTAGCTTGTTGGGAACACAAAGTTTCTCTTCAGATGCCAACTCCACTCCATACATATATATGGGGAGGTACTAGCTCGAACTCGGTTTTACAGTGAAAACTGCAGGAACTGCAAACCGGCACTAGGAAACAGACTGAGAAACCAGAGAAAAAGGTTCTCCTGCAAACCGTTCCCTTTGTGCTAGATGAACGAACGTCTCTCCACATGCTCAGTTCTGAGAGATAAGTGTGTGTGAAAGCCGTCCTTCACCTAGCTTGTTGGGAACACAAATATTCTCTTCAGTTGCAAACTCCACTCGATACATATAAATGGGGAGGTACTAGCTCCAACTCGGTTTTACAGTGAAAACTGCAGGAACTTCAAACCGGCACTAGGAAACAGACCGAGAAACCAGAGTAAAAGTTTCTCCTGCAACTAGTTCCCTTTGTGCTAGATGAAAGAACGTCTCTCCACATGCTCAGTTCTGAGAGATAAGTGTGTGTGAAAGCCGTCCTTCACCTAGCTTGTTGGGAACACAAAGTTTCTCTTCAGTTGCAAACTCCACTCGATACATCTATATGGGGAGGTACTAGCTCCAACTCGGTTTTGCAGTGAAAACTGCAGGAACTTCAAACCGGCACTAGGAAACAGACCGAGAAACCAGCGAAAAAGTTTCTCCTACAACCAGTTCCCTTTGTGCTAGATGAACGAACGACTCTCCACATGCTCAGTTCTGAGAGATAATTGTGTGTGAAAGCCGTACTTCACCTAGCTTGTTAGGAATACAAAGTTTCTCTTCAGTTGCCAACTCCACTCCATACAAATATATGCGGAGGTACTAGCTCCAGCTCGGTTTTATAGTGAAAACTGCAGGAACTTCAAACCGGCCCTAGGAAACAGACTGAGAAACCGGAGTAAAAGTTTCTCCTGCAAACAGTTCCCTTTTTGCTAGATGAACGAACGTCTCTCCACATGCTCAGTTCTGAGATATAATTGTGTGTGAAAGCCGTCTTTCACATAGCTTGTTAGGAATACAAAGTTTCTCTTCAGTTTCAAACTCCACTCCATAAATATATATGCGGAGGTACTAGCTCCAACTCGGTTTTATAGTGAAAACTGCAGGAACTTCAAACCGGCACTAGGAAACAGACCGAGAAACCAGAGTAAAAGTTCTCCTGCAAACCGTTCCCTTTGTGCTAGATGAACGAACGTCTCTCCACATGCTCAGTTCTGAGAGAAAATTGTGTGAGAAAGCCGTCCTTCATCTAGCTTGTTGGGAACACAAAGTTTCTCTTCAGATGCCAACTCCACTCCATACATATATATGGGGAGGTACTAGCTCCAACTCGGTTTTGCAGTGAAAACTGCAGGAACTTGAAACCGGCACTAGGAAACAGACCGAGAAACCAGCGAAAAAGTTTCTCCTACAACCCGTTCCCTTTGTGCTAGATGAACGAACGTCTCTCCACATGCTCAGTTCTGAGAGATAATTGTGTGTGAAAGCCGTCTTTCACCTAGCTTGTTAGGAATACAAAGTTTCTCTTCAGTTGCAAACTCCACTCCATAAATATATATGCGGAGGTACTAGCTCCAACTCGGTTTTATGGTGAAAACTGCAGGAACTGCAAACCGGCACTAGGAAACAGACTGAGAAACCAGAGAAAAAGGTTCTCCTGCTAACCGTTCCCTTTGTGCTAGATGAACGAAAGTCTCTCCACATGCTCAGTTCTGAGAGATAAGTGTGTGTGAAAGCCGTCCTTCACCTAGCTTGTTAGGAATACAAAGTTTCTCTTCAGTTTCAAACTCCATTCCATAAATATATATGCGGAGGTACTAGCTCCAACTCGGTTTTATAGTGAAAACTGCAGGAACTTCAAACCGGCACTAGGAAACAGACCGAGAAACCAGAGTAAAAGTTTCTCCTGCAACTAGTTCCCTTTGTGCTAGATGAAAGAACGTCTCTCCACATGCTCAGTTCTGAGAGATAAGTGTGTGTGAAAGCCGTCCTTCACCTAGCTTGTTGGGAACACAAAGTTTCTATTCAGTTGCAAACTCCACTCGATACATATATATGGGGAGGTACGAGCTCCAACTCGGTTTTGCAGTGAAAACTGCAGGAACTTCAAACAGGCACTAGGAAACAGACCGAGAAACCAGCGAAAAAGTTTCTCCTACAACCCGTTCCTTTTGTGCTAGATGAACGAACGACTCTCCACATGCTCAGTTCTGAGAGATAATTGTGTGTGAAAGCCGTACTTCACCTAGCTTGTTAGGAATACAAAGTTTCTCTTCAGTTGCCAACTCCACTCCATACAAATATATGCGGAGGTACTAGCTCCAGCTCAGTATTATAGTGAAAACTGCAGGAACTTCAAACCGGCACTAGGAAACAGACTGAGAAACCGGAGTAAAAGTTTCTCCTGCAACCCGTTCCCTTTGTTCTAGATGAACGAACGTCTCTCCACATGCTCAGTTCTGAGAGGTAAGTGTGTGTGAAAGCCGAACTTCACCTAGCTTTTTGGGAACACAAAGTTTCCCTTCAGTTGCAAATTCCACTCCATACATATATATGGGGAGGTACTAACTCCAACTCGGTTTTACAGTGAAAACTGCAGGAACATCAAACCGGCACTAGGAATCAGACTGAGAAACCAGTGTTAAAGTTTCTCCTGCAACACGTTCCCTTTGTGCTAGATGAACGAAAGCCTCTCCACATGCTCAGTTCTGAGATATAATTGTGTGTGAAAGCCGTCCTTCACCTAGCTTGTTAGGAATACAAAGTTTCTCTTCAGTTGCAAACTCCACTCCATAAATATATATGCGGAGGTACTAGCTCCAACTCGGTTTTATAGTGAAAACTGCAGGAACTTCAAACCGGCACTAGGAAACAGACCGAGAAACCAGAGTAAAAGGTTCTCCTGCAACCCGTTCCCTTTGTGCTAGATGAACGAAAGTCTCTCCACATGCTCAGTTCTGAGAGATAAGTGTGTGTGAACGCCGTCCTTCACCTAGCTTGTTGGGAACACAAAGTTTCTCTTCAGTTGCAAACTCCACTCGATACATATATATGGGGAGGTACTAGCTCCAACTCGGTTTTACAGTGAAAACTGCAGGAACTTCAAACCGGCACTAGGAAACAGACTGAGAAACCAGAGTAATAGTTTCTCCTGCAACCCGTTCCCTTTGTGCTAGATGAACGAACGACTCTCCACATGCTCAGTTCTGAGAGATAAGTGTGTGTGAAAGCCGTCCTTCACCTAGCTTGTTGGGAACACAAAGTTTCTCTTCATTTGCAAACTCCACTCCATACACATATATGCGGAGGTACTAGCTCCAACTCGGTTTTATAGTGAAAACTGCAGGAACTTCAAACCGGCACTAGGAAACAGACTGAGAAACCGGAGTTAAAGTTTCTTCTGCAACCCGTTCCCTGTGTGCTAGATGAACGAAAGTCTCTCCACATGCTCAGTTCTGAGAGATAAGTGTGTGTGAAAGCCGTCCTTCACCTAGCTTGTTGGGAACACAAAGTTTCTCTTCAGTTGCAAACTCCACTCCATACATATATATGGGGAGGAACTAGCTCCAACTCGGTTTTACAGTGAAAACTGCAGGAACATCAAACCGGCACTAGGAATCAGACTGAGAAACCAGTGTTAAAGTTTCTCCTGCAACCCGTTCCCTTTGTGCTAGATGAACGAAAGCCTCTCCACATGCTCAGTTCTGAGATATAATTGTGTGTGAAAGCCGTCCTTCACCTAGCTTGTTAGGAATACAAAGTTTCTCTTCAGTTGCAAACTCCACTCCATAAATATATATGCGGAGGTACTAGCTCCAACTCGGTTTTATAGTGAAAACTGCAGGAACTTCAAACCGGCACTAGGAAACAGACCGAGAAACCAGAGTAAAAGGTTCTCCTGCAACCCGTTCCCTTTGTGCTAGATGAACGAAAGTCTCTCCACATGCTCAGTTCTGAGAGATAAGTGTGTGTGAACGCCGTCCTTCACCTAGCTTGTTGGGAACACAAAGTTTCTCTTCAGTTGCAAACTCCACTCGATACATATATATGGGGAGGTACTAGCTCCAACTCGGTTTTACAGTGAAAACTGCAGGAACTTCAAACCGGCACTAGGAAACAGACTGAGAAACCAGAGTAATAGTTTCTCCTGCAACCCGTTCCCTTTGTGCTAGATGAACGAACGACTCTCCACATGCTCAGTTCTGAGAGATAAGTGTGTGTGAAAGCCGTCCTTCACCTAGCTTGTTGGGAACACAAAGTTTCTCTTCATTTGCAAACTCCACTCCATACACATATATGCGGAGGTACTAGCTCCAACTCGGTTTTATAGTGAAAACTGCAGGAACTTCAAACCGGCACTAGGAAACAGACTGAGAAACCGGAGTTAAAGTTTCTTCTGCAACCCGTTCCCTGTGTGCTAGATGAACGAAAGTCTCTCCACATGCTCAGTTCTGAGAGATAAGTGTGTGTGAAAGCCGTCCTTCACCTAGCTTGTTGGGAACACAAAGTTTCTCTTCAGTTGCAAACTCCACTCCATACATATATATGGGGAGGAACTAGCTCCAACTCGGTTTTACAGTGAAAACTGCAGGAACTACAAACCGGCACTTGGAAACAGACTGAGAAACCAGAGTAAAAGGTTCTCCTGCAACCCGTTCCCTTTGTGCTAGATGAACGAACGTCTCTCCACATGCTCAGTTCTGAGAGATAAGTGTGTGTGGAAGCCGTACTTCACCTAGCTTGTTGGGAACACAAAGTTTCTCTTCAGTTGCAAACTCCACTCCATACATATAAATGGGGAGGTACTAGCTCCAACTCGGTTTTACAGTGAAAACTGCAGGAACTTCAAACCGGCACTAGGAAACAGACTGAGAAACCAGAGTAAAAGTTTTTCCTGCAACCCGTTCCATTTGTGCTAGATGAACGAACGCCTCTCCACATGCTCAGTTCTGAGAGATAAGTGTGTGTGAAAGCCGTCCTTCAACTAGCTTGTTGGGAACACAAAGTTTCTCTTCAGTTGCAAACTCCAGTCGATATATATATATATGTGAAGGTACTAGCTCCAACTCGGTTTTACAGTGAAAACTGCAGGAACTTCAAACCGGCACTAGGAAACAGACTGAGAAACCAGAGTTAAAGGTTCTCCTTCAAACCGTTCCCTTTGTGCTAGATGAACGAACGTCTCACCACATGCTCAGTTCTGAGAGATAAGTGTGGGTGAAAGCCGTCCTTCACCTAGCTTGTTGGGAACACAAAGTTTCACTTCAGTTGAAAACTCCACTCCATACATATATATGGGGAGTTACTAGCTCCAACTCGGTTTTACAGTGAAAACTGCAGGAACTTCAAACAGGCACTAGGAAACAGACAGAGAAACCAGAGGAAAAGTTTCCCCTGCAACTCGTTCCCTTTGTGCTAGATGAACGAACGTCTCTCCACATGCTCAGTTCTGAGAGATATGTGTGTGTGAAAGCCGTCCTTCACCTAGTTTGTTGGGAACACAAAGTTTCTCTTCAGTTGCAAACTCCACTCGATACATATATATGGGGAGGTACTAGCTCCAACTCTGTTTTGCAGTGAAAACTGCAGGAACTTCAAACCGGCACTAGGAAACAAACCGAGAAACCAGAGTAAAAGTTTCCCTGCAACCCGTTCCCTTTGTGCTAGATGAACGAACGTCTCTCCACATGCTCAGTTCTGAGAGATAAGTGTGTGTGAAAGCCGTCCTTCACCTAGCTTGTTGGGAACACAAAGTTTCTCTTCAGTTGCAAACTCCACTCCATACATATATATGGGGAGGTACTAGCTCCAACTCGGTTTTACAGTGAAAACTGCAGGAACTTCAAAACGGCACTAGGAAACAGACTGAGAAACCAGAGTAAAAGGTTCTCCTGCAACCCGTTCCTTTTGTGCTAGATGAACGAACGTCTCTCCACATGCTCAGTTCTGAGAGATAATTGTGTGTGAAAGCCGTCCTTCACCTAGTTTGTTGGGAACACAAAGTTTCTCTTAGGTTGCAAACTCCAATCCATACATATATATGGGGAGGTACTAGCTCCAACTCGGTTTTACAGTGAAAACTGCAGGAACATCAAACCGGCACTAGGAAACAGACTGAGAAACCAGAGTAAAAGTTTCCCCTGCAACCCGTTCCCTTTGTGCTAGATGAACGAACGTCTCTCCACATGCTCAGTTCTGAAAGATAAGTGTGTGTGAAAGCCGTCCTTCACCTAGCTTGTTGGGAATACAAAGTTTCTCTTCAGTTGCAAACTCCACTCCATACATATATATGCGGAGGTACTAGCTCCAACTCGGTTTTATAGTGAAAACTGCAGAAACTTCAAACCGGCACTAGGAAACAGGCTGAGAAACCAGAGTAAAAGTTTCTCCTGCAACTCGTTCCCTTTGTGCTATATGAACGAAAGTCTCTCCACATGCTCAGTTCTGAGAGATAAGTGTGTGTGAAAGCCGTCCTTCACCTAGCTTGTTGGGAACACAAAGTTTCTCTTCAGTTGCAAACTCCACTCGATACATATATATGGGGAGGTTCTAGCTCCAGCTCGGTTTTACAGTGAAAACTGCAGGCACTTCAAACCGGCAGTAGTAATCAGACTGAGAAACCAGAGTAAAGTTTCTCATGCAACCCGTTCCCTTTGTGCTAGATGAACGAACGTCTCTCCACATGCTCATTTCTGAGAGATAAGTGTGTGTGAAAGCCGTCCTTCACCTAGCTTGTTGGGAACACAAACTTTCTCTTCCGTTGCAAACTCTATTCCATACATATATATGGGGAGGTACTAGCTCCAACTCGGTTTTACAGTGAAAACTGCAGGAACTTCAAACCGGCACTAGGAAACAGACTGAGAAACCAGAGTAAAAGTTTCTCCTGCAACCCGTTCCCTTTGTGCTAGATGAACGAACGTCTCTCCACATGCTCAGTTCTGAGAGATAAGTGTGTGTGAAAGCCGTACTTCACCTAGCTTGTTGGGAACACAAAGTTTCTCTTCAGTTGCAAACTCCACTCAATACATATATATATATGCGGAGGTACTAACTCCAACTCGGTTTTACAGTGAAAACTGCAGGAACTTCATACCGGCAGTAGTAAACATACTGAGAAACCAGAGTAAAAGTTTCTCCTGCAACCCGTTCCCTTTGTGCTAGATGAACGAACGTCTCTCCACATGCTCAGTTCTGAGAGAAAAATGTGTGTGAAAGCCGTCCTTCACCTAGCTTGTTGGGAACACAAAGTGTCTCTTCAGTTGCAAACTCCACTCCATACATATATATGGGGAGGTACTAGCTCCATCTCGTTTTTACAGTGAAAACTGCAGGAACTTCAAACCGGCACTAGGAAACAGACTGAGAAACCAGAGTAAATGTTTCTCCTGCAACACGTTCCCTTTGTGCTAGATGAACGAACGTCTCTCCACATGCTCAGTTCTGAGAGATAAGTGTGTGTGAAAGCCGTCCTTCACCTAGCTTGTTGGGAATACAAAGTTTCTCTTCAGTTGCAAAATCCACTCCATACATATATATGCGGAGGTACTAGCTCCAACTAGGTTTTATAGTGAAAACTGCAGGAACTTCAAAACGGCACTAGGAAACAGACTGAGAAACCAGAGTTAAAGTTTCTCCTGCAACCAGTTCCCTTTGTGCTAGATGAACGAACGTCTCTCCACATGCTCAGTTCTGAGAGATAATTGTGTGTGAAAGCCGTCCTTCACCTAGCTTGTTGGGAACACAAAGATTCTCATCAGTTGCAAACTCCACTCCATACATATATATGGGGAGTTACTAGCTCCAACTCGGTTTTACAGTGAAAACTGCAGGAATTTCAAACAGGCACTAGGAAACAGACAGAGAAACCAGAGTAAAAGTTTCCCCTGCAACTCGTTCCATTTGTGCTAGATGAACGAACGTCTCTCCACATGCTCAGTTCTGAGAGATAAGTCTGTGTGAAAGCCGTCCTTCATCTAGCATGTTGGGAACACAAAGTTTCTCTTCAGTTGCAAACTCCACTCTATACATATATATGGGGAGGTACTAGCTCCAACTCGGTTTTGCAGTGAAAACTGCAGGAACTTCAAACCGGCACTAGGAAACAGACCGAGAAACCAGAGTAAAAGTTTCTCCTGCAACCCGTTCCCTTTGTGTTAGATGAACGAACGACTCTCCACATGCTAAGTTCTGAGAGATAATTGTGTGTGAAAGCCGTCCTTCACCTAGCTTGTTGGGAACACAAAGTTTCTCTTCAGTTGCCAACTCCACTCCATACATATATATGGGGAGGTACTAGCTCCAACTCGGTTTTACAGTGAAAACTGCAGGAACTTCAAACCAGCCCTAGGAAACAGACAGAGAAACCAGAGTAAAAGTTTCTCCTGCAACCCGTTCCCTTTGTGCTAGATGAACGAACGTCTCTCCACATGCTCAGTTCTGAGAGATAAGTATGTGTGAAAGCCGTCCTTCAACTAGCTTTTTGGGAACACAAAGTTTCTCTTCAGTTGCAAACTACACTCGATACATTTATATGGGAATGTTCTAGCTCCAGCTCGGTTTTACAGTGAAAACTGCAGGAACTTCAAACCGGCAATAGGAAACAGACTGAGATACCAGAGTAAAAGTTTCTCCTGCAACCCGTTCCCTTTGTGCTAGATGAACGAACGTCTCTCCACATGCTCAGTTCTGAGAGATAAGTGTGTGTGAAAGCCGTCCTTCACCTAGCTTTTTGGGAACACAAACTTTCTCCTCCATTGCAAACTCCATTCCATATATATATATGTGAAGGTAATAGCTCCAACTCGGATTTACAGTGAAAACTGCATGAACTTCAAACCGGCACTAGGAATCAGACTGAGAAACCACAGTAAAAGTTTCTCCTGCAACCCGTTCCCTTTGTGCTAGATGAACGAACGTCTCTCCACATGCTCAGTTCTGAGAGATAAGTGTGTGTGAAAGCCGTCCTTCACCTAGCTTGTTGGGAACACAAAGTTTCTCTTCAGTTGCAAACTCCACTCCATACATATATATGGGGAGGTACTAGCTCCAACTCGGTTTTACAGTGAAAACTGCAGGAACTTCAAACCGGCACTAGGAAACATACTGAGAAACCAGAGTAAAAGGTTCTCCTGCAAACCGTTCCCTTTGTGCTAGATGAACGAACGTCTCTCCACATGCTCAGATCTGAGAGATAAATGTGTGTGAAAGCCGTCCTTCACATAGCTTGTTGGGAACACAAAGTTTCTCTTCAGTTGCAAACTCCACTCCATACATATATATGGGGTGGTACTAGCTCCAACTCGGTTTTACAGTGAAAACTGCAGGAACTTCACACCGGCACTAGGAAACAGACTGAGAAACCAGAGAAAAAGTTTCTCCTGCAACCCGTTCCTTTGTGCTAGATGAACGAACGTCTCTCCACATGCTCAGTTCTGAGAGATAAGTGTGTGTGAAAGCCGTACTTCACCTAGCTTGTTGGGAATACAAAGTTTCTCTTCAGTTGCAAACTCCACTCCATACAAATATATGCGGAGGTACTAGCTCCAACTAGTTTTTATAGTGAAAACTGCAGGAACTTCAAACCGGCACTAGGAAACAGACTGAGAAACCAGAGTAAAAGTTTCTCCTGCATATCGTTCCCTTTGTGCTAGATGAACGAACGTCTATCCACATGCTCAGTTCTGAGAAATAAGTGTGTGTGAAAGCCGTCCTTCACCTAGCTTGTTGGGAACACAAAATTTCTCTTCAGTTGCAAACTCCACTCGATACATATATATGGGGAGGTACTAGCTCCAACTCGGTTTTGCAGTGAAAACTGCAGGAACTTCAAACCGGCACTAGGAAACAGACCGAGAAACCAGGGTAAAAGTTTCCCCTGCAACCCGTTCCCTTTGTGCTAGATGAACGAACGTCTCTCCACATGCTCAGTTCTGAGAGATAAGTGTGTGTGAAAGCCGTCCTTCACCTAGCTTGTTGGGAACACAAATTTTCTCTTCAGTTGAAAACTCCTCTCCATACATATATATGCGGAGGTACTAGCTCCAGCTCGGTTTTATAGTGAAACCTGCAGGAAATTCAAACCGACACTAGGAAACAGACTGAGAAACCAGAGTTAAAGTTTCTCCTGCAACCCGTTCCCTTTGTGCTAGATGAACGAACGTCTCTCCACATGCTCAGTTCTGAGAGATAAGTGTGTGTGAAAGCCGTCCTTCACCTAGCTTGTTGGGAACACAAAGTTTCTCTTCAGTTGCAAACTCCACTCCATACATATATATGGGGAGTTAGTAGCTCCAACTCGGTTTTACAGTGAAAACTGCAGGAACTTCAAACAGGCACTAGGAAACAGACAGAGAAACCAGAGTAAAAGTTTCTCCTGCAACCCGTTCCCTTTTTGCTAGATGAACGAACGTCTCTCCACATGCTCAGTTCTGAGAGATAAGTGTGTGTGAAAGCCGTCCTTCATCTAGCATGTTGGGAACACAAAGTTTCTCTTCAGTTGCAAACTCCACTCGATACATATATATGGGAAGGTACAAGCTCCAACTCGGTTTTGCAGTGAAAACTGCAGGAACTTCAAACCGGCACTAGGAAACAGACCGAGAAACCAGAGTAAAAGTTTCTCCTGCAACCCGTTCCCTTTGTGCTAGATGAACGAACGACTCTCCAATGCTCAGTTCTGAGAGATAAGTGTGTGTGAAAGCCGTCCTTCACCTAGCTTGTTGGGAATACAAAGTTCTCTTCAGTTGCAAACTGCCCTCTTTACATATATATGCGGAGGTACTAGCTCCAGCTCGGTTTTATAGTGAAAACTGCAGGAACTTCAAACCGGCACTAGGAAAAAGACTGAGAAACCAGAGTAAAAGTTTCTCTTGCAAAATGTTCCCTTTGTGCTAGATGAACGAACGTCTCTACACATGCTCAGTTCTGAGAGATAAGTGTGTGTGAAAGCCGTCCTTCACCTAGCTTGTTGGGAACACAAAGTTTCTCTTCAGTTGCAAACTCCAATCCATACATATATATGGGGAGGTACTAGCTCCAACTCCGTTTTACAGTGAAAACTGCAGGAAATTCAAACCGGCACTAGGAAACAGACTGAGAAACCAGAGTAAAAGGTTCTCCTGCAACCCGTTCCCTTTGTGCTAGATGAACGAACGTCTCTCCACATGCTCAGTTCTGAGAGATAATTGTGTGTGAAAGCCGTCCTTCAACTAGCTTGTTGGGATCACAAAGTTTCTCTACAGTTGCAAACTCCAATCGATACATATATATGGGGAGGTACTAGCTCCAAATCGGATTTACAGTGAAAACTGCAGGAACTTCAAACCGGCACTAGGAAACAGACTGGGAAACCAGAGTAAAAGGTTCTCCTGCAACCCGTTCCCTTTCTGCTAGATGAACGAACGTCTCTCCACATGCTCAGTTCTGAGAGATAAGTGTGTGTTAAAGCCGTCCTTCACCTAGCTTGTTGGGAATACAAAGTTTCTCTTCAGTTGCAAACTCCACTCCATACATATATATGCGGAGGTACTAGCTCCAACTCGGTTTTATAGTGAAAACTGCAGGAACTTCAAACCGGCACTAGGAAACAGACTGAGAAACCAGAGTAAAAGTTTCTCCTGCAACTCGTTCCCTTTGTGCTAGATGAACGAACGTCTCTCCACATGCTCAGTTCTGAGAGATAAGTGTGTGTGAAAGCCGTCCTTCACCTAGCTTGTTGGGAACACAAAGTTTCTCTTCAGTTGCAAACTCCACTCCATACATATATATGGGGAGGTACTAGCTCCAACTCGGTTTTGCAGTGAAAACTGCAGGAACTTCAAAACGGCACTAGGAAACAGACCGAGAAACCAGATTAAAAGTTTCATCTGCAACCAGTTCCCTTTGTGCTAGATGAATGAACGTCTCTCCACATGCTCAGTTCTGAGAGATAAGTGTGTGTGAAAGCCGTCCTTCACCTAGCTTGTTAGGAATACAAAGTTTCTCTTCTGTTGAAAACTCCTCTCCATACATATATATGCGGAGGTACTAGCTCCAGCTCGGTTTTATAGTGAAAACTGCAGGTACTTCAAACCGACACTAGGAAACAGACTGAGAAACCAGAGTAAAAGTTTTTCCTGCAAACCGTTCCCTTTGTGCTAGATGAACGAACGTCTCTCCACATGCTCAATTCTGAGAGACAAGTGTGTGTGAATGCCGTCCTTCACCTAGCTTGTTGGGAACACAAAGTTTCTCTTCAGTTGCAAACTCCACTCCATACATATATATGGGGAGGTACTAGCTCCAACTCGATTTTACAGTGAAAATTTCAGGAACTTCAAACCGGCACTAGGAAACAGACTGAGAACCAGAGTAAAAGTTTCTCCTGCAACCCGTTCCCTTTGTGCTAGATGAACGAACGTCTCTCCACATGCTCAGTTCTGAGATATAAGTGTGTGTGAAAGCCGTCCTTCACCTAACTTGTTGGGAACACAAAGTTTCTCTTCAGTTGCAAACTCCACACCATACATATATATGGGGAGGTACTAGCTCCAACTCGGTTTTACAGTGAAAACTGCAGGAACTTCAAACCGGCACTAGGAAACAGACTGAGAAACCAGAGTTAAAGTTTCTCCTGCAACCCGTTCCCTTTGTGCTAGATGAATGAACGTCTCTCCACATGCTCAGATCTGAGAGATAAATGTGTGTGAAAGCCGTCCTTCACCTAGCTTGTTGGGAACACAAAGTTTCTCTTCAGTTGCAAACTCCACTCCATACATATATATGGGGTGGTACTAGCTCCAACTCGGTTTTACAGTGAAAACGGCAGGAACTTCAAACCGGCACTAGGAAACAGACTGAGAAACCAGAGAAAAAGTTTCTCCTGCAACACGTTCCCTTTGTGCTAGATGAACGAACGTCTCTCCACATGCTCAGTTCTGAGAGATAAGTGTGTATGAAAGCCGTCCTTCACCTAGCTTGTTGGGAATACAAAGTTTCTCTTCAGTTGCAAACTCCACTCCATACATATATATGCGGAGGTACTAGCTCCAACTAGGTTTTATAGAGAAAACTGCAGGAACTTCAAACCGGCACTAGGAAACAGACCAAGAAACCAGAGTAAAAGTTTCTCCTGCAACCCGTTCCCTTTGTGTTAGATGAACGAACGACTCTCCACATGCTCAGTTCTGAGAGATAATTGTGTGTGAAAGCCGTCCTTCACCTAGCTTGTTGGGAACACAAAGTTTCTCTTCAGTTGCCAACTCCACTCCATACATATATATGGGGAGGTACTAGCTCCAACTCGGTTTTACAGTGAAAACTGCAGGAACTTCAAACCAGCCCTAGGAAACAGACAGAGAAACCAGAGTAAAAGTTTCTCCTGCAACCCGTTCCCTTTGTGCTAGATGAACGAACGTCTCTCCACATGCTCAGTTCTGAGAGATAAGTATGTGTGAAAGCCGTCCTTCAACTAGCTTTTTGGGAACACAAAGTTTCTCTTCAGTTGCAAACTCCACTCGATACATTTATATGGGGAGGTTCTAGCTCCAGCTCGGTTTTACAGTGAAAACTACAGGAACTTCAAACCGGCAATAGGAAACAGACTGAGATACCAGAGTAAAAGTTTCTCCTGCAACCCGTTCCCTTTGTGCTAGATGAACGAACGTCTCTCCACATGCTCAGTTCTGAGAGATAAGTGTGTGTGAAAGCCGTCCTTCACCTAGCTTTTTGGGAACACAAACTTTCTCCTCCGTTGCAAACCCCATTCCATACATATATATGTGAAGGTAATAGCTCCAACTCGGATTTACAGTGAAAACTGCAGGAACTTCAAACCGGCACTAGGAAACAGACTGAGAAACCACAGTAAAAGTTTCTCCTGCAACCCGTTCCCTTTGTGCTAGATGAACGAACGTCTCTCCACATGCTCAGTTCTGAGAGATAAGTGTGTGTGAAAGCCGTCCTTCACCTAGCTTGTTGGGAACACAAAGTTTCTCTTCAGTTGCAAACTCCACTCCATACATATATATGGGGAGGTACTAGCTCCAACTCGGTTTTACAGTGAAAACTGCAGGAACTTCAAACCGGCACTAGGAAACATACTGAGAAACCAGAGTAAAAGGTTCTCCTGCAAACCGTTCCCTTTGTGCTAGATGAACGAACGTCTCTCCACATGCTCAGATCTGAGAGATAAATGTGTGTGAAAGCCGTCCTTCACCTAGCTTGTTGGGAACACAAAGTTTCTCTTCAGTTGCAAACTCCACTCCATACATATATATGGGGTGGTACTAGCTCCAACTCGGTTTTACAGTGAAAACTGCAGGAACTTCACACCGGCACTAGGAAACAGACTGAGAAACCAGAGAAAAAGTTTCTCCTGCAACCCGTTCCTTTGTGCTAGATGAACGAACGTCTCTCCACATGCTCAGTTCTGATAGATAAGTGTGTGTGAAAGCCGTCCTTCACCTAGCTTGTTGGGAATACAAAGTTTCTCTTGAGTTGCAAACTCCACTCCATACAAATATATGCGGAGGTACTAGCTCCAACTAGGTTTTATAGTGAAAACTGCAGGAACTTCAAACCGGCACTAGGAAACAGACTGAGAAACCAGAGTAAAAGTTTCTCCTGCATATCGTTCCCTTTGTGCTAGATGAACGAACGTCTATCCACATGCTCAGTTCTGAGAAATAAGTGTGTGTGAAAGCCGTCCTTCACCTAGCTTGTTGGGATCACAAAATTTCTCTTCAGTTGCAAACTCCACTCGATACATATATATGGGGAGGTACTAGCTCCAACTCGGTTTTGCAGTGAAAACTGCAGGAACTTCAAACCGGCACTAGGAAACAGACCGAGAAACCAGAGTAAAAGTTTCCCCTGCAACCCGTTCCCTTTGTGCTAGATGAACGAACGTCTCTCCACATGCTCAGTTCTGAGAGATATGTGTGTGTGAAAGCCGTCCTTCACCTAGCTTGTTGGGAACACAAATTTTCTCTTCAGTTGAAAACTCCTCTCCATACATATATATGCGGAGGTACTAGCTCCAGCTCGGTTTTATAGTGAAACCTGCAGGAAATTCAAACCGACACTAGGAAACAGACTGAGAAACCAGAGTTAAAGTTTCTCCTGCAACCCGTTCCCTTTGTGCTAGATGAACGAACGTCTCTCCACATGCTCAGTTCTGAGAGATAAGTGTGTGTGAAAGCCGTCCTTCACCTAGCTTGTTGGGAACACAAAGTTTCTCTTCAGTTGCAAACTCCACTCCATACATATATATGGGGAGTTTGTAGCTCCAACTCGGTTTTACAGTGAAAACTGCAGGAACTTCAAACAGGCACTAGGAAACAGACAGAGAAACCAGAGTAAAAGTTTCTCCTGCAACCCGTTCCCTTTTTGCTAGATGAACGAACGTCTCTCCACATGCTCAGTTCTGAGAGATAAGTGTGTGTGAAAGCCGTCCTTCATCTAGCATGTTGGGAACACAAAGTTTCTCTTCAGTTGCAAACTCCACTCGATACATATATATGGGAAGGTACAAGCTCCAACTCGGTTTTGCAGTGAAAACTGCAGGAACTTCAAACCGGCACTAGGAAACAGACCGAGAAACCAGAGTAAAAGTTTCTCCTGCAACCCGTTCCCTCTGTGCTAGATGAACGAACGACTCTCCAATGCTCAGTTCTAAGAGATAAGTGTGTGTGAAAGCCGTCCTTCACCTAGCTTGTTGGGAATACAAAGTTCTCTTCAGTTGCAAACTGCCCTCTTTACATATATATGCGGAGGTACTAGCTCCAGCTCGGTTTTATAGTGAAAACTGCAGGAACTTCAAACCGGCACTAGGAAAAAGACTGAGAAACCAGAGTAAAAGTTTCTCTTGCAAAATGTTCCCTTTGTGCTAGATGAACGAACGTCTCTCCACATGCTCAGTTCTGAGAGATAAGTGTGTGTGAAAGCCGTCCTTCACCTAGCTTGTTGGGAACACAAAGTTTCTCTTCAGTTGCAAACTCCAATCCATACATATATATGGGGAGGTACTAGCTCCAACTCCGTTTTACAGTGAAAACTGCAGGAAATTCAAACCGGCACTAGGAAACAGACTGAGAAACCAGAGTAAAAGGTTCTCCTGCAACCCGTTCCCTTTGTGCTAGATGAACGAACGTCTCTCCACATGCTCAGTTCTGAGAGATAATTGTGTGTGAAAGCCGTCCTTCAACTAGCTTGTTGGGAACACAAAGTTTCTCTACAGTTGCAAACTCCAATCGATACATATATATGGGGAGGTACTAGCTCCAAATCGGTTTTACAGTGAAAACTGCAGGAACTTCAAACCGGCACTAGGAAACAGACTGGGAAACCAGAGTAAAAGGTTCTCCTGCAACCCGTTCCCTTTCTGCTAGATGAACGAACGTCTCTCCACATGCTCAGTTCTGAGAGATAAGTGTGTGTTAAAGCCGTCCTTCACCTAGCTTGTTGGGAATACAAAGTTTCTCTTCAGTTGCAAACTCCACTCCATACATATATATGCGGAGGTACTAGCTCCAACTCGGTTTTATAGTGAAAACTGCAGGAACTTCAAACCGGCACTAGGAAACAGACTGAGAAACCAGAGTAAAAGTTTCTCCTGCAACTCGTTCCCTTTGTGCTAGATGAACGAACGTCTCTCCACATGCTCAGTTCTGAGAGATAAGTGTGTGTGAAAGCCGTCCTTCACCTAGCTTGTTGGGAACACAAAGTTTCTCTTCAGTTGCAAACTCCACTCCATACATATATATGGGGAGGTACTAGCTCCAACTCGGTTTTGCAGTGAAAACTGCAGGAACTTCAAAACGGCACTAGGAAACAGACCAAGAAACCAGATTAAAAGTTTCATCTGCAACCAGTTCCCTTTGTGCTAGATGAATGAACGTCTCTCCACATGCTCAGTTCTGAGAGATAAATGTGTGTGAAAGCCGTCCTTCACCTAGCTTGTTAGGAATACAAAGTTTCTCTTCTGTTGAAAACTCCTCTCCATACATATATATGCGGAGGTACTAGCTCCAGCTCGGTTTTATAGTGAAAACTGCAGGTACTTCAAACCGACACTAGGAAACAGACTGAGAAACCAGAGTAAAAGTTTTTCCTGCAAACCGTTCCCTTTGTGCTAGATGAACGAACGTCTCTCCACATGCTCAATTCTGAGAGACAAGTGTGTGTGAATGCCGTCCTTCACCTTGCTTGTTGGGAACACAAAGTTTCTCTTCAGTTGCAAACTCCACTCCATACATATATATGGGGAGGTACTATCTCCAACTCGATTTTACAGTGAAAACTTCAGGAACTTCAAACAGGCACTAGGAAACAGACTGAGAACCAGAGTAAAAGTTTCTCCTGCAACCCGTTCCCTTTGTGCTAGATGAACGAACGTCTCTCCACATGCTCAGTTCTGAGAGATAATTGTGTGTGAAAGCCGTCCTTCAACTAGCTTGTTGGGAACACAAAGTTTCTCTACAGTTGCAAACTCCAATCGATACATATATATGGGGAGGTACTAGCTCCAAATCGGTTTTACAGTGAAAACTGCAGGAACTTCAAACCGGCACTAGGAAACAGACTGGGAAACCAGAGTAAAAGGTTCTCCTGCAACCCGTTCCCTTTCTGCTAGATGAACGAACGTCTCTCCACATGCTCAGTTCTGAGAGATAAGTGTGTGTTAAAGCCGTCCTTCACCTAGCTTGTTGGGAATACAAAGTTTCTCTTCAGTTGCAAACTCCACTCCATACATATATATGCGGAGGTACTAGCTCCAACTCGGTTTTATAGTGAAAACTGCAGGAACTTCAAACCGGCACTAGGAAACAGACTGAGAAACCAGAGTAAAAGTTTCTCCTGCAACTCGTTCCCTTTGTGCTAGATGAACGAACGTCTCTCCACATGCTCAGTTCTGAGAGATAAGTGTGTGTGAAAGCCGTCCTTCACCTAGCTTGTTGGGAACACAAAGTTTCTCTTCAGTTGCAAACTCCACTCCATACATATATATGGGGAGGTACTAGCTCCAACTCGGTTTTGCAGTGAAAACTGCAGGAACTTCAAAACGGCACTAGGAAACAGACCAAGAAACCAGATTAAAAGTTTCATCTGCAACCAGTTCCCTTTGTGCTAGATGAATGAACGTCTCTCCACATGCTCAGTTCTGAGAGATAAGTGTGTGTGAAAGCCGTCCTTCACCTAGCTTGTTAGGAATACAAAGTTTCTCTTCTGTTGAAAACTCCTCTCCATACATATATATGCGGAGGTACTAGCTCCAGCTCGGTTTTATAGTGAAAACTGCAGGTACTTCAAACCGACACTAGGAAACAGACTGAGAAACCAGAGTAAAAGTTTTTCCTGCAAACCGTTCCCTTTGTGCTAGATGAACGAACGTCTCTCCACATGCTCAATTCTGAGAGACAAGTGTGTGTGAATGCCGTCCTTCACCTTGCTTGTTGGGAACACAAAGTTTCTCTTCAGTTGCAAACTCCACTCCATACATATATATGGGGAGGTACTATCTCCAACTCGATTTTACAGTGAAAACTTCAGGAACTTCAAACAGGCACTAGGAAACAGACTGAGAACCAGAGTAAAAGTTTCTCCTGCAACCCGTTCCCTTTGTGCTAGATGAACGAACGTCTCTCCACATGCTCAGTTCTGAGATATAAGTGTGTGTGAAAGCCGTCCTTCACCTAACTTGTTGGGAACACAAAGTTTCTCTTCAGTTGCAAACTCCACACCATACATATATATGGGGAGGTACTAGCTTCAACTCGGTTTTACAGTGAAAACTGCAGGAACTTCAAACCGGCACTAGGAAACAGACTGAGAAACCAGAGTAAAAGTTTCCCCTGCAACCCGTTCCCTTTGTGCTAGATGAACGAACGTCTCTCCACATGCTCAGATCTGAGAGATAAATGTGTGTGAAAGCCGTCCTTCACCTAGCTTGTTGGGAACACAAAGTTTCTCTTCAGTTGCAAACTCCACTCCATACATATATATGGGGTGGTACTAGCTCCAACTCGGTTTTACAGTGAAAACGGCAGGAACTTCAAACCGGCACTAGGAAACAGACTGAGAAACCAGAGAAAAAGTTTCTCCTGCAACACGTTCCCTTTGTGCTAGATGAACGAACGTCTCTCCACATGCTCAGTTCTGAGAGATAAGTGTGTATGAAAGCCGTCCTTCACCTAGCTTGTTGGGAATACAAAGTTTCTCTTCAGTTGCAAACTCCACTCCATACATATATATGCGGAGGTACTAGCTCCAACTTGGTTTTATAGAGAAAACTGCAGGAACTTCAAACCGGCACTAGGAAACAGACAGAGAAACCAGAGTAAAAGTTTCTCCTGCATCTCGTTCCCTTTGTGCTAGATGAACGAACGTCTATCCACATGCTCAGTTCTGAGAAATAAGTGTGTGTGAAAGCCGTCCTTCACCTAGCTTGTTGGGAACACAAAATTTCTCTTCATTTGCAAACTCCAATCGATACATATATATGGGGAGGTACTAGCTCCAACTCGGTTTTGCAGTGAAAACTGCAGGAACTTCAAACCGGCACTAGGAAACAGACCGAGAAACCAGAGTAAAAGTTTCTCCTGCAACCCGTTCCCTTTGTGCTAGATGAACGAACGTCTCTCCACATGCTCAGTTCTGAGAGATAAGTGTGTGTGAAAGCCGTCCTTCACCTAGCTTGTTGGGAACACAAATTTTCTCTTCAGTTGAAAACTCCTCTCCATACATATATATGCGGAGGTACTAGCTCCAGCTCGGTTTTATAGTGAAACATGCAGGAAATTCAAACCGACACTAGGAAACAGACTGAGAAACCAGAGTTAAAGTTTCTCCTGCAACCCGTTCCCTTTGTGCTAGATGAACGAACGTCTCTCCACATGCTCAGTTCTGAGAGACAAGTGTGTGTGAATGCCGTCCTTCACCTAGCTTGTTGGGAACACAAAGTTTCTCTTCAGTTGCAAACTCCACTCCATACATATATATGGGGAGGTACTAGCTCCAACTCGATTTTACAGTGAAAACTTCAGGAACTTCAAACCGGCACTAGGAAACAGACTGAGAACCAGAGTAAAAGTTTCTCCTGCAACCCGTTCCCTTTGTGCTAGATGAACGAACGTCTCTCCACATGCTCAGTTCTGAGATATAAGTGTGTGTGAAAGCCGTCCTTCACCTAACTTGTTGGGAACACAAAGTTTCTCTTCAGTTGAAAATTCCACAACATACATATATATGGGGAGGTACTAGCTCCAACTCGGTTTTACAGTGAAAACTGCAGGAACTTCAAACCGGCACTAGGAAACAGACTGAGAAACCAGAGTAAAAGTTTCTACTGCAACCCGTTCCCTTTGTGCTAGATGAACGAACGTTTCTCCACATGCTCAGATCTGAGAGATAAATGTGTGTGAAAGCCGTCCTTCACCTAGCTTGTTGGGAACACAAAGTTTCTCTTCAGTTGCAAACTCCACTCCATAAATATATATGGGGTGGTAATAGCTCCAACTCGGTTTTACAGTGAAAACGGCAGGAACTTCAAACCGGCACTAGGAAACAGACTGAGAAACCAGAGAAAAAGTTTCTCCTGCAACACGTTCCCTTTGTGCTAGATGAACGAACGTCTCTCCACATGCTCAGTTCTGAGAGATAAGTGTGTGTGAAAGCCGTCCTTCACCTAGCTTGTTGGGAACACAAATTTTCTCTTCAGTTGAAAACTCCTCTCCATACATATATATGCGGAGGTACTAGCTCCAGCTCGGTTTTATAGTGAAACCTGCAGGAAATTCAAACCGACACTAGGAAACAGACTGAGAAACCAGAGTTAAAGTTTCTCCTGCAACCCGTTCCCTTTGTGCTAGATGAACGATCGTCTCTCCACATGCTCAGTTCTGAGAGATAAGTGTGTGTGAAAGCCGTCCTTCACCTAGCTTGTTGGGAACACAAAGTTTCTCTTCAGTTGCAAACTCCACTCCATACATATATATGGGGAGTTAGTAGCTCCAACTCGGTTTTACAGTGAAAACTGCAGGAACTTCAAACAGGCACTAGGAAACAGACAGAGAAACCAGAGTAAAAGTTACTCCTGCAAACCGTTCCCTTTTTGCTAGATGAACGAACGTCTCTCCACATGCTCAGTTCTGAGAGATAAGTGTGTGTGAAAGCCGTCCTTCATCTAGCATGTTGGGAACACAAAGTTTCTCTTCAGTTGCAAACTCCACTCGATACATATATATGGGAAGGTACAAGCTCCAACTCGGTTTTGCAGTGAAAACTGCAGGAACTTCAAACCGGCACTAGGAAACAGACCGAGAAACCAGAGTAAAAGTTTCTCCTGCAACCCGTTCCCTTTGTGCTAGATGAACGAACGACTCTCCAATGCTCAGTTCTGAGAGATAAGTGTGTGTGAAAGCCGTCCTTCACCTAGCTTGTTGGGAATACAAAGTTCTCTTCAGTTGCAAACTGCCCTCTTTACATATATATGCGGAGGTACTAGCTCCAGCTCGGTTTTATAGTGAAAACTGCAGGAACTTCAAACCGGCACTAGGAAAAAGACTGAGAAACCACAGTAAAAGTTTCTCTTGCAAAATGTTCCCTTTGTGCTAGATGAACGAACGTCTCTCCACATGCTCAGTTCTGAGAGATAAGTGTGTGTGAAAGCCGTCCTTCACCTAGCTTGTTGGGAACACAAAGTTTCTCTTCAGTTGCAAACTCCAATCCATACATATATATTTGGAGGTACTAGCTCCAACTCCGTTTTACAGTGAAAACGGCAGGAAATTCAAACCGGCACTAGGAAACAGACTGAGAAACCAGAGTAAAAGGTTCTCCTGCAACCCGTTCCCTTTGTGCTAGATGAACGAACGTCTCTCCACATGCTCAGTTCTGAGAGATAATTGTGTGTGAAAGCCGTACTTCAACTAGCTTGTTGGGAACACAAAGTTTCTCTACAGATGCAAACTCCACTCGATACATATATATGGGGAGGTACTAGCTCCAACTCGGTTTTACAGTGAAAACTGCAGGAACTTCAAACCGGCACTAGGAAACAGACTGAGAAACCAGAGTAAAAGTTTCTCCTGCAACCCGTTCCCTTTCTGCTAGATGAACGAACGTCTCTCCACATGCTCAGTTCTGAGAGATAAGTGTGTGTTAAAGCCGTCCTTCACCTAGCTTGTTGGGAATACAAAGTTTCTCTTCAGTTGCAAACTCCACTCCATACATATATATGCGGAGGTACTAGCTCCAACTCGGGTTTATAGTGAAAACTGCAGGAACTTCAAACCGGCACTAGGAAACAGACTGAGAAACCAGAGTAAAAGTTTCTCCTGCAACTCGTTCCCTTTGTGCTAGATGAACGAACGTCTCTCCACATGCTCAGTTCTGAGAGATAAATGTGTGTGAAAGCCGTCCTTCACCTAGCTTGTTGGGAACACAAAGTTTCTCTTCAGTTGCAAACTCCACTCCATACATATATATGGGGAGGTACTAGCTCCAACTCGGTTTTGCAGTGAAAACTGCAGGAACTTCAAAACGGCACTAGGAAACAGACCGAGAAACCAGATTAAAAGTTTCATCTGCAACCCGTTCCCTTTGTGCTAGATGAATGAACGTCTCTCCACATGCTCAGTTCTGAGAGATAAGTGTGTGTGAAAGCCGTCCTTCACCTAGCTTGTTAGGAATACAAAGTTTCTCTTCAGTTGAAAACTCCTCTCCATACATATATATGCGGAGGTACTAGCTCCAGCTCGGTTTTATAGTGAAAACTGCAGGTACTTCAAACCGACACTAGGAAACAGACTGAGAAACCAGAGTAAAAGTTTTTCCTGCAACCCGTTCCCTTTGTGCTAGATGAACGAACGTCTCTCCACATGCTCAGTTCTGAGAGACAAGTGTGTGTGAATGCCGTCCTTCACCTAGCTTGTTGGGAACACAAAGTTTCTCTTCAGTTGCAAACTCCACTCCATACATATATATGGGGAGGTACTAGCTCCAACTCGATTTTACAGTGAAAACTTCAGGAACTTCAAACCGGCACTAGGAAACAGACTGAGAACCAGAGTAAAAGTTTCTCCTGCAACCCGTTCCCTTTGTGCTAGATGAACGAACGTCTCTCCACATGCTCAGTTCTGAGATATAAGTGTGTGTGAAAGCCGTCCTTCACCTAACTTATTGGGAACACAAAGTTTCTCTTCAGTTGCAAACTCCACGCCATACATATATATGGGGAGGTACTAGCTCCAACTCGGTTTTACAGTGAAAACTGCAGGAACTTCAAACCGGCACTAGGAAACAGACTGAGAAACCAGAGTAAAAGTTTCTCCTGCAACCCGTTCCCTTTGTGCTAGATGAACGATCGTCTCTCCACATGCTCAGTTCTGAGAGATAATTGTGTGTGAATGCCGTCCTTCACCTAGCTTGTTGGGAACACAAAGTTTCTCTTCAGTTGCAAACTCCACTCCATACATATATATGGGGAGGTACTAGCTCCAACTCGATTTTACAGTGAAAACTTCAGGAACTTCAAACCGGCACTAGGAAACAGACTGAGAACCAGAGTAAAAGTTTCTCCTGCAACCCGTTCCCTTTGTGCTAGATGAACGAACGTCTCTCCACATGCTCAGTTCTGAGATATAAGTGTGTGTGAAAGCCGTCCTTCACCTAACTTATTGGGAACACAAAGTTTCTCTTCAGTTGCAAACTCCACGCCATACATATATATGGGGAGGTACTAGCTCCAACTCGGTTTTACAGTGAAAACTGCAGGAACTTCAAACCGGCACTAGGAAACAGACTGAGAAACCAGAGTAAAAGTTTCTCCTGCAACCCGTTCCCTTTGTGCTAGATGAACGATCGTCTCTCCACATGCTCAGTTCTGAGAGATAATTGTGTGTGAATGCCGTCCTGCACCTAGCTTGTTGGGAACACAAAGTTTCTCTTCAGTTGCAAACTCCAGTCCATACATATATATGGGGAGGTACTAGCTCCAACTCGGTTTTACAGTGAAAACTGCAGGAACTTCAAGCCGGCACTAGGAAACAGACTGAGAATCCAGAGTAAAAGGTTCTCCTGCAACCCGTTCCCTTTGTGCTAGATGAACGAACGTCTCTCCACATGCTCAGTTCTGAGAGATAAGTGTGTGTGAAAGCCGTCCTTCACCTAGCTTGTTGGGAATACAAAGTTTCTCTTCAGTTGCAAACTCCACTCCATACATATATATGCAGAGGTACTAGCTCCAACTCGGTTTTACAGTGAAAAAAGCAGGAACTTCAAACCGGCACTAGGAAACAGACTGAGGAACCAGAGTAAAAGTTTATCCTGCAACTCGTTCCCTTTGTGATAGATGAACGAACGTCTCTCCACATGCTCAGTTCTGAGGGATAAGTTTGTGTGAAAGCCGTCCTTCACCTAGCTTGTTGGGAACGCAAAGTTTCTCTTCAGTTGCAAGCTCCACTCCATACATATATATGGGGAGGTACTAGCTCCAAATCGGTTTTACAGTGAAAACTGCAGGAACTTCAAACCGGCACTAGGAAACAGACTGAGAAACCAGAGTTAAAGTTTCTCATGCAAACCGTTCCCTTTGTGCTAGATGAACGAACGTCTCTCCACATGCTCAGTTCTGAGAGATATTTGTGTGTGAAAGCCGTCCTTCACCTAGCTTGTTGGGAACACAAAGTTTCTCTTCAGTTGCAAACTCCACTCCATACATATATATGGGGAAGTACTAGCTCCAACTCGGTTTTACAGAGAAAACTGCAGGAACTTCATACCGGCACTAGGAAACAGACTGAGAAACCAGAGTAAAAGTTTCTCCTGCAACCCTTTCCCTTTGTGCTAGATGAACGAACGTCTCTCCACATGCTCAGTTCTGAGAGATAAGTGTGTGTGAAAGCCGTCCTTCACCTAGCTTGTTAGGAATACAAAGTTTCTCTTCAGTTGCAAATTCCACTCCATACATATATATGGGGAGGTACTAGCTCCAAATCGGTTTTACAGTGAAAACTGCTGGAACTTCAAACCGGCACTAGGAAACAGACTGAGAAACCAGAGTTAAAGTTTCTCCTGCAACCCGTTTCCTTTGTGCTAGATGAACGAACGTCTCTCCACATGCTCAGTTCTGAGAGATAATTGTGTGTGAATGCCCTCCTGCACCTAGCTTGTTGGGAACACAAACTTTATCTTCAGTTGCAAACTCCACTCCATACATATATATGGGGAGGTACTAGCTCCAACTCGGTTTTACAGTGAAAACTGCAGGAACTTCAAACCGGCACTAGGAAACAGAGAGAGAAACCACAGTAAAAGTTTCTCCTGCAACTCGTTCCCTTTTTGCTAGATGAACGAACGTCTCTCCACATGCTCAGTTCTGAGAGGTAAGTGCGTGTTAAAGCCGTCCTTCACCTAGCATGTTGGGAACACAAAGTTTCTCTTCAGTTGCAACCTCAAGTCCATACATATATATGGGGAGGTACTAGCTCCAACTCGGTTTTACAGTGAAAACTGCAGGAACTTCAAGCCGGCACTAGGAAACAGACTGAGAATCCAGAGTAAAAGGTTCTCCTGCAACCCGTTCCCTTTGTGCTAGATGAACGAACGTCTCTCCACATGCTCAGTTCTGAGAGATAAGTGTGTGTGAAAGCCGTCCTTCACCTAGCTTGTTGGGAATACAAAGTTTCTCTTCAGTTGCAAACTCCACTCCATACATATATATGCGGAGGTACTAGCTCCAACTCGGTTTTACAGTGAAAAAAGCAGGAACTTCAAACCGGCACTAGGAAACAGACTGAGAAACCAGAGTAAAAGTTTATCCTGCAACTCGTTCCCTTTGTGCTAGAAGAATGAACGTCTCTCCACATGCTCAGTTCTGAGAGATATGTGTGTGTGAAAGCCGTCCTTCACCTAGCTTGTTGGGAACACAAAGTTTCTCTTCAGTTGCAAACTCCAATCCATACATATATATGGGGAGGAACTAGCTCCAACTCGGTTTTACAGTGAAAACATCAGGAACATCAAACCGGCACTAGGAAACAGACAGAGAAACCAGAGTAAAAGATTCTCCTGCAACCCGTTCCCTTTGTGATAGATGAACGAACGTCTCTCCACATGCTCAGTTCTGAGGGATAATTGTGTGTGAAAACCGTCCTTCACCTAGCTTGTTGGGAACGCAAAGTTTCTCTTCAGTTGCAAACTCCACTCCATACATATATATGGGGAGGTACTAGCTCCAAATCGGTTTTACAGTGAAAACTGCAGGAACTTCAAACCGGCACTAGGAAACAGATTGAGAAACCAGAGTTAAAATTTCTCCTGCAAACCGTTCCCTTTTTGCTAGATGAACGAACGTCTCTCCACATGCTCAGTTCTGAGAGATAATTGTGTGTGAAAGCCGTCCTTCACCTAGCTTGTTGGGAACACAAAGTTTCTCTTCAGTTGCAAACTCCAATCCATACATATATATGGGAAGGAACTAGCTCCAACTCGGTTTTACAGAGAAAACTGCAGGAACTTCATACCGGCACTAGGAAACAGACTGAGAAACCAGAGTAAATTTCTCCTGCAACCTGTTCCCTTTGTGCTAGATGAACGAACGTCTCTCCACATGCTCAGTTCTGAGAGATAAGTGTGTGTGAAAGGCGTCCTTCACCTAGCTTGTTAGGAATAGAAAGTTTCTATTCAGTTGCAAACTCCACTCCATACATATATATTGGGAGGTACTAGCTCCAAATCGGTTTTACAGTGAAAACTGCAGGAACTTCAAACCGGCACTAGGAAACAGACTGAGAAACCAGTGTTAAAGTTTCTCCTGCAAACCGTTCCCTTTGTGCTAGATGAACGAACGTCTCTCCACATGCTCAGATCTGAGAGATAAGTGTGTGTGAAAGCCGTCTTTCACCTAGCTTGTTGGGAACACAAAGTTTCTCTTCAGTTGCAAACTACACTCGATACATATATATGGGGAGTTACTAGCTCCAACTCGGTTTTACAGTGAAAACTGCAGGAACTTCAAACGGGCACTAGGAAACAAACTGAGATACCAGAGTAAAAGTTTCTCCTGCAACTCGTTCCCTTTGTGCTAGACGAAAGAACGTCTCTCCACATGCTCAGTTCTGAGAGATAAGTGTGTTTGAAAGCCGTCCTTCACCTAGCTTGTTGGGAACACAAAGTTTCTCTTCAGTTGCAAACTCCACTCCATACATATATATGGGGAGTTAGTAGCTCCAACTCGGTTTTACAGTGAAAACTGCAGGAACTTCAAACAGGCACTAGGAAACAGACAGAGAAACCAGAGTAAAAGTTTCTCCTGCAACCCGTTCCCTTTGTGCTAGATGAACGAACGACTCTCCAATGCTCAGTTCTGAGAGATAAGTGTGTGTGAAAGCCGTCCTTCACCTAGCTTGTTGGGAATACAAAGTTCTCTTCAGTTGCAAACTGCCCTCTTTACATATATATGCGGAGGTACTAGCTCCAGCTCGGTTTTATAGTGAAAACTGCAGGAACTTCAAACCGGCACTAGGAAAAAGACTGAGAAACCACAGTAAAAGTTTCTCTTGCAAAATGTTCCCTTTGTGCTAGATGAACGAACGTCTCTCCACATGCTCAGTTCTGAGAGATAAGTGTGTGTGAAAGCCGTCCTTCACCTAGCTTGTTGGGAACACAAAGTTTCTCTTCAGTTGCAAACTCCAATCCATACATATATATTTGGAGGTACTAGCTCCAACTCCGTTTTACAGTGAAAACGGCAGGAAATTCAAACCGGCACTAGGAAACAGACTGAGAAACCAGAGTAAAAGGTTCTCCTGCAACCCGTTCCCTTTGTGCTAGATGAACGAACGTCTCTCCACATGCTCAGTTCTGAGAGATAATTGTGTGTGAAAGCCGTCCTTCAACTAGCTTGTTGGGAACACAAAGTTTCTCTACAGTTGCAAACTCCACTCGATACATATATATGGGGAGGTACTAGCTCCAACTCGGTTTTACAGTGAAAACTGCAGGAACTTCAAACCGGCACTAGGAAACAGACTGGGAAACCAGAGTAAAAGTTTCTCCTGCAACCCGTTCCCTTTCTGCTAGATGAACGAACGTCTCTCCACATGCTCAGTTCTGAGAGATAAGTGTGTGTTAAAGCCGTCCTTCACCTAGCTTGTTGGGAATACAAAGTTTCTCTTCAGTTGCAAACTCCACTCCATACATATATATGCGGAGGTACTAGCTCCAACTCGGGTTTATAGTGAAAACTGCAGGAACTTCCAACCTGCACTAGGAAACAGACTGAGAAACCAGAGTAAAAGTTTCTCCTGCAACTCGTTCCCTTTGTGCTAGATGAACGAACGTCTCTCCACATGCTCAGTTCTGAGAGATAAATGTGTGTGAAAGCCGTCCTTCACCTAGCTTGTTGGGAACACAAAGTTTCTCTTCAGTTGCAAACTCCACTCCATACATATATATGGGGAGGTACTAGCTCCAACTCGGTTTTGCAGTGAAAACTGCAGGAACTTCAAAACGGCACTAGGAAACAGACCGAGAAACCAGATTAAAAGTTTCATCTGCAACCCGTTCCATTTGTGCTAGATGAATGAACGTCTCTCCACATGCTCAGTTCTGAGAGATAAGTGTGTGTGAAAGCCGTCCTTCACCTAGCTTGTTAGGAATACAAAGTTTCTCTTCAGTTGAAAACTCCTCTCCATATATATATATGCGGAGGTACTAGCTCCAGCTCGGTTTTATAGTGAAAACTGCAGGTACTTCAAACCGACACTAGGAAACAGACTGAGAAACCAGAGTAAAAGTTTTTCCTGCAACCCGTTCCCTTTGTGCTAGATGAACGAACGTCTCTCCACATGCTCAGTTCTGAGAGACAAGTGTGTGTGAATGCCGTCCTTCACCTAGCTTGTTGGGAACACAAAGTTTCTCTTCAGTTGCAAACTCCACTCCATACATATATATGGGGAGGTACTAGCTCCAACTCGATTTTACAGTGAAAACTTTAGGAACTTCAAACCGGCACTAGGAAACAGACTGAGAACCACAGTAAAAGTTTCTCCTGCAACCCGTTCCCTTTGTGCTAGATGAACGAACGTCTCTCCACATGCTCAGTTCTGAGATATAAGTGTGTGTGAAAGCCGTCCTTCACCTAACTTGTTGGGAACACAAAGTTTCTCTTCAGTTGCAAACTCCACACCATACATATATATGGGGAGGTACTAGCTCCAACTCGGTTTTACAGTGAAAACTGCAGGAACTTCAAACCGGCACTAGGAAACAGACTGAGAAACCAGAGTAAAAGTTTCTCCTGCAACCCGTTCCCTTTGTGCTAGATGAACGATCGTCTCTCCACATGCTCAGTTCTGAGAGATAATTGTGTGTGAATGCCGTCCTGCATCTAGCTTGTTGGGAACACAAACTTTCTCTTCAGTTGCAAACTCCAGTCCATACATATATATGGGGAGGTACTAGCTCCAACTCGGTTTTACAGTGAAAACTGCAGGAACTTCAAGCCGGCACTAGGAAACAGACTGAGAATCCAGAGTAAAAGGTTCTCCTGCAACCCGTTCCCTTTGTGCTAGATGAACGAACGTCTCTCCACATGCTCAGTTCTGAGAGATAAGTGTGTGTGAAAGCCGTCCTTCACCTAGCTTGTTGGGAATACAAAGTTTCTCTTCAGTTGCAAACTCCACTCCATACATATATATGCAGAGGTACTAGCTCCAACTCGGTTTTACAGTGAAAAAAGCAGGAACTTCAAACCGGCACTAGGAAACAGACTGAGGAACCAGAGTAAAAGTTTATCCTGCAACTCGTTCCCTTTGTGATAGATGAACGAACGTCTCTCCACATGCTCATTTCTGAGGGATAAGTGTGTGTGAAAGCCGTCCTTCACCTAGCTTGTTGGGAACGCAAAGTTTCTCTTCAGTTGCAAACTCCACTCCATACATATATATGGGGAGGTACTAGCTCCAAATCGGTTTTACAGTGAAAACTGCAGGAACTTCAAACCGGCACTAGGAAACAGACTGAGAAACCAGAGTTAAAGTTTCTCATGCAAACCGTTCCCTTTGTGCTAGATGAACGAACGTCTCTCCACATGCTCAGTTCTGAGAGATAATTGTGTGTGAAAGCCGTCCTTCACCTAGCTTGTTGGGAACACAAAGTTTCTCTTCAGTTGCAAACTCCACTCCATACATATATATGGGGAGGAACTAGCTCCAACTCGGTTTTACAGAGAAAACTGCAGGAACTTCATACCGGCACTAGGAAACAGACTGAGAAACCAGAGTAAAAGTTTCTCCTGCAACCCTTTCCCTTTGTGCTAGATGAACGAACGTCTCTCCACATGCTCAGTTCTGAGAGATAAGTGTGTGTGAAAGCCGTCCTTCACCTAGCTTGTTAGGAATACAAAGTTTCTCTTCAGTTGCAAATTCCACTCCATACATATATATGGGGAGGTACTAGCTCCAAATCGGTTTTACAGTGAAAACTGCTGGAACTTCAAACCGGCACTAGGAAACAGACTGAGAAACCAGAGTTAAAGTTTCTCCTGCAACCCGTTCCCTTTGTGCTAGATGAACGAACGTCTCTCCACATGCTCAGTTCTGAGAGATAATTGTGTGTGAATGCCCTCCTGCACCTAGCTTGTTGGGAACACAAACTTTATCTTCAGTTGCAAACTCCACTCCATACATATATATGGGGAGGTACTAGCTCCAACTCGGTTTTACAGTGAAAACTGCAGGAACTTCAAACCGGCACTAGGAAACAGAGAGAGAAACCAGAGTAAAAGTTTCTCCTGCAACTCGTTCCCTTTTTGCTAGATGAACGAACGTCTCTCCACATGCTCAGTTCTGAGACGTAAGTGCGTGTTAAAGCCGTCCTTCACCTAGCATGTTGGGAACACAAAGTTTCTCTTCAGTTGCAACCTGAAGTCCATACATATATATGGGGAGGTACTAGCTCCAACTCGGTTTTACAGTGAAAACTGCAGGAACTTCAAGCCGGCACTAGGAAACAGACTGAGAATCCAGAGTAAAAGGTTCTCCTGCAACCCGTTCCCTTTGTGCTAGATGAACGAACGTCTCTCCACATGCTCAGTTCTGAGAGATAAGTGTGTGTGAAAGCCGTCCTTCACCTCGCTTGTTGGGAATACAAAGTTTCTCTTCAGTTGCAAATTCCACTCCATACATATATATGCGGAGGTACTAGCTCCAACTCGGTTTTACAGTGAAAAAAGCAGGAACTTCAAACCGGCACTAGGAAACAGACTGAGAAACCAGAGTAAAAGTTTATCCTGCAACTCGTTCCCTTTGTGCTAGAAGAATGAACGTCTCTCCACATGCTCAGTTCTGAGAGATATGTGTGTGTGAAAGCCGTCCTTCACCTAGCTTGTTGGGAACACAAAGTTTCTCTTCAGTTGCAAACTCCAATCCATACATATATATGGGGAGGAACTAGCTCCAACTCGGTTTTACAGTGAAAACATCAGGAACATCAAACCGGCACTAGGAAACAGACAGAGAAACCAGAGTAAAAGTTTCTCCTGCAACCCGTTCCCTTTGTGATAGATGAACGAACGTCTCTCCACATGCTCAGTTCTGAGGGATAATTGTGTGTGAAAACCGTCCTTCACCTAGCTTGTTGGGAACGCAAAGTTTCTCTTCAGTTGCAAACTCCACTCCATACATATATATGGGGAGGTACTAGCTCCAAATCGGTTTTACAGTGAAAACTGCAGGAACTTCAAACCGGCACTAGGAAACAGATTGAGAAACCAGAGTTAAAATTTCTCCTGCAAACAGTTCCCTTTGTGCTAGATGAACGAACGTCTCTCCACATGCTCAGTTCTGAGAGATAATTGTGTGTGAAAGCCGTCCTTCACCTAGCTTGTTGGGAACACAAAGTTTCTCTTCAGTTGCAAACACCAATCCATACATATATATGGGGAGGAACTAGCTCCAACTCGGTTTTTCAGAGAAAACTGCAGGAACTTTCTACCGGCACTAGGAAATGTACTGAGAAACCAGAGTAAAATTTTCTCCTGCAACCCGTTCCCTTTTTGCTAGATGAACGAACGACTCAACACATGCTCACTTCTGAGGGATAAGTGTGTGTGAAAGCCGTCCTTCACCTAGCTTGTTAGGAATACAAAGTTTCTCTTCAGTTGCAAACTCCACTCCATACATATATATGTGGAGGTACTAGCTCCAACTCGGTTTTATAGTGAAAACTGCAGGAACTTCAAACCGGCACTAGGAAACAGACTGAGAAACCAGAGTAAAAGTTTCTCCTTCAACCCGTTCCCTTTTGCTAGATGAACGAACGTCTCTCCACATGCTCATTTCTGAGAGATAAGTGTGTGTGAAAGCCGTCCTACACTTAGCTTGTTGAAAACACAAAGTTTCTCTTCAGTTGCAAACTCCACTCCATACATATATATGGGGAGGAACTAGCTCCAACCCGGTTTTACTGTGAAAAATGCAGGAACTTCAAACCGGCACTAGGAAACAGACTGAGAAACCAGAGTAATAGGTTCTCATGCAACCCGTTCCCTTTGTGCTAGATGAACGAACGTCTCTCCACATGCTCAGTTCTGAGAGATAAGTGTGTGTGAAAGCCTCCCTTCACCTAGCTTGTTGGAAACACAAAGTTTCTCTTCAGTTGCAAACTCCAATCCATACATATATATGGGGAGGAACTAGCTCCAACTCGGTTTTACAGTGAAAACTGCAGGAACTTCAAACCGGCACTAGGAAACAGACTGAGAAACCAGAGAAAAAGTTTCTCCTGCAACCAGTTCCCTTAGAGCTAGATGAACGAACGTCTCTCCACATGCTCAGTTCTGAGAGATAAGTGTGTGTGAAAGCCGTCCTTCAATTAGCTTGTTAGGAATACAAAGTTTCTCTTCAGTTGCAAACTCCACTCCATACATATATATGCGGAAGTACTAGCTCCAACTCGGTTTTATAGTGAAAACTCCAGGAACTTCAAACCGGCACTAGGAAACAGACTGAGAAACCAGAGTAAAAGTTTCTACTGCAACCCGTTCCCTTTGTGCTAGATGAACGAACGTCTCTCCACATGCTCAGTTCTGAGAGATAATTGTGTGTGAAAGCCGTACTTCATCTATCTTGCTGGGAACACAAAGTTTCTCTTCAGTTGCAAACTCCACCCCATATATATATATGGTGTGGTACTAGCTCCAACTCGGTTTTACAGTGAAAACTGCAGGAACTTCATACCAGCACTAGGAAACAGACAGAGAAACCAGAGTAAAAGTTTCTCCTGCAACCCGTTCCCTTTGTGCTAGATGAACGAACGACTCTCCACAAGCTCAGTTCTGAGAGCTAAGTGTGTGTAAAAGCCCTCCTTCAACTAGCTTGTTAGGAATACAAAGTTTCTCTTCAGTTGCAAACTCCACTCCATACATATATATGCGGAGGTACTAGCTCCAACTGGGGTTTATAGTGAAAACTGCAGGAAATTCAAAACGGCACTAGGAAACAGACTGAGAAACCAGAGTAAAAGTTTCTCCTGCAACCCGTTCCTTTTTGCTAGATGAACGAACGTCTCTCCACATGCTCAGTTCTGAGAGATAATTGTGTGTGAAAGCCGTCCTTCATCTATCTTGTTGGGAACACAAAGTTTCTCTTCAGTTGCAAACTCCACCCCATACATATATATGGGGAGGTACAAGCTCCAACTCGGTTTTACAGTGAAAACTGCAGGAACTTCAAACCGGCACTAGGAAACAGACTGAGAAACCAGAGTAAAATTTTCCCCTGCAACCAGTTCCCTTTGTGGTAGATGAACGAAAGTCTCTCCACATGCTCAATTCTGAGAGATAATTGTGTGTGAAAGCCGTCCTTCATCTAGCTTGTTGGGAACACAAAGTTTCTCTTCAGTTGCAAACTCCACCCCATACATATATATGGGGAGGTACTAGCTCCAAATCGGTTTTACAGTGAAAACTGCAGGAACTTCAAACCGGCACTAGGAAAGAGACTGAGATACCAGAGTAAAAGTTTCCTCTGCAACCCGTTCCCTTTGTGCTAGATGAACGAACGTCTCTCCACATGCTCATTTCTGAGAGATAAGGGTGTGTGAAAGCCGTCCTACACCTAGCTTGTTGAAAACACAAAGTTTCTATTCAGTTGCAAACTCCACTCCATACATATATATGGGGAGGAACTAGCTCCAACTCTGTTTTGCAGTGAAAACTGCAGGAACTTCATACCGGCACTAGGAAACAGACAAAGAAACCAGAGTAAAAGTTTCTCCTGCAAACCGTTCCCTTTGTGCTAGATGAACGAACGACTCTCCACAAGCTCAGTTCTGAGAGATAAGTGTGTGTAAAAGCCCTCCTTCAACTAGCTTGTTAGGAATACAATGTTTCTCTTCAGTTGCAAACTCCACTCCATACATATATTTGCGGTGGTACTAGCTCCAACTCGGTTTTATAGTGAAAAGTGCAGGAACTTCAAACCGGCACTAGGAAACAGACTGAGAAACCAGAGAAAATTTTCTCCTGCAACACGTTCCATTTGTGCTAGATGAACGAACGTCTCTCCACATGCTCAGTTCTGAGAGATAAGTGTGTGTGAAAGCCGTCCTTCCCCTAGCTTGTTGGGAATACAAAGTTTCTCTTCAGTTGCAAACTCCACTCAATACATATATATGGCTAGTTACTAGCTCCAACTCTGTTTTACAGTGAAAACATCAGGAACATCAAACCGGCACTAGGAAACAGACAGAGAAACCAGAGTAAAATTTCTCCTGCAACCCGTTCCCTTTGTGATAGATGAACGAACGTCTCACCACATGCTCAGTTCTGAGAGATAAGTGTGTGTGAAAGCCGTCCTTCACCTAGCTTGTTGGGAACACAAAGTTTCTCTTCAGTTGCAAACTCCACTCGATACATATATATGGGTAGGCACTAGCTCCAACTCGGTTTTACAGTGAAAACTGCAGGAACATCAAACCGGCACTAGGAAACAGACTGAGAGACCAGAGTAAAAGTTTCTCCTGCAACCCGTTCCCTTTGTGCTAGATGAACGAACGTCTCTCCACATGGTAAGTTCTGAGAGATAAGTGTGTGTGAAAGCCGTCCTTCACCTAGCATGTTGGGAACACAAAATTCTCTTCAGTTGCAAACTCCACTCCATACATATATATGGGGATGAACTAGCTCCAACTCGGTTTTACAGTGAAAACTGCAGGAACTTCAAACCGGCACTAGGAAACAGACTGAGAAACCAGAGTAAAAGTTTCTCCTGCAACCCGTTCCCTTTGTGCTAGATGAACGAACGTCTCTCCACATGCTCAGTTCTGAGAGATAAGTGTGTGTGAAAGCCGTACTTCACCTAGCTTGTTGGGAACACAAAGTTTCTCTTCAGTTGCAAACTCCACTCGATACATATATATGGGGAGGTACTAGCTCCAACTCTTTTTTACAGTGAAAACTGCAGGAACTTCAAACCGGCACTAGGAAACAGACTGAGAAACCAGAGTAAAAGTTTCTCCTGCAAACCGTTAACTTTTTGCTAGATGAACGAACGTCTCTCCACATGCTCAGTTCTGAGAGATAAGTGTGTATGAAAGCCGTCCTTCACCTAGCTTGTTGGGAATACAAAGTTTCTCTTCAGTTGCAAACTCCAATCCATACATATATATGGCTAGTTACTAGCTCCAACTCGGTTTTACAGTGAAAACTGCAGGAACTTCAAACAAGAACTAGGAAAAAGACTGAGAAACCAGAGTATAAGTTTCTCCTGCAACTCGTTCCCTTTGTGCCAGATGAACGAACGTCTCTCCAAATGCTCAGTTCTGAGAGATAAGTGTGTGTGAAATCCGTCCTTTACCTAGCTTGTTCGGAACACAAAGTTTTTCTTCAGTTGCAAACTCCATTCGATACATATATATGGGGAGGTACTAGCTCCAACTCGGTTTTGCAGTGAAAACTGCAGGAACTTCAAACCGGCACTAGGAAACAGACTGAGAAACCAGAGAAAAAGTTTCTCCTGCAAGTCGTTCCATTTGTGCTAGATGATCGAACGACTCTCCACATGCTCAGTTCTGAGAGATAATTGGGTGTGAAAGCCGTCCTTCACCTAGCTTGTTGGGAACACAAAGTTTCTCTTCAGTTGCAAACTCCATTCGATACATATATATGGGGAGGTACTAGCTCCAACTCGGTTTTGCAGTGAAAACTGCAGGAACTTCAAACCGGCACTAGGAAACAGACTGAGAAAAAAGAGTAAATGTTTCTCCTGCAACCCGCTCCCTTTGTGCTAGATGAACGAACGTCTCTCCACATGCTCAGTTCTGAGAGATAAGTGTGTGTGAAAGCCGTCCTTCAACTAGCTTGTTGGGAACACAAAGTTTCTCTTCAGTTGCAAATTCCACTCCATACATATATATGGGGATGAACTAGCTCCAACTCGGTTTTACAGTGAAAACTGCAGGAACTTCAAACCGGCACTAGGAAACAGACTGAGAAACCAGAGTAAAGTTTCTCCTGCAAACCGTTCCCTTTGTGCTAGATGAACGAACGTCTCTCCACATGCTCAGTTCTGAGAGAATATTTTTGTGTGAAAGCCGTCCTTCACCTAGCTTGTTGGGAACACAAAGTTTCTCTTCAGTTGCAAAATCCACTCCATACTTATATATGCGGAGGTACTAGCTCCAACTCGGTTTTACAGTGAAAAGTGCAGGAACTTCAAACCGGCACTAGGAAACAGACTGAGAAACCAGAGAAAAGTTTCTCCTGCAACCCGTTCAATTTGTGCTAGATGAACGAACGTCTCTCCACATGCTCCGTACTGAGAGATAAGTGTGTGTGAAAGCCGTCCTTCACCTAGCTTGTTGGGAACACAAAGTTTCTCTTCAGTTGCAAACTCCACTCGATATATATATATGGGGAGGTATTAGCTCCAACTCGGTTTTACAGTGAAAACTGCAGGAACTTCAAACCGGCACTAGGAAACAGACTGAGAAACCAGAGTAAAAGTTTCTCCTGCAACCCGTTCCCTTTGTGCTAGATGAACGAACGTCTCTCCACATGCTCAGTTCTGAGAGATAAGTGTGTGTGAAAGCCGTCCTTCACCTAGCTTGTTGGGAATACAAAGTTTCACTTCAGTTGCAAACTCCACTCCATACATATATATGGCTAGTTACTAGCTCCAACTCGGTTTTACAGTGAAAACTGCAGGAAATTCAAACAGGCACTAGGAAACAGACTGAGAAACCAGAGTAAAAGTTTCTCCTGCAACTCGTTCCCTTTGTGCCAGATGAACGAACGTCTCTCCACATGCTCAGTTCTGAGAGATAAGTGTGTGTGAAAGCCGTACTTCACCTAGCTTTTTGGGAACACAAAGTTTCCCTTCAGTTGCAAACTCCATTCGATACATATATATGGGGAGGTACTAGCTCCAACTCGGTTTTGCAGTGAAAACTGCAGGAACTTCATACCGGCACTAGGAAACAGACTGAGAACCAGAGTAAAAGGTTCTCCTTCAACACTTTCCCTTTGTGCAAGATGAACGAACGTCTCTCCACATGCTCAGTTCAGAGAGATAATTGTGTGTGAAAGCCGTCCTTCACCTAGCTTGTTGGGAACACAAAGTTTCTCTTCAGTTGCAAACTCCACTCCATATATATATATGGGGAGGAACAAGCTCCAACTCGGTTTTACAGTGAAAACTGCAGGAACTTCATACCGGCACTAGGAAACAGACTGAGAAACCAGAGTAAAAGTTTCTCCTGCAACCCGTTCCCTTTTTGCTAGATGAACGAACGCCTCTCCACATGCTCAGTTCTGAGAGATAAGTGTCTGTGAAAGCCGTCCTTCACCTAGCTTGTTGGGAACACAAAGTTTCTCTTCAGTTGCAAACTCCACTCCGTACATATATATGCGGAGGTACTAGCCCCAACTCTGTTTTATAGTGAAAACTACAGGAACTTCAAACCGGCACTAGGAAACAGACTGAGAAACCAGAGAAAAGTTTCTCCTGCAACCCGTTCCCTTTGTGCTAGATGAACGAACGTCTCTCCACATGCTCAGTTCTGAGAGATAAGTGTGTGTGAAAGCCGTCCTTCACATAACTTGTTGGGAACACAAAGTTTCTCTTCAGTTGCAAACTCCACTCCATACATATATATGGGGAGGTACTAGCTCCAACTCGGTTTTACAGTGAAAAATGCAGGAACTTCAAACCGGCACTAGGAAACAGACTGAGAAACCAGAGTAAAAGTTTCTCCTGCAACCCGTTCCCTTTGTGCTAGATGAACGAACGTCTCTCCACATGCTCAGTTCTGAGAGATAATTGTGTGTGAAAGCCATCCTTCACATAACTTGTTGGGAACACAAAGTTTCTCTTCAGTTGCAAACTCCACTCGATATATATATATGGGGAGGTACTAGCTCCAACTCGGTTTTACAGTGAAAACTGCAGGAACTTCAAACCGGCACTAGGAAACAGACTGAGAAACCAGAGTAAAAGTTTCTCCTGCAACCCGTTCCTTTTGTGCTAGATGAACGAACGACTCTCCACATGCTCAGTTCTGAGAGATAAGTGTGTGTGAAAGCCGTCCTTCACCTAGCTTGTTGGGAACACAAAGTTTCTCTTCAGTTGCAAACTCCACTCCATAAATATATATGCGGAGGTACTAGCTCCAACTCGGTATTATAGTGAAAACTGCAGGAACGTCAAACCGGCACTAGGAAACAGACCGAGAAACCAGAGTAAAAGTTTCTCCTGCAACCCGTTCCCTTTGGCTAGATGAACGAACGTCTCACCACATGCTAAGTTCTGAGAGATAAGTGTGTGTGAAAGCCGCCCTTCACCTAGCATGTTGGGAACACAAAGTTTCTCTTCAGTTGCAAACTCCACTCCATACATATTTATGGGGAGGTACTAGCTCAAACTCTGTTTTACAGTGAAAACTGCAGGAACATCAAACCGGCACTAGGAAACAGACTGAGAAACCAGAGTAAAAGTTTTTCCTGCAACCAGTTCCCTTTGTGCTAGATGAACGAACGTCTCTCCACATGCTCAGTTCTGAGAGATAAGTGTGTGTGAAAGCCGTCCTTCACCTAGCTTGTTGGGAACACAAAGTTTTTCTTCAGTTGCAAACTCCACTAAATACATATATATGGGGAGGAACTAGCTGCAACTCGGTTTTACAGTGAAAACGGCAGGAACTTCAAACCAGCACTAGGAAACAGACTGAGAAACCAGAGTAAAAGTTTCTCCTTCAACCCGTTCCCTTTGTGCTAGATGAAAGAACGTCTCTCCACATGCTCAGTTCTGAGAGATAAGTGTGTGTAAAAGCCGTCCTTCACCTAGCTTGTTGGGAACACAAAGTTTCTCTTCAGTTGCAAATTCCACTCCATACATATATATGGGGAGTTACTAGCTCCAACTCGGTTTTACAGTGAAAACTGCAGGAACTTCAAACCGGCACTAGGAAACAGTCTGAGAAACCAGAGTAAATGTTTCTCCTGCAACCCGTTAAATTAGTGCTAGATGAACGAACGTCTCTCCACATACTCAGTTCTGAGAGATATGTGTGTGTGAAAGCCGTCCTTCAACTAGCTTGTTGGGAACACAAAGTTTCTCTTCAGTTGCAAACTCCACTCCATACATATATATGGGGAGGAACTAGCTCCAACTCGGTTTTACAGTGAAAACTGCAGGAACTTCAAACCGGCACTAGGAAACAGACTGAGAAACCAGAGTTAAAGTTTCTCCTGCAACCCGTTCCCTTTGTGCTACATGAACGAACGTCTCTCCACATGCTCAGTTCTGAGAGATAAGTGTTTGTGAGAAAGCCGTCCTTCACCTAGCTTGTTGGGAACACAAAGTTTCTCTTCAGTTGCAAACTCCACTCGATATATATATATGGGGAGGTACTAGCTCCAACTCGGTTTTACAATGAAAACTGCAGGAACTTCAAACCGGCACTAGGAAACAGACTGAGAAACCAGAGTAAAAGTTTCCCTGCAACCCGTTCCCTTTGTTCTAGATGAACGAACGTCTCTACACATGCTCAGTTCTGAGAGATAATTGTGTGTGAAAGCCGTTCTTCACCTAGCTTGTTGGGAACACAAAGTTTCTCTTCAGTTGCAAACTCCACTCCATACATATATATGGGTAGGTACTAGCTCCAACTCGGTTTTACAGTGAAAATTGCAGGAACTTCAAACCGGCACTAGGAAACAGACTGAGAATCCAGAGTACAGTTTTTCCTGCAACCCGTTCCCTTTGTGCTAGATGAACGAACGTCTCTCCACATGCTCAGTTCTGAGAGATAAGTGTGTGTGAAAGCCGTCCTTCACCTAGCATGTTGGGAACACAAAGTTCTCTTCAGTTGCAAACTCCACTCCATACATATATATGGGGATGAACTAGCTCCAACTCGGTTTTACAGTGAAAACTGCAGGAACTTCAAACCGGCACTAGGAAACAGACTGAGAAACCAGAGTAAAAGTTTCTCCTGCAACCCGTTCCCTTTGTGCTAGATGAACGAAAGTCTCTCCACATGCTCAGTTCTGAGAGATAAGTGTGTGTGAAATCCGTCCTTCACCTAGCTTGTTGGGAACACAAAGTTTCTCTTCAGTTGCAAACTCCACTCCATACATATATATGGGGAATAACTAGCTCCAACTCTGTTTTACAGTGAAAACTGCAGGAACTTCAAACCGGCACTAGGAAACAGAGTGAGAAACGAGAGTAAAAGTTTCCCCTGCAACCCGTTCCCTTTGTGCTTGATGAATGAACGTCTCTCCACATGCTCAGTTCTGAGAGATAAGTGTGTGTGAAAGCCGTCCTTCACCTAGCTTGTTGGGAATACAAAGTTTCTCTTCAGTTGCAAACTCCACTCCATACATATATATGGCTAGTTACTAGCTCCAACTCGGTTTTACAGTGAAAACTGCAGGAACTTCTAACAGGCACTAGGAAAAAGACTGAGAAACCAGAGTAAAAGTTTCTCGTGCAACTCGTTCCCTTTGTGCCAGATGAACGAACGTCTCTCCAAATGCTCAGTTCTGAGAGATAAGTGTGTGTGAAAGCCTTCCTTCACCTAGCTTGTTGGGAACACAAAGTTTCTCTTCAGTTGCAAACTCCATTCGATACATATATATGGGGAGGTACTAGCTCCAACTCGGTTTTGCAGTGAAAACTGCAGGAACTTCAAACAGGCACTAGGAAACAGACTGAGAAACCAGAGAAAAAGTTTCTCCTGCAAGTCGTTCCATTTGTGCTAGATGATCGAACGATTCTCCACATGCTCAGTTCTGAGAGATAAGTGGGTGTGAAAGCCGTCCTTCACCTAGCTTGTTGGGAACACAAAGATTCTCTTCAGTTGCAAACTCCATTCGATACATATATATGGGGAGGTACTAGCTCCAACTCGGTTTTACAGTGAAAACTGCAGGAACTTCAAACCGGCACTAGGAAACAGACTGAGAAACCAGAGTAAAAGGTTCTCCTTCAACCCTTTTCCTTTGTGCTAGATGAACGAACGTCTCTCCACATGCTCAGTTCTGAGAGATAAGTGTGTGTGAAAGCCGTCCTTCATCTAGCTTGTTGGGAACACAAAGTTTCTCTTCAGTTGCAAACTCCATTCCATACATATATATGGGGAGGAAATAGCTCCAACTCGGTTTTACAGTGAAAACTGCAGGAACTTCAAACCGGCACTAGGAAACAGACTGAGAAACCAGAGAAAAAGTTTCTCCTGCAAGTCGTTCCATTTGTGCTAGATGAACGAACGTCTCTCCACATGCTCAGTTCTGAGAGATAAGTGTGTTTGAAAGCCGTCCTTCATCTAGCTTGTTGGGAACAGAAAGTTTCTCTTCATTTGCAAACTCCACCCAATACATATATTTGGGGAGGTACTAGCTCCAACTCGGTTTTACAGTGAAAATTGCAGGAACTTCATACCGGCACTAGGAAACAGACAGAGAAACCAGAGTAAAAGTTTCTCCTGCAACCCGTTCCCTTTGTGCTAGATGAACGAACGACTCTCCACAAGCTCAGTTCTGAGAGATAAGTGTGTGTAAAAGCCCTCCTTCAACTAGCTTGTTAGGAATACAAAGTTTCTCTTCAGTTGCAAACTCCACTCCATACATATATATGCGGAGGTACTAGCTCCAACTCGGTTTTATAGTGAAAACTACAGGAAATTCAAACCGGCACTAGGAAACAGACTGAGAAACCAGAGTAAATGTTTCTTCTGCAAACCGTTCCCTTTGTGCTAGATGAACGAACGTCTCCCCACATGCTCAGTTCTGAGAGATAAGTGTGTGTGAAAGCCGTCCTTCACTTAGCTTGTTTGGAAAACAAAGTTTCTCTTCAGTTGCAAAATCCACTCCATACATATATATGGGGAGTAACTAGCTCCAACTCGGTTTTACAGTGAAAACTGCAGGAACTTCAAACCGGCACTAGGAAACAGACTGAGAAATCAAAATAAAAGTTTCTCCTGCAAACCGTTCCCTTTGTGCTAGATGAACGAACGTCTCTCCACATGTTCAGTTCTGAGAGAAAATTTTGTGTGAAAGCCGTCCTTCACCTAGCTTGTTGGGAACACAAATTTTCTCTTCAGTTGCAAACTCCACTCCATAAATATATATGCGGAGGTACTAGCTCCAACTCGGTTTTACAGTGAAAAGTGCAGGAACTTCAAACCGGCACTAGGAAACAGACTGAGAAACCAGAGAAAACTTTCTCCTGCAACCCGTTCCATTTGTGCTAGATGAACGAACGTCTCTCCTCGTGCTCAGTTCTGAGAGATAAGTGTGTTTGAAAGCCGTCCTTCACCTAGCTTGTTGGGAATACAAAGTTTCTCTTCAGTTGCAAACTCCACTCCATACATATATATGGCTAGTTACTAGCTCCAACTCGGTTTTACAGTGAAAACTGCAGGAACTTCAAACCGGCACTAGGAAACAGACTGAGAAACCAGAGTAAAAGTTTCCCCTGCAACCCGTTCCCTTTGTGCTAGATGAACGAACGTCTCTCCACATGCTCAGTTCTGAGAGATAAGTGTTTGTGAAAGCCATCCTTCACCTAGCTTGTTGGGAACACAAAGTTTCTCTTCAGTTGCAAACTCCACTCCATACATATATATGGGGAGGTACTAGCTCCAACTCGATTTTACAGTGAAAACTGCAGGAACATCAAACCGGCACTAGGAAACAGACTGAGAAACCAGAGTAAAAGTTTCTCCTGCAACCCGTTCCCTTTGTGCTAGATGAACGAACGTCTCTCCACATGCTAAGTTCTGAGAGATAAGTGTGTGTGAAAGCCGTCCTTCACCTAGCATGTTGGGAACACAAAGTTCTCTTCAGTTGCAAACTCCAATCCATACATATATATGGGGATGAACTAGTTCCAACTCGATTTTACAGTGAAAACTGCAGGAACTTAAAACCGGCACTAGGAAACAGACTGAGAAACCAGAGTAAAAGTTTCCCCTGCAACCCGTTCCCTTTGTGCTAGATGAACGAACGTCTCTCCACATGCTCAGTTCTGAGAGATAAGTGTGTGTGAAAGCCGTCCTTCACCTAGCTTGTTGGGAACACAAAGTTTCTCTTCAGTTGAAAACTCCACTCCATACATATATATGGGGAGGTACTAGCTCCAACTCGGTTTTGCAGTGAAAACTGCAGGAACTTCAAACTGGCACTAGGAAACAGACTGAGAAACCAGAGGAAAAGTTTCTCCTGCAAGTCGTTCCATTTGTGCTAGATGATCGAACGACTCTCCACATGCTCAGTTCTGAGAGAAAAGTGGGTGTGAAAGCCGTCCTTCACCTAGCTTGTTGGGAACACAAAGTTTCTCTTCAGTTGCAAACTCCATTCGATACATATATATGGGGAGGTACTAGCTCCAACTCGGTTTTGCAGTGAAAACTGCAGGAACTTCAAACCGGCACTAGGAAACAGAATGAGAAAAAAGAGTAAATGTTTCTCCTGCAACCCGTTCCCTTTGTGCTAGATGAACGATCGTCTCTCCACATGCTCAGTTCTGAGAGATAAGTGTGTGTGAAAGCCGTCCTTCACCTAGCTTGTTGGGAACACAAAGTTTCTCTTCAGTTGCAAACTCCACTCCATACATATATATGGGGAGGAACTAGCTCCAACTCGGTTTTACAGTGAAAACTGCAGGAACTTCAAACCGGCACTAGGAAACAGACTGAGAAACCAGAGTAAAAGTTTCTCCTGCAAACCGTTCCCTTTGTGCTAGATGAACGAACGTCTCTCCACATGCTCAGTTCTGAGAGAAAATTTTGTGTGAAAGCCGTCCTTCACCGAGCTTGTTGGGAACACAAAGTTTCTCTTCAGTTGCAAACTCCACTCCATACATATATATGCGGAGGTACTAGCTCCAACTCGGTTTTACAGTGAAAATTGCAGGAACTTCAAACCGGCACTAGGAAACAGACTGAGAAACCAGAGAAAAGTTTCTCCTGCAACCCGTTCCATTTGTGCTAGATGAACGAACGTCTCTCCACATGCTCAGTTCTGAGAGATAAGTGTGTGTGAAAGCCGTCCTTCACCTAGCTTGTTGGGAATACAAAGTTTCTCTTCAGTTGAAAACTCCACTCCATACATATATATGGGGAGGTACTAGCTCCAACTCGATTTTACAGTGAAAACTGCAGGAACATCAAACCGGCACTAGGAAACAGACTGAGAAACCAGAGTAAAAGTTTCTCCTGCAACCCGTTCCCATTGTGCTAGATGAACGAACGTATCTCCACATGCTAAGTTCTGAGAGAAAAGTGTGTGTGAAAGCCGTCCTTCACCTAGCATGTTGGGAACACAAAGTTCTCTTCAGTTGCAAACTCCAATCCATACATATGTATGGGGATGAACTACCTCCAACTCGGTTTTACAGTGAAAACTGCAGGAACTTAAAACCGGCACTAGGAAACAGACTGAGAAACCAGAGTAAAAGTTTCCCCTGCAAACCGTTCCCTTTGTGCTAGATGAACGAACGTCTCTCCACATGCTCAGTTCTGAGAGATAAGTGTGTGTGAAAGCCGTCCTTCACCTAGCTTGTTGGGAACACAAAGTTTCTCTTCAGTTGCAAACTCCACTCGATACATATATATGGGGTGGTACTAGCTCCAACTCGGTTTTACAGTGAAAACTGCAGGAACTTCAAACCGGCACTAGGAAACAGACTGAGAAACCTGAGTAAAAGTTTCTCCTGCAAATCTTTCCCTTTGTGCTAGATGAACGAACGTCTCTCCACATGCTCAGTTCTGAGAGATAAGTGTGTGTGAAAGCCGTCCTTCACCTAGCTTGTTGGGAATACAAAGTTTCTCTTCAGTTGCAAACTCCACTCCATACATATATGTGGCTAGTTACTAGCTCCAACTCGGTTTTACAATGAAAACTGCAGGAATTCATACAAGCACTAGGAAAAAGACTGAGAAACCAGAGTAAAAGTTTCTCCTGCAACTCGTTCCCTTTGTGCCAGATGAACGAACGTCTTTCCAAATGCTCAGTTCTGAGAGATAAGTGTGTGTGAAAGCCGTCCTTCACCTAGCTTCTTGGGAACACAAAGTTTCTCTTCAGTTGCAAACTCCATTCAATACATATATATGCGGAGGTACTAGCTCCAACTCGGTTTTACAGTGAAAAGTGCAGGAACTTCAAACCGGCACTAGGAAACAGACTGAGAAACCAGAGAAAAGTTTCTCCTGCAACCCGTTCCATTTGTGCTAGATGAACGAACGTCTCTCCACATGCTCAGTTCTGAGAGATAAGTGTGTGTGAAAGCCGTCCTTCACCTAGCTTGTTGGGAATACAAAGTTTCTCTTCAGTTGCAAACTCCACTCCATACATATATGTGGCTAGTTACTAGCTCCAACTCGGTTTTACAATGAAAACTGCAGGAATTCATACAGGCACTAGGAAAAAGACTGAGAAACCAGAGTAAAAGTTTCTCCTGCAACTCGTTCCCTTTGTGCCAGATGAACGAACGTCTTTCCAAATGCTCAGTTCTGAGAGATAAGTGTGTGTGAAAGCCGTCCTTCACCTAGCTTCTTGGGAACACAAAGTTTCTCTTCAGTTGCAAACTCCATTCAATACATATATATGCGGAGGTACTAGCTCCAACTCGGTTTTACAGTGAAAAGTGCAGGAACTTCAAACCGGCACTAGGAAACAGACTGAGAAACCAGAGAAAAGTTTCTCCTGCAACCCGTTCCATTTGTGCTAGATGAACGAACGTCTCTCCACATGCTCAGTTCTGAGAGATAAGTGTGTGTGAAAGCCGTCCTTCACCTAGCTTGTTTGGAATACAAAGTTTCTCTTCAGTTGCAAACTCCACCCATACATATATATGGCTAGTTACTAGCTCCAACTCTGTTTTACAGTGAAAACATCAGGAACATCAAACCGGCACTAGGAAACAGACAGAGAAACCAGAGTAAAAGTTTCTCCTGCAACCCGTTCCCTTTGTGATTGATGAACGAACGTCTCTCCACATGCTCAGTTCTGAGAGGTAAGTGTGTGTGAAAGCCGTCCTTCACCTAGCTTGTTGGGAACACAAAGTTTCTCTTCAGTTGCAAACTCCACTCGATACATATATATGGGTAGGTACTAGCTCCAACTCGGTTTACAGTGAAAACTGCAGGAACATCAAACCGGCACTAGGAAACAGACTGAGAAACCAGAGTAAAAGTTTTTCCTGCAACCCGTTCCATTTGTGCTAGATGAACGAACGTCTCTCCACATGCTCAGTTCTGAGAGATAAGTGTGTGTGAAAGCCGTCCTTCACCTAGCATGTTTGGAACACAAAGTTCTCTTCAGTTGCAAACTCCACTCCATACATATATATGGGGATGTACTAGCTCCAACTCGGTTTTACATTGAAAACTGCAGGAACTTCAAACCGGCACTAGGAAACAGATTGAGAAACCAGAGTAAAAGTTTCTCCTGCAACCCGTTCCCTTTGTGCTAGATGAACGAACGTCTCTCCACATGCTCAGTTCAGAGAGATAAGTGTGTGTGAAAGCCGTCCTTCACCTAGCTTGTTGGGAACACAAAGTTTCTCTTCAGTTGCAAACTCCACTCGATACATATTTATGGGGAGGTACAAGCTCCAACTCGGTTTTACAGTGAAAACTGCAGGAACTTCAAACCGGCACTAGGAAACAGATTGAGAAATCAGAGTAAAAGTTTCCCCTGCAACCCGTTCCCTTTGTGCTAGATGAACGAACGTCTCTCCACATGCTCAGTTCTGAGAGATAAGTGTGTGTGAAAGCCGTCCTTCACCTAGGTTGTTGGGAATACAAAGTTTCTCTTCAGTTGCAATCTCCACTCCATACATATATAAGGCTATTTACTAGCTCCAACTCGGTTTTACAGTGAAAACTGCAGGAACTTCAAACAGGCACTAGGAAACAGACTGAGAAACCAGAGTAAAAGTTTCTTCTGCAACCCGTTCCCTTTGTGCTAGATGAACGAACGTCTCTGCACTTGCTCAGTTCTGAGAGATAAGTGTGTGTGAAAGCCGTCCTTAACCTAGCTTGTTGGGAACACAAAGTTTTTCTTCAGTTGCAAACTCCACTAAATACATATATATGGGGAGGTATTGGCTCCAACTCGGTTTTACAGTGAAAACTGCAGGAACTTCAAACCGGCACTAGGAATCAGACTGAGAAACCAGAGTAAAAGTTTCTCCTGCCACCCGATCCCTTTGTGCTAGATGAACGAACGTCTCTCCACATGCTCAGTTCTGAGAGATAAGTGTCTGTGAAAGCCGTCCTTCACCTAGCTTGTTAGGAATACAAAGTTTCTCTTCAGTTGCAAACTCCACTCCATACATATATAAGGCTATTTACTAGCTCCAACTCGGTTTTACAGTGAAAACTGCAGGAACTTCAAACAGGCACTAGGAAACAGACTGAGAAACCAGAGTAAAAGTTTCTTCTGCAACCCGTTCCCTTTGTGCTAGATGAACGAACGTCTCTCCACATGCTCAGTTCAGAGAGATAAGTGTGTGTGAAAGCCGTCCTTCACCTAGCTTGTTGGGAACACAAAGTTTCTCTTCAGTTGCAAACTCCACTCGATACATATTTATGGGGAGGTACAAGCTCCAACTCGGTTTTACAGTGAAAACTGCAGGAACTTCAAACCGGCACTAGGAAACAGATTGAGAAATCAGAGTAAAAGTTTCCCCTGCAACCCGTTCCCTTTGTGCTAGATGAACGAACGTCTCTCCACATGCTCAGTTCTGAGAGATAAGTGTGTGTGAAAGCCGTCCTTCACCTAGCTTGTTTGGAATACAAAGTTTCTCTTCAGTTGCAAACTCCACTCCATACATATATGTGGCTAGTTACTAGCTCCAACTCGGTTTTACAATGAAAACTGCAGGAATTCATACAGGCACTAGGAAAAAGACTGAGAAACCAGAGTAAAAGTTTCTCCTGCAACTCGTTCCCTTTGTGCCAGATGAACGAACGTCTTTCCAAATGCTCAGTTCTGAGAGATAAGTGTGTGTGAAAGCCGTCCTTCACCTAGCTTCTTGGGAACACAAAGTTTCTCTTCAGTTGCAAACTCCATTCAATACATATATATGCGGAGGTACTAGCTCCAACTCGGTTTTACAGTGAAAAGTGCAGGAACTTCAAACCGGCACTAGGAAACAGACTGAGAAACCAGAGAAAAGTTTCTCCTGCAACCCGTTCCATTTGTGCTAGATGAACGAACGTCTCTCCACATGCTCAGTTCTGAGAGATAAGTGTGTGTGAAAGCCGTCCTTCACCTAGCTTGTTTGGAATACAAAGTTTCTCTTCAGTTGCAAACTCCACCCATACATATATATGGCTAGTTACTAGCTCCAACTCTGTTTTACAGTGAAAACATCAGGAACATCAAACCGGCACTAGGAAACAGACAGAGAAACCAGAGTAAAAGTTTCTCCTGCAACCCGTTCCCTTTGTGATTGATGAACGAACGTCTCTCCACATGCTCAGTTCTGAGAGGTAAGTGTGTGTGAAAGCCGTCCTTCACCTAGCTTGTTGGGAACACAAAGTTTCTCTTCAGTTGCAAACTCCACTCGATACATATATATGGGTAGGTACTAGCTCCAACTCGGTTTACAGTGAAAACTGCAGGAACATCAAACCGGCACTAGGAAACAGACTGAGAAACCAGAGTAAAAGTTTTTCCTGCAACCCGTTCCATTTGTGCTAGATGAACGAACGTCTCTCCACATGCTCAGTTCTGAGAGATAAGTGTGTGTGAAAGCCGTCCTTCACCTAGCATGTTTGGAACACAAAGTTCTCTTCAGTTGCAAACTCCACTCCATACATATATATGGGGATGTACTAGCTCCAACTCGGTTTTACATTGAAAACTGCAGGAACTTCAAACCGGCACTAGGAAACAGATTGAGAAACCAGAGTAAAAGTTTCTCCTGCAACCCGTTCCCTTTGTGCTAGATGAACGAACGTCTCTCCACATGCTCAGTTCAGAGAGATAAGTGTGTGTGAAAGCCGTCCTTCACCTAGCTTGTTGGGAACACAAAGTTTCTCTTCAGTTGCAAACTCCACTCGATACATATTTATGGGGAGGTACAAGCTCCAACTCGGTTTTACAGTGAAAACTGCAGGAACTTCAAACCGGCACTAGGAAACAGATTGAGAAATCAGAGTAAAAGTTTCCCCTGCAACCCGTTCCCTTTGTGCTAGATGAACGAACGTCTCTCCACATGCTCAGTTCTGAGAGATAAGTGTGTGTGAAAGCCGTCCTTCACCTAGGTTGTTGGGAATACAAAGTTTCTCTTCAGTTGCAATCTCCACTCCATACATATATAAGGCTATTTACTAGCTCCAACTCGGTTTTACAGTGAAAACTGCAGGAACTTCAAACAGGCACTAGGAAACAGACTGAGAAACCAGAGTAAAAGTTTCTTCTGCAACCCGTTCCCTTTGTGCTAGATGAACGAACGTCTCTGCACTTGCTCAGTTCTGAGAGATAAGTGTGTGTGAAAGCCGTCCTTAACCTAGCTTGTTGGGAACACAAAGTTTTTCTTCAGTTGCAAACTCCACTAAATACATATATATGGGGAGGTATTGGCTCCAACTCGGTTTTACAGTGAAAACTGCAGGAACTTCAAACCGGCACTAGGAATCAGACTGAGAAACCAGAGTAAAAGTTTCTCCTGCCACCCGATCCCTTTGTGCTAGATGAACGAACGTCTCTCCACATGCTCAGTTCTGAGAGATAAGTGTGTGTGAAAGCCGTCCTTCACATAGCTTGTTGGGAACACAAAGTTTCTCTTCAGTTGCAAACTCCACTCCATACATATATATGGGGAGGTACTAGCTCCAACTCGGTTTTACAGTGAAAACTGCAGGAACTTCAAACCGGCACTAGGAAACAGACTGAGAAACCAGAGTAAAAGGTTCTCCTGCAACCCGTTCCCTTTGTGCTAGATGAACGAAAGTCTCTCTACATGCTCAGTTCTGAGAGATAATTGTGTGTGAATGCCATCCTTCACATAGCTTGTTGGGAACACAAAGTTTCTCTTTAGTTGCAAACTCCACTCGATATATATATATGGGGAGGGACTAGCTCCAACTCGGTTTTACAGTGAAAACTGCAGGAAATTCAAACCGGCACTAGGAAACAGACTGAGAAACCAGAGTAAAAGTTTCTCCTGCAACCCGTTTCTTTTGTGCTAGATGAACGAACGACTCTCCACATGCTCAATTCTGTGAGATAAGTGTGTGTGAAAGCCGTCCTTCACCTAGCTTGTTGGGAACACAAAGTTTCTCTTCAGTTGCAAACTCCACTCCATAAATATATATGCAGAGGTACTAGCTCCAAATCGGTTTTATAGTGAAAACTGCAGGAACTTCAAACCGGCACTAGGAAACAGACAGAGAAACCAGAGTAAAATTTTCTCCTGCAACCCGTTCCCTTTGTGCTAGATGAACGAACGTCTCATCACATGCTAAGTTCTGAGAGATAAGTGTGTGTGAATGCCGCCCTTCAGCTAGCATGTTGGGAACACAAAGTTTCTCTTCAGTTGCAAACTCCACTCCATACATATTTATGGGGAGGTACTAGCTCCAACTCGGTTTTACAGTGAAAACTGCAGGAACTTCAAACCGGCACTAGGAAACAGACTGAGAAACCAGAGTAAAAGTTTCCCCTGCAACCCGTTCCCTTTGTGCTAGATGAACGAACGTCTCTCCTCATGCTCAGTTCTGAGAGATAAGTGTGTGTGAAAGCCGTCCTTCACCTAGCTTGTTGGGAACACAAAGTTTCTCTTCAGTTGCAAACTCCACTCCATACTTATATATGGGGAGGAACTAGCTCCAACTCGGTTTTACAGTGAAAACTGCAGGAACTTCAAACCGGCACTAGGAAACAGACTGAGAAACCAGAGTAAAAGTTTCTCCTGCAAACCGTTCCCTTTGTGCTAGATGAACGAACGTCTCTCCACATGCTCAGTTCTGAGAGAAAATTTTGTGTGAAAGCCGTCCTTCACCTAGCTTGTTGGGAACACAAAGTTTCTCTTCAGTTGCAAACTCCACTCCATACATATATATGCGGAGGTACTAGCTCCAACTCGGTTTTACAGTGAAAAGTGCAGGAACTTCAAACCGGCACTTGGAAACAGACTGAGAAACCAGAGAAAAGTTTCTCCTGCAACCCGTTCCATTTGTGCTAGATGAACGAACGTCTCTCCACATGCTCAGTTCTGAGAGATAAGTGTGTGTGAAAGCCGTCCTTCACCTAGCTTGTTGGGAATACAAAGTTTCTCTTCAGTTGCAAACTCCACTCCATCCATATATATGGCTAGTTTCTAGCTCCAACTCTGTTTTACAGTGAAAACATCAGGAACATCAAACCGGCACTAGGAAACAGACAGAGAAACCAGAGTAAAAGTTTCTCCTGCAACCCGTTCCCTTTGTGATTGATGAATGAACGTCTCTCCACATGCTCAGTTCTGAGAGAAAATTTTGTGTGAAAGCCGTCCTTCACCTAGCTTGTTGGGAACACAAAGTTTCTCTTCAGTTGCAAACTCCACTCCATACATATATATGCGGAGGTACTAGCTCCAACTCGGTTTTACAGTGAAAATTGCAGGAACTTCAAACCGGCACAAGGAAACAGACTGAGAAACCAGAGAAAAGTTTCTCCTGCAACCCGTTCCATTTGTGCTAGATGAACGAACGTCTCTCCACATGCTCAGTTCTGAGAGATAAGTGTGTGTGAAAGCCGTCCTTCACCTAGCTTGTTGGGAATACAAAGTTTCTCTTCAGTTGAAAACTCCACTCCATACATATATATGGGGAGGTACTAGCTCCAACTCGATTTTACAGTGAAAACTGCAGGAACATCAAACCGGCACTAGGAAACAGACTGAGAAACCAGAGTAAAAGTTTCTCCTGCAACCCGTTCCCATTGTGCTAGATGAACGAACGTCTCTCCACATGCTAAGTTCTGAGAGAAAAGTGTGTGTGAAAGCCGTCCTTCACCTAGCATGTTGGGAACACAAAGTTCTCTTCAGTTGCAAACTCCAATCCATACATATGTATGGGGATGAACTACCTCCAACTCGGTTTTACAGTGAAAACTGCAGGAACTTAAAACCGGCACTAGGAAACAGACTGAGAAACCAGAGTAAAAGTTTCCCCTGCAAACCGTTCCCTTTGTGCTAGATGAACGAACGTCTCTCCACATGCTCAGTTCTGAGAGATAAGTGTGTGTGAAAGCCGTCCTTCACCTAGCTTGTTGGGAACACAAAGTTTCTCTTCAGTTGCAAACTCCACTCGATACATATATATGGGGTGGTACTAGCTCCAACTCGGTTTTACAGTGAAAACTGCAGGAACTTCAAACCGGCACTAGGAAACAGACTGAGAAACCTGAGTAAAAGTTTCTCCTGCAAATCTTTCCCTTTGTGCTAGATGAACGAACGTCTCTCCACATGCTCAGTTCTGAGAGATAAGTGTGTGTGAAAGCCGTCCTTCACCTAGCTTGTTGGGAATACAAAGTTTCTCTTCAGTTGCAAACTCCACTCCATACATATATGTGGCTAGTTACTAGCTCCAACTCGGTTTTACAATGAAAACTGCAGGAATTCATACAAGCACTAGGAAAAAGACTGAGAAACCAGAGTAAAAGTTTCTCCTGCAACTCGTTCCCTTTGTGCCAGATGAACGAACGTCTTTCCAAATGCTCAGTTCTGAGAGATAAGTGTGTGTGAAAGCCGTCCTTCACCTAGCTTCTTGGGAACACAAAGTTTCTCTTCAGTTGCAAACTCCATTCAATACATATATATGCGGAGGTACTAGCTCCAACTCGGTTTTACAGTGAAAAGTGCAGGAACTTCAAACCGGCACTAGGAAACAGACTGAGAAACCAGAGAAAAGTTTCTCCTGCAACCCGTTCCATTTGTGCTAGATGAACGAACGTCTCTCCACATGCTCAGTTCTGAGAGATAAGTGTGTGTGAAAGCCGTCCTTCACCTAGCTTGTTTGGAATACAAAGTTTCTCTTCAGTTGCAAACTCCACCCATACATATATATGGCTAGTTACTAGCTCCAACTCTGTTTTACAGTGAAAACATCAGGAACATCAAACCGGCACTAGGAAACAGACAGAGAAACCAGAGTAAAAGTTTCTCCTGCAACCCGTTCCCTTTGTGATTGATGAACGAACGTCTCTCCACATGCTCAGTTCTGAGAGGTAAGTGTGTGTGAAAGCCGTCCTTCACCTAGCTTGTTGGGAACACAAAGTTTCTCTTCAGTTGCAAACTCCACTCGATACATATATATGGGTAGGTACTAGCTCCAACTCGGTTTACAGTGAAAACTGCAGGAACATCAAACCGGCACTAGGAAACAGACTGAGAAACCAGAGTAAAAGTTTTTCCTGCAACCCGTTCCATTTGTGCTAGATGAACGAACGTCTCTCCACATGCTCAGTTCTGAGAGATAAGTGTGTGTGAAAGCCGTCCTTCACCTAGCATGTTTGGAACACAAAGTTCTCTTCAGTTGCAAACTCCACTCCATACATATATATGGGGATGTACTAGCTCCAACTCGGTTTTACATTGAAAACTGCAGGAACTTCAAACCGGCACTAGGAAACAGATTGAGAAACCAGAGTAAAAGTTTCTCCTGCAACCCGTTCCCTTTGTGCTAGATGAACGAACGTCTCTCCACATGCTCAGTTCAGAGAGATAAGTGTGTGTGAAAGCCGTCCTTCACCTAGCTTGTTGGGAACACAAAGTTTCTCTTCAGTTGCAAACTCCACTCGATACATATTTATGGGGAGGTACAAGCTCCAACTCGGTTTTACAGTGAAAACTGCAGGAACTTCAAACCGGCACTAGGAAACAGATTGAGAAATCAGAGTAAAAGTTTCCCCTGCAACCCGTTCCCTTTGTGCTAGATGAACGAACGTCTCTCCACATGCTCAGTTCTGAGAGATAAGTGTGTGTGAAAGCCGTCCTTCACCTAGGTTGTTGGGAATACAAAGTTTCTCTTCAGTTGCAATCTCCACTCCATACATATATAAGGCTATTTACTAGCTCCAACTCGGTTTTACAGTGAAAACTGCAGGAACTTCAAACAGGCACTAGGAAACAGACTGAGAAACCAGAGTAAAAGTTTCTTCTGCAACCCGTTCCCTTTGTGCTAGATGAACGAACGTCTCTGCACTTGCTCAGTTCTGAGAGATAAGTGTGTGTGAAAGCCGTCCTTAACCTAGCTTGTTGGGAACACAAAGTTTTTCTTCAGTTGCAAACTCCACTAAATACATATATATGGGGAGGTATTGGCTCCAACTCGGTTTTACAGTGAAAACTGCAGGAACTTCAAACCGGCACTAGGAATCAGACTGAGAAACCAGAGTAAAAGTTTCTCCTGCCACCCGATCCCTTTGTGCTAGATGAACGAACGTCTCTCCACATGCTCAGTTCTGAGAGATAAGTGTGTGTGAAAGCCGTCCTTCACATAGCTTGTTGGGAACACAAAGTTTCTCTTCAGTTGCAAACTCCACTCCATACATATATATGGGGAGGTACTAGCTCCAACTCGGTTTTACAGTGAAAACTGCAGGAACTTCAAACCGGCACTAGGAAACAGACTGAGAAACCAGAGTAAAAGGTTCTCCTGCAACCCGTTCCCTTTGTGCTAGATGAACGAAAGTCTCTCTACATGCTCAGTTCTGAGAGATAATTGTGTGTGAATGCCATCCTTCACATAGCTTGTTGGGAACACAAAGTTTCTCTTTAGTTGCAAACTCCACTCGATATATATATATGGGGAGGGACTAGCTCCAACTCGGTTTTACAGTGAAAACTGCAGGAAATTCAAACCGGCACTAGGAAACAGACTGAGAAACCAGAGTAAAAGTTTCTCCTGCAACCCGTTTCTTTTGTGCTAGATGAACGAACGACTCTCCACATGCTCAATTCTGTGAGATAAGTGTGTGTGAAAGCCGTCCTTCACCTAGCTTGTTGGGAACACAAAGTTTCTCTTCAGTTGCAAACTCCACTCCATAAATATATATGCAGAGGTACTAGCTCCAAATCGGTTTTATAGTGAAAACTGCAGGAACTTCAAACCGGCACTAGGAAACAGACAGAGAAACCAGAGTAAAATTTTCTCCTGCAACCCGTTCCCTTTGTGCTAGATGAACGAACGTCTCATCACATGCTAAGTTCTGAGAGATAAGTGTGTGTGAATGCCGCCCTTCAGCTAGCATGTTGGGAACACAAAGTTTCTCTTCAGTTGCAAACTCCACTCCATACATATTTATGGGGAGGTACTAGCTCCAACTCGGTTTTACAGTGAAAACTGCAGGAACTTCAAACCGGCACTAGGAAACAGACTGAGAAACCAGAGTAAAAGTTTCCCCTGCAACCCGTTCCCTTTGTGCTAGATGAACGAACGTCTCTCCTCATGCTCAGTTCTGAGAGATAAGTGTGTGTGAAAGCCGTCCTTCACCTAGCTTGTTGGGAACACAAAGTTTCTCTTCAGTTGCAAACTCCACTCCATACTTATATATGGGGAGGAACTAGCTCCAACTCGGTTTTACAGTGAAAACTGCAGGAACTTCAAACCGGCACTAGGAAACAGACTGAGAAACCAGAGTAAAAGTTTCTCCTGCAAACCGTTCCCTTTGTGCTAGATGAACGAACGTCTCTCCACATGCTCAGTTCTGAGAGAAAATTTTGTGTGAAAGCCGTCCTTCACCTAGCTTGTTGGGAACACAAAGTTTCTCTTCAGTTGCAAACTCCACTCCATACATATATATGCGGAGGTACTAGCTCCAACTCGGTTTTACAGTGAAAAGTGCAGGAACTTCAAACCGGCACTTGGAAACAGACTGAGAAACCAGAGAAAAGTTTCTCCTGCAACCCGTTCCATTTGTGCTAGATGAACGAACGTCTCTCCACATGCTCAGTTCTGAGAGATAAGTGTGTGTGAAAGCCGTCCTTCACCTAGCTTGTTGGGAATACAAAGTTTCTCTTCAGTTGCAAACTCCACTCCATCCATATATATGGCTAGTTTCTAGCTCCAACTCTGTTTTACAGTGAAAACATCAGGAACATCAAACCGGCCCTAGGAAACAGACAGAGAAACCAGAGTAAAAGTTTCTCCTGCAACCCGTTCCCTTTGTGATTGATGAATGAACGTCTCACCACATGCTCAGTTCTGAGAGGTAAGTGTGTGTGAAAGCCGTCCTTCACCTAGCTTGTTGGGAACACAAAGTTTCTCTTCAGTTGCAAACTCCACTCGATACATATATATGGGTAGGTACTAGCTCCAACTCGGTTTACAGTGAAAACTGCAGGAACATCAAACCGGCACTAGGAAACAGACTGAGAAACCAGAGTAAAAGTTTTTCCTGCAACCCGTTCCCTTTGTGCTAGATGAACGAACGTCTCTCCACATGCTCAGTTCTGAGAGATAAGTGTGTGTGAAAGCCGTCCTTCACCTAGCATGTTTGGAACACAAAGTTCTCTTCAGTTGCAAACTCCACTCCATACATATATATGGGGATGAACTAGCTCCAACACGGTTTTACATTGAAAACTGCAGGAACTTCAAACCGGCACTAGGAAACAGACTGAGAAACCAGAGTAAAAGTTTCTCCTGCAACCCGTTCCCTTTGTGCTAGATGAACGAACGTCTCTCCACATGCTCAGTTCAGAGAGATAAGTGTGTGTGAAAGCCGTCCTTCACCTAGCTTGTTGGGAACACAAAGTTTCTCTTCAGTTGCAAACTCCACTCGATACTTATTTATGGGGAGGTACAAGCTCCAACTCGGTTTTACAGTGAAAACTGCAGGAACTTCAAACCGGCACTAGGAAACAGACTGAGAAACCAGAGTAAAAGTTTCTCCTGCAACCCGTTCCCTTTGTGCTAGATGAACGAACGTCTCTCCACATGCTCAGTTCTGAGAGATAAGCGTGTGTGAAAGCCGTCCTTCACCTAGGTTGTTGGGAATACAAAGTTTCTCTTCAGTTGCAATCTCCACTCCATACATATATATGGCTATTTACTAGCTCCAACTCGGTTTTACAGTGAAAACTGCAGGAACTTCAAACAGGCACTAGGAAACAGACTGAGAAACCAGAGTAAAAGTTTCTTCTGCAACCCGTTCCCTTTGTGCTAGATGAACGAACGTCTCTGCACTTGCTCAGTACTGAGAGATAAGTGTGTGTGAAAGCCGTCCTTAACCTAGCTTGTTGGGAACACAAAGTTTTTCTTCAGTTGCAAACTCCACTAAATACATATATATGGGGAGGTATTGGCTCCAACTCGGTTTTACAGTGAAAACTGCAGGAACTTCAAACCGGCACTAGGAATCAGACTGAGAAACCAGAGTAAAATTTCTCCTGCCACCCGTTCCCTTTGTGCTAGATGAACGAACGTCTCTCCACATGCTCAGTTCTGAGAGATAAGTGTCTGTGAAAGCCGTCCTTCACCTAGCTTGTTAGGAATACAAAGTTTCTCTTCAGTTGCAAACTCCACTCCATACATATATATGCGGAGGTATTAGCCCCAACTCGGTTTTATAGTGAAAACTACAGGAACTTCAAAACGGCACTAGGAAACAGACTGAGAAACCAGAGAAAAGTTTCTCCTGCAACCCGTTCCCTTTGTGCTAGATGAACGAACGTCTCTCCACATGCTCAGTTCTGAGAGATAAGTGTGTGAGAAAGCCGTCCTTCACATAGCTTGTTGGGAACACAAAGTTTCTCTTCAGTTGAAAACTCCACTCCATACATATACATGGGGAGGTACTAGCTCCAACTCGGTTTTACAGTGAAAACTGCAGGAACTTCAAACCAGCACTAGGAAACAGACTTAGAAACCAGAGTAAAAGGTTCTCCTGCAACCCGTTCCCTTTGTGCTAGATGAACGAAAGTCTCTCTACATGCTCAGTTCTGAGAGATAATTGTGTGTGAATGCCATCCTTCACATAGCTTGTTGGGAACACAAAGTTTCTCTTCAGTTGCAAACTCCACTCGATATATATATATGGGGAGGTACTAGCTCCAACTCGGTTTTACAGTGAAAACTGCAGGAAATTCAAACCGGCACTAGGAAACAGACTGAGAAACCAGAGTAAAAGTTTCTCCTGCAACCCGTTTCTTTTGTGCTAGATGAACGAACGACTCTCCACATGCTCAATTCTGTGAGATAAGTGTGTGTGAAAGCCGTCCTTCACCTAGCTTGTTGGGAACACAAAGTTTCTCTTCAGTTGCAAACTCCACTCCATAAATATATATGCGGAGGTACTAGCTCCAAATCGGTTTTATAGTGAAAACTGCAGGAACTTCAAACCGGCACTAGGAAACAGACAGAGAAACCAGAGTAAAATTTTCTCCTGCAAACCGTTCCCTTTGTGCTAGATGAACGAAAGTCTCACCACATGCTAAGTTCTGAGAGATAAGTGTGTGTGAATGCCGCCCTTCAGCTAGCAGGTTGGGAACACAAAGTTTCTCTTCAGTTGCAAACTCCACTCCATACATATTTATGGGGAGGTACTAGCTCCAACTCGGTTTTACAGTGAAAACTGCAGGAACATCAAACCTGCACTAGGAAACAGACTGAGAAACCAGAGTTAAAGTTTTTCCTGCAACCCGTTCCCTTTGTGCTAGATGAACGAACGTCTCTCCACATGCTCAGTTCTGAGAGATAAGTGTGTGTGAAAGCCGTCCTTAACCTAGCTTGTTGGGAACACAAAGTTTTCTTCAGTTGCAAACTCCACTAAATACATATATATGGGGAGGAACTAGCTCCAACTCGGTTTTACAGTGAAAACGGTAGGAACTTCAAAAAAGCACAAGGAAACCGACTGAGAAACCGGAGTAAAATTTTCTCCTGCAACCCGTTCCCTTTGTGCTAGATGAACGAACGTCTCTCCACATGCTCAGTTCTGAGAGATAAGTGTGTGTAAAAGCCGTCCTTCACCTAGCTTATTGGGAACACAAAGTTTCTCTTCAGTTGCAAACTCCACTCGATACATATATATGGGGAGGTACTAGCTCCAACTCGGTTTTACAGTGAAAACTGCAGGAACTTCAAACCGGCACTAGGAAACAGACTGAGAAACCAGAGTAAAAGTTTCCCCTGCAACCCGTTCCCTTTGTGCTAGATGAACGAACGTCTCTCCTCATGCTCAGTTCTGAGAGATAAGTGTGTGTGAAAGCCGTCCTTCACCTAGCTTGTTGGAAACACAAAGTTTCTCTTCAGTTGCAAACTCCACTCCATACATATATATGGGGAGGAACTAGCTCCAACTCGGTTTTACAGTGAAAACTGCAGGAACATCAAACCGGCACTAGGAAACAGACTGAGAAACCAGGGTAAAAGTTTCTCCTGCAACCCGTTCCGTTTGTCCTAGATGAACGAACGTCTCTCCACATGCTCAGTTCTGAGAGATATGTGTGTGTGAAAGCCGTCCTTCACCTAGCTTGTTGGGAACACAAAGTTTTTCTTCAGTTGCCAACACCACTCGATACATATATATGGGGAGGTACTAGCTCCAACTCGGTTTTACAGTGAAAACTGCAGGAACTTCAAACCGGCACTAGGAAACAGACTGAGAAACCAGAGTAAATTTTCTCCTGCAACCCGTTCCATTTGTGCTAGATGAACGAACGTCTCTCCACATGCTCAGTTCTGAGAGATAAGTGTGTGTGAAAGCCGTTCTTCACCTAGCTTGTTGGGAACACAAACTTTCTCTTCAGTTGCAAACTCCACTCCCTACATATATATGGGGAGGTACTAGCTCCAACTCGGTTTTACAGTGAAAACTGCAGGAACTTCAAACCGGCACTTGGAAACAGACTGAGAAAACAGAGTTAAATTTTCTCCTGCAACCCGTTCCTTTTCTGCTAGATGAACGAACGTCTCTCCACATGCTCAGTTCTGAGAGATAAGTGTGTGTGAGAAAGCCGTCCTTCACCTAGCTTGTTGGGAACACAAATTTTCTCTTCAGTTGCAAACTCCACTAGATATATATATATGGGGAGGTACTAGCTCCAACACGGTTTTACAGTGAAAACTGCAGGAACTTCAAACCGGCACTAGGAAACAGACTGAGAAACCAGAGTAAATGGTTCTCCTGCAACCCGTTCCCTTTGTGCTAGATGAACGAACGTCTCTCCACATGCTCAGTTCAGAGAGATAATTGTGTGTGAAAGCCGTCCTTCACCTAGCTTGTTGGGAACACTAAGTTTCTCTTCAGTTGCAAACTCCACTCCATACATATATATGGGTAGGTACTAGCTCCAACTCGGTTTTACAGTGAAAACTGCAGGAACTTCAAACCGGCACTAGGAAACAGACTGAGAAACCAGAGTTAAAGTTTCTCCTGCAACCCGTTCCCTTTGTGCTAGATGAACGAACGTCTCTCCACATGCTCAGTTCTGAGAGATATGTGTGTGTGAAAGCCGTCCTTCACCTAGCTGGTTGGGAACACAAAGTTTCTCTTCAGTTGCAAACTCCACTCCATACATATATATGGCTAGTTACTAGCTCCAACAGGGTTTTTCAGTGAAAACTGCAGGAACTTGAAACAGGCACTAGGAAACAAACCGAGAAACAAGAGTAAAAGTTTCTCCTGCAACAAGTTCCATTTGTGCTAGATGAACGAACGTCTCTCCACATGCTCAGTTCTGAGAGATAAGTAAGTGTGAAAGCCGTCCTTCACCTAGCTTGTTGGGAACACAAAGTTTCTCTTCAGTTGCAAACTCCACTCCATACATATTTATGGGGAGGTACTAACTCCAAATCGGTTTTACAGTGAAAACTGCAGGAAATTCAAACCTGCACTAGGAAACAGACTGAGAATCCAGAGTAAAAGTTTCCCCTGCAACCCGTTCCCTTTGTGCAAGATGAACGAACGTCTCTCCAAATGCTCAGTTCTGAGATATAAGTGTGTGTGAAAGCCGTCCTTCACCTAGCTTGTTGGGAACACAAAGATTCTCTTCAGTTGCAAACTCCACTCCATACATATATATGGGGAGTTACTAGCTCCAACTCGGTTTTACAGTGAAAAATGCAGGAACATCAAACCGGCACTAGGAAACAGACTGAGAAACCAGAGTAAAAGTTTCTACTGCAACTCGTTCCCTTTGTGCTAGATGAACGAACGTCTCTCCACATGCTCAGTTCTGAGAGATAAGTGAGTGTGAATGCTTTCCTTCACCTAGCTTGTTGGGAACACAAAGTTTCTCTTCAGTTGCAAACTCCACTCGATACATATATATGGCTTGGTACTAGCTCCAACTCGGTTTTACAGTGAAAACTGCAGGAACTTCAAACCGGCACTAGGAAACAGACCGAGAAACCAGAGTAAAAGTTTCTTCTGCAACCCGATCCCATTGTGCTAGATGAAAGAACGTCTCTCCACATGCGCAGTTCTGAGAGATAAGTGTGTGTGAAAGCCGTCCTTCACCTAGCTTGTTGGGAACACAAAGTTTCTCTTCAGTTGCAAACTGCACTCCATACATATATATGGGGAGGTACTAGTTCCAACTCGGTTTTACAGTGAAAACTGTAGGAACTTCAAACCGGCACTACGAAACAGACTGAGAAACCAGAGTAAATGTTTCTCCTGCAACCCGATCCCTTTGTGCTAGATGAACGAACGACTCTCCACATGCTCAGTTCTGAGAGATAAGTGTGTGTGAAAGCCGTCCTTCACCTAGCTTGTTGGGAACACAAAGTTTCTCTTCAGTTGCAAACTCCACTCCATACATATATATATGGGGAGTTACTAGCTCCAACTCGGTTTTACAGTGAAAACTGCAGGAACTTCAAACAGGCACTAGGAAACAAACCGAGAAACCAGAGTAAAAGTTTCTCCTGCAACTCGTTCCATTTGTGCTAGATGAACGAACGTCTCTCCACATGCTCAGTTCTGAGAGATAAGTGAGTGTGAAAGCCGTCCTTCACCTAGCTTGTTGGGAACAAAAAGTTTCTCTTCAGTTGCAAACTCCACTCCATACATATATATGGGGAGGTACTAACTCCAACTCGGTTTTACAGTGAAAACTGCAGGAACTTCAAACCGGCACTAGGAAACAGACTGAGAAACCAGAGTAAAAGTTTCTCCTGCAACTCGTTCCCTTTGTGCTAGACGAACGAATGTCTCTCCGCATGCTCAGTTCTGAGAGATAAGTGTGTGTGAAAGCCGTCCTTCACCTAGCTTGTTGGGAACACAAAGTTTCTCTTCAGTTGCAAACCCCACTCGATACATATATATGGGGAGGTACTAGCTCCAACTCGGTTTTACAGTGAAAACTGCAGGAACTTCAAACCGGCACTAGGAAACAGACCGAGAAACCAGAGTAAAAGTTTCTCCTGCAACCCGTTCCCTTTGTGCTAGATGAACGAACGTCTCTCCACATGCTCAGTTCTGAGAGATATGTGTGTGTGAAAGCCTTCCTTCACCTAGCTTGTTGGGAACACAAAGTTTTTCTTCAGTTGCAAAATCCACTCCATACATATTTATGGGGAGGTACCAGTTCCAACTCGGTTTTACAGTGAAAAGTGCAGGAACATCATACCGGCACTAGGAAACAGACTGGGAACCAGAGTAAAAGTTTTTCCTGCAACCCGTTCCCTTTTTGCTAGATGAACGAACGTCTCTCCACATGCTCAGTTCTGAGAGATAAGTGTGTGTGAATGCCGTCCTTCACCTAGCATGTTGGGAACACAAAATTCTCTTCAGTTGCAAACTCCACTCCATACATATATATGGGGAGGAACAATCTCCAACTCGGTTTTACAGTGAAAACTGCAGGAACTTCAAACCGGCACTAGGAAACAGACTGAGAAAACAGAGTAAAAGTTTCTCCTGCCACCCGTTCCCTTTGTGCTAGATGAACGAACGTCTCTCCACATGCTCAGTTCTGAGAGATAAGTGTGTGTGAAAGCCGTCCTTCACCTAGCTTGTTGGGAACACAAAGTTTCTCTTCAGTTGCAAACTCCACTCGATACATTTATATGGGGAGGTACTAGCTCCAACTCGGTTTTACAGTGAAAACTGCAGGAACTTCAAACCGGCACTAGGAAACAGACTGAGAAACCAGAGTAAAAGTTTCTCCTGCCACCCGTTCCCTTTGTGCTAGATGAACGAACGTCTCTCCACATGCTCAGTTCTGAGAGATAAGTGAGTGTGAAAGCCGTCCTTCACCCAGCTTGTTGGGAACAAAAAGTTTCTCTTCAGTTGCAAACTCCACTCCATACATATATATGGGGAGGTACTAACTCCAAATCGGTTTTACAGTGAAAACTGCAGGAACTTCAAACCGGCACTAGGAAACAGACTGAGAAACCTGAGTAAAAGTTTCTCCTGCAACTCGTTCCCTTTGTGCTAGACGAACGAATGTCTCTCCGCATGCTCAGTTCTGAGAGATAAGTGTGTGTGAAAGCCGTCCTTCACCTAGCTTGTTGGGAACACAAAGTTTCTCTTCAGTTGCAAACTCCACTCGATACATATATATGGGTAGGTACTAGCTCCAACTCGGTTTTACAGTGAAAACTGCAGGAACTTCAAACCGGCACTAGGAAACAGACCGAGAAACCAGAGTAAAAGTTTCTCCTGCAACCCCTTCCCTTTGTGCTAGATGAACGAACGTCTCTCCACATGCTCAGTTCTGAGAGATATGTGTGTGTGAAAGCCTTCCTTCACCTAGCTTGTTGGGAACACAAAGTTTTTTCTGTTGCAAAATCCACTCCATACATATTTATGGGGAGGTACCAGCTCCAACTCAGTTTTACAGTGAAAAGTGCAGGAACATCATACCGGCACTAGGAAACAGACTGGGAACCAGAGTAAAAGTTTTTCCTGCAAACCGTTCCCTTTTTGCTAGATGAACGAACGTCTCTCCACATGCTCAGTTCTGAGAGATAAGTGTGTGTGAATGCCGTCCTTCACCTAGCATGTTGGGAAAACAAAGTTCTCTTCAGTTGCAAACTCCACTCCATACATATATATGGGGAGGAACTAGCTCCAACTCGGTTTTACAGTGAAAACTACAGGAACTTCAAACCGGCACTAGGAAACAGACTGAGAAACCAGAGTAAAAGTTTCTCCTGCCAACCGTTCCCTTTGTGCTAGATGAACGAACGTCTCTCCACATGCTCAGTTCTGAGAGATAAGTGTGTGTGAAAGCCGTCCTTCACCTAGCTTGTTGGGAACACAAAGATTCTCTTCAGTTGCAAACTCCACTCGATACATATATATGGGGAGGTACTAGCTCCAACTCGGTTTTACAGTGAAAACTGCAGGAACTTCAAACCGGCACTAGGAAACAGACTGAGAAACCAGAGTAAAAGCTTCTTCTGAAAACCGTTCCCTTTGTGCTAGATGAACGAACGTCTCTCCACATGCTCAGTTCTGAGAGATAAGTGTGTGTGAAAGCCGTCCTTCACCTAGCTTGTTGAGAACACAAAGTTTCTCTTAGGTTGCAAACTCCAATCCATACATATATATGGGGAGGTAGTAGCTCCAACTTGGTTTTACAGTGAAAACTGCAGGAACTTCAAACCGACACTAGGAAACAGACTGAGAAACCAGAGTTAAAGTTTCTCCTGCAACCCGTTCCCTTTGTGCTAGATGAACGAACGTCTCTCCACATGCTCAGTTCTGAGAGATAAGTGTGTGTGAATGCCGTACTTCACCTAGCATGTTGGGAACACAAAGTTCTCTTCAGTTGCAAACTCCACTCCTTACATATATATGGGGAGGAACTAGCTCCAACTCGGTTTTACAGTGAAAACTGCAGGAACTTCAAACCGGCACTAGGAAACAGACTGACAAACCAAAGTAAAAGATTCTCCTGCCACCCGTTCCCTTTGTGCTAGATGAACGAACGTCTCTCCACATGCTCAGTTCTGAGAGATAAGTGTGTGTGAAAGCCGTCCTTCACCTAGCTTGCTGGGAACACAAAGTTTCTCTTCAGTTGCAAACTCCACTCGATACATATATATGGGGAGGTACTAGCTCCAACTCTGTTTTACAGTGAAAACTGCAGGAACTTCAAACCGGCACTAGGAAACAGACTGAGAAACCAGAGTAAAAGTTTCTTCTGAAAACCGTTCCCTTTGTGCTAGATGAACGAACGTCTCTCCACATGCTCAGTTCTGAGAGATAAGTGTGTGTGAAAGCCGTCCTTCACCTAGCTTGTTGAGAACACAAAGTTTCTCTTAGGTTGCAAACTCCAATCCATACATATATATGGGGAGGTAGTAGCTCCAACTTGGTTTTACAGTGAAAACTGCAGGAACTTCAAACCGACACTAGGAAACAGACTGAGAAACCAGAGTTAAAGTTTCTCCTGCAACCCGTTCCCTTTGTGCTAGATGAACGAACGTCTCTCCACATGCTCAGTTCTGAGAGATAAGTGTGTGTGAATGCCGTACTTCACCTAGCATGTTGGGAACACAAAGTTCTCTTCAGTTGCAAACTCCACTCCTTACATATATATGGGGAGGAACTAGCTCCAACTCGGTTTTACAGTGAAAACTGCAGGAACTTCAAACCGGCACTAGGAAACAGACTGACAAACCAAAGTAAAAGATTCTCCTGCCACCCGTTCCCTTTGTGCTAGATGAACGAACGTCTCTCCACATGCTCAGTTCTGAGAGATAAGTGTGTGTGAAAGCCGTCCTTCACCTAGCTTGCTGGGAACACAAAGTTTCTCTTCAGTTGCAAACTCCACTCGATACATATATATGGGGAGGTACTAGCTCCAACTCTGTTTTACAGTGAAAACTGCAGGAACTTCAAACCGGCACTAGGAAACAGACTGAGAAACCAGAGTAAAAGTTTCTTCTGCAACCCGTTCCCTTTGTGCTAGATGAACGAACGTCTCTCCACATGCTCAGTTCTGAGAGATAAGTGTGTGTGAAAGCCGTCCTTCACCTAGCTTGTTGAGAAAACAAAGATTCTCTTCAGTTGCAAACTCCACTCGAAACATATATATGGGGAGGTACTAGCTCCAACACGGTTTTACAGTGAAAACTGCAGGAACTTCAAACCGACACTAGGAAACAGACTGAGAAACCAGAGTTAAAGTTTCCCATGCAACCCGTTCCCTTTGTGCTAGATGAACGAAAGTCTCTCCCCATGCTCAGTTCTGAGAGACAAGTGTGTGTGAAAGCCCTCGTTCACCTAGCTTGTTGGGAATACAAAGTTTCTTTTCAGGTGCAATCTCCACTCCATACATATATAAGGGGAGTTACTAGCTGAAACTCGTTTACACAGTGAAAACTGCAGGATCTTCAAACCGGCAGTAGGAAACAGACTGAGAAACCAGAGTAAAAGTTTCTCCTGCATCACGTGTCCTTGGTGCTAGATGAACGAACGTCTCTCCACATGCTCAGTTCAGAGAGATAAGTGTGTGTGAAAGCCGTCCTTCAGCTAGCTTGTTTGGAACACAAAGTTTCTTTTAACTTGCAAACTCCACTCCATACATATATATGGGGAAGTACTTGTTCCAACTAGGTTTTACAGTGAAAAATGCAGGAACTTCAAACTGGCACTAGGAAACAGGCTGAGAAACCAGAGTAAAAGTATCTCCTGCAACCCGTTCCCTTGGTGCTAGATGAACGAACATCTCTCCACATGCTCAGTTCTGATTGATAATTGTGTGTGAAAGCCGTCCTTCAGCTAGCTTGTTGGGAATACAAAGTATATTTTCAGGTTCAAACTCCACTCCATACATATACATGGGGAGGTAACTAGTTCCAACTCGGTTTTACAGTGAAAACTGCATAAACTCATAACCGGCACTAGGAAACAGACTGAGAAACCAGAGTATAAGTTTCCCCTGCAACCCGTTCCCTTGGTGCTAGATGAACGAACGTCTCTCCAAATGCTCAGTTCTGAGAGATAAGTGTGTGTGAAAGCCGTCCTTCAGCAAGCTTGTTTGGAACACAAAGTTTCCTTTCAGTTGCAAACCCCACTCCATACATATATATGGGGAAGTACTAGTTCCAACTCGGTTTTACAGATAAAACTGCATGAACTTCCAACCGGCACTAGGAAAAAGACTGAGAAACCATAGTAAAAGTTTCTCCTGCAACCCGTTCCCTTGGTGCTATATGAATGAAGGTCTCTCCACATGCTCAGTTCTGAGAGACAAGTGTGTGTGAAAGCCGTACTTCACCTAGCTTTTTGGGAACACAAAGTTTCTTTTCAGGTGCAATCTCCACTCCACACATATATATGTGGAGGTACTAGTTCCAACTCGGTTTTACAGTGAAAACTGCATGAACTTCCAACCGGCACTAGGAAACAGACTGAGAAACCATAGTAAAAGTTTCTCCTGCAACCCGTTCCTTTGGTGATGTATGAACGAACGTCTCTCCACATGCTCAGTTCTGAGAGACAAGTGTGTGTGAAAGCTCTCCTTCACATAGCTTGTTGGGAATACAAAGTTTCTCTTCAGTTGCAAACTCCACTCCATACATATATATGGGTAGTTACTAGATCCAACTCGGTTTTACAGTGAAAACTGCAGGAACTTCAAACAGGCACTTGGAAACAGACTGAGAAACCAGAGTAAAAGTTCCTCCTGCAACTCGTTCCCTTTGTGCTAGATGAACGAAAGTCTCTCCACATGCTCAGTTCTGAGAGATAAGTGTGTGTGAAAGCCGTCCTGCAGCTAGCTTGAAGGGAACCCAAAAATTCTTATCAGTTGCAAACTCCACTCCATACATATATACGGGGAAGTACTAGCTCCAACTCGGTTTTAAAGTGAAAAATGCAGGAACTTCAAACCGGCACTAGGATACAGATTAAGAAACCAGAGTAAAAGTTTCTCCTGCAACCCGCTCCCTTGGTGCTAGATGAACGAACGTCTCTCCACATGCTCAGTTCTGAGAGATAAGTGTGTGTGAAAGCCGTCCTTCAACCTGCTTGAAGGGAACACAAAGTTTTTTTCAGTTGCAAACTCCACTCCATACATATATATGGGGAGGTACTAGCTTCAACTCGGTTTTACAGTGAAAACTGCAGGAACTTCAAACAGGCACTAGGAAACAGACTGAGAAACCAGAGTAAAAGTTTCTACAGCAACCCGTTCCCTTTGTGCTAGATGAACGAACGTCTCTCCACATGCTCAGTTCTGAGAGATAAGTGAGTGTGAAAGCCGTCCTTAACCTAGCTTGTTGGGAACACAAAGTTTCTCTTCAGTTGCAAACTCCAATCCATACATATATATGGGGAAGTACTAGCTCCAACTCGGTTTTACAGTGAAAACTGCAGGAACTTCAAACCGGCACTAGGAAACAGACTGAGAAAACAGAGTTAAAGTTTATCCTGCAACCCGTTCCACTTGTGCTAGATGAACGAACGTCTCTCCACATGCTCAGTTCTGAGAGATAAGTGTGTGTGAAAGCAGTCCTTCACCTAGCTTGTTGGGAACACAAAGTTTCTCTTCATTTGCAAACTCCACTCCATACATATATATATGGGGAGTTACTAGCTCCAACTCGGTTTTACAGTGAAAACTGCAGGAACTTCAAACCGGCACTAGGAAACAGACTGAGAAACCAGAGTAAAAGTTTCTCCTGCAACACGTTCCCTTTGTGCTAGACGAACGAATGTCTCTCCGCATGCTAAGTTCTGAGAGATAAGTGTGTGTGAAAGCCGTCCTTCACCTAGCTTGTTGGGAACACAAAGTTTCTCTTCAGTTGCAAACTCCACTCGATACATATATATGGGGAGGTACTAGCTCCAACTCGGTTTTACAGTGAAAACTGCAGGAACTTCAAACCGGCACTATGAAACACACTGAGAAACCAGAGAAAAAGCTTCTTCTGAAAACCGTTCCCTTTGTGCTAGATGAACGAACGTCTCTCCACATGCTCAGTTCTGAGAGATAAGTGTGTGTGAAAGCCGTCCTTCACCTAGCTTGTTGAGAACACAAAGTTTCTCTTAGGTTGCAAACTCCACTCCATACATATATATGAGGAGGTAGTAGCTCCAACTTGGTTTTACAGTGAAAACTGCAGGAACTTCAAACCGACACTAGGAAACAGACTGAGAAACCAGAGTTAAAGTTTCTCCTGCAACCCGTTCCCTTTGTGCTAGATGAACGAACGTCTCTCCACATGCTCAGTTCTGAGAGATAAGTGTGTGTGAATGCCGTACTTCACCTAGCATGTTGGGAACACAAAGTTCTCTTCAGTTGCAAACTCCACTCCTTACATATATATGGGGAGGAACTAGCTCCAACTCGGTTTTACAGTGAAAACTGCAGGAACTTCAAACCGGCACTAGGAAACAGACTGACAAACCAAAGTAAAAGATTCTCCTGCCACCCGTTCCCTTTGTGCTAGATGAACGAACGTCTCTCCACATGCTCAGTTCTGAGAGATAAGTGTGTGTGAAAGCCGTCCTTCACCTAGCTTGTTGGGAACACAAAGTTTCTCTTCAGTTGCAAACTCCACTCGATATATATATATGGGGAGGGACTAGCTCCAACTCGGTTTTACAGTGAAAACTGCAGGAAATTCAAACCGGCACTAGGAAACAGACTGAGAAACCAGAGTAAAAGTTTCTCCTGCAACCCGTTTCTTTTGTGCTAGATGAACGAACGACTCTCCACATGCTCAATTCTGTGAGATAAGTGTGTGTGAAAGCCGTCCTTCACCTAGCTTGTTGGGAACACAAAGTTTCTCTTCAGTTGCAAACTCCACTCCATAAATATATATGCGGAGGTACTAGCTCCAAATCGGTTTTATAGTGAAAACTGCAGGAACTTCAAACCGGCACTAGGAAACAGACAGAGAAACCAGAGTAAAATTTTCTCCTGCAACCCGTTCCCTTTGTGCTAGATGAACGAACGTCTCACCACATGCTAAGTTCTGAGAGATAAGTGTGTGTGAATGCCGCACTTCAGCTAGCATGTTGGGAACACAAAGTTTCTCTTCAGTTGCAAACTCCACTCCATACATATTTATGGGGAGGTACTAGCTCCAACTCGGTTTTACAGTGAAAACTGCAGGAACTTCAAACCGGCACTAGGAAACAGACTGAGAAACCAGAGTAAAAGTTTCCCCTGCAACCCGTTCCCTTTGTGCTAGATGAACGAACGTCTCTCCTCATGCTCAGTTCTGAGAGATAAGTGTGTGTGAAAGCCGTCCTTCACCTAGCTTGTTGGGAACACAAAGTTTCTCTTCAGTTGCAAACTCCACTCCATACTTATATATGGGGAGGAACTAGCTCCAACTCGGTTTTACAGTGGAAACTGCAGGAACTTCAAACCGGCACTAGGAAACAGACTGAGAAACCAGAGTAAAAGTTTCTCCTGCAAACCGTTCCCTTTGTGCTAGATGAACGAACGTCTCTCCACATGCTCAGTTCTGAGAGAAAATTTTGTGTGAAAGCCGTCCTTCACCTAGCTTGTTGGGAACACAAAGTTTCTCTTCAGTTGCAAACTCCACTCCATACATATATATGCGGAGGTACTAGCTCCAACTCGGTTTTACAGTGAAAAGTGCAGGAACTTCAAACCGGCACTTGGAAACAGACTGAGAAACCAGAGAAAAGTTTCTCCTGCAACCCGTTCCATTTGTGCTAGATGAACGAACGTCTCTCCACATGCTCAGTTCTGAGAGATAAGTGTGTGTGAAAGCCGTCCTTCACCTAGCTTGTTGGGAATACAAAGTTTCTCTTCAGTTGCAAACTCCACTCCATCCATATATATGGCTAGTTTCTAGCTCCAACTCTGTTTTACAGTGAAAACATCAGGAACATCAAACCGGCACTAGGAAACAGACAGAGAAACCAGAGTAAAAGTTTCTCCTGCAACCCGTTCCCTTTGTGATTGATGAACGAACGTCTCACCACATGCTCAGTTCTGAGAGGTAAGTGTGTGTGAAAGCCGTCCTTCACCTAGCTTGTTGGGAACACAAAGTTTCTCTTCAGTTGCAAACTCCACTCGATACATATATATGGGTAGGTACTAGCTCCAACTCGGTTTACAGTGAAAACTGCAGGAACATCAAACCGGCACTAGGAAACAGACTGAGAAACCAGAGTAAAAGTTTTTCCTGCAACCCGTTCCCTTTGTGCTAGATGAACGAACGTCTCTCCACATGCTCAGTTCTGAGAGATAAGTGTGTGTGAAAGCCGTCCTTCACCTAGCATGTTTGGAACACAAAGTTCTCTTCAGTTGCAAACTCCACTCCATACATATATATGGGGATGAACTAGCTCCAACACGGTTTTACATTGAAAACTGCAGGAACTTCAAACCGGCACTAGGAAACAGACTGAGAAACCAGAGTAAAAGTTTCTCCTGCAACCCGTTCCCTTTGTGCTAGATGAACGAACGTCTCTCCACATGCTCAGTTCAGAGAGATAAGTGTGTGTGAAAGCCGTCCTTCACCTAGCTTGTTGGGAACACAAAGTTTCTCTTCAGTTGCAAACTCCACTCGATACTTATTTATGGGGAGGTACAAGCTCCAACTCGGTTTTACAGTGAAAACTGCAGGAACTTCAAACCGGCACTAGGAAACAGACTGAGAAACCAGAGTAAAAGTTTCTCCTGCAACCCGTTCCCTTTGTGCTAGATGAACGAACGTCTCTCCACATGCTCAGTTCTGAGAGATAAGCGTGTGTGAAAGCCGTCCTTCACCTAGGTTGTTGGGAATACAAAGTTTCTCTTCAGTTGCAATCTCCACTCCATACATATATATGGCTTTTTACTAGCTCCAACTCGGTTTTACAGTGAAAACTGCAGGAACTTCAAACAGGCACTAGGAAACAGACTGAGAAACCAGAGTAAAAGTTTCTTCTGCAACCCGTTCCCTTTGTGCTAGATGAACGAACGTCTCTGCACTTGCTCAGTACTGAGAGATAAGTGTGTGTGAAAGCCGTCCTTAACCTAGCTTGTTGGGAACACAAAGTTTTTCTTCAGTTGCAAACTCCACTAAATACATATATATGGGGAGGTATTGGCTCCAACTCGGTTTTACAGTGAAAACTGCAGGAACTTCAAACCGGCACTAGGAATCAGACTGAGAAACCAGAGTAAAATTTCTCCTGCCACCCGTTCCCTTTGTGCTAGATGAACGAACGTCTCTCCACATGCTCAGTTCTGAGAGATAAGTGTCTGTGAAAGCCGTCCTTCACCTAGCTTGTTAGGAATACAAAGTTTCTCTTCAGTTGCAAACTCCACTCCATACATATATATGCGGAGGTATTAGCCCCAACTCGGTTTTATAGTGAAAACTACAGGAACTTCAAACCGGCACTAGGAAACAGACTGAGAAACCAGAGAAAAGTTTCTCCTGCAACCCGTTCCCTTTGTGCTAGATGAACGAACGTCTCTCCACATGCTCAGTTCTGAGAGATAAGTGTGTGTGAAAGCCGTCCTTCACATAGCTTGTTGTGAACACAAAGTTTCTCTTCAGTTGAAAACTCCACTCCATACATATACATGGGGAGGTACTAGCTCCAACTCGGTTTTACAGTGAAAACTGCAGGAACTTCAAACCAGCACTAGGAAACAGACTTAGAAACCAGAGTAAAAGGTTCTCCTGCAACCCGTTCCCTTTGTGCTAGATGAACGAAAGTCTCTCTACATGCTCAGTTCTGAGAGATAATTGTGTGTGAATGCCATCCTTCACATAGCTTGTTGGGAACACAAAGTTTCTCTTCAGTTGCAAACTCCACTCGATATAAATATATGGGGAGGTACTAGCTCCAACTCGGTTTTACAGTGAAAACTGCAGGAAATTCAAACCGGCACTAGGAAACAGACTGAGAAACCAGAGTAAAAGTTTCTCCTGCAACCCGTTTCTTTTGTGCTAGATGAACGAACGACTCTCCACATGCTCAATTCTGTGAGATAAGTGTGTGTGAAAGCCGTCCTTCACCTAGCTTGTTGGGAACACAAAGTTTCTCTTCAGTTGCAAACTCCACTCCATAAATATATATGCGGAGGTACTAGCTCCAAATCGGTTTTATAGTGAAAACTGCAGGAACTTCAAACCGGCACTAGGAAACAGACAGAGAAACCAGAGTAAAATTTTCTCCTGCAACCCGTTCCCTTTGTGCTAGATGAACGAAAGTCTCACCACATGCTAAGTTCTGAGAGATAAGTGTGTGTGAATGCCGCCCTTCAGCTAGCAGGTTGGGAACACAAAGTTTCTCTTCAGTTGCAAACTCCACTCCATACATATTTATGGGGAGGTACTAGCTCCAACTCGGTTTTACAGTGAAAACTGCAGGAACATCAAACCTGCACTAGGAAACAGACTGAGAAACCAGAGTTAAAGTTTTTCCTGCAACCCGTTCCCTTTGTGCTAGATGAACGAACGTCTCTCCACATGCTCAGTTCTGAGAGATAAGTGTGTGTGAAAGCCGTCCTTAACCTAGCTTGTTGGGAACACAAAGTTTTCTTCAGTTGCAAATTCCACTAAATACATATATATGGGGAGGAACTAGCTCCAACTCGGTTTTACAGTGAAAACGGTAGGAACTTCAAAAAAGCACAAGGAAACCGACTGAGAAACCAGAGTAAAATTTTCTCCTGCAACCCGTTCCCTTTGTGCTAGATGAACGAACGTCTCTCCACATGCTCAGTTCTGAGAGATAAGTGTGTGTAAAAGCCGTCCTTCACCTAGCTTGTTGGGAACACAAAGTTTCTCTTCAGTTGCAAACTCCACTCCATACATATATATGGGGATGTACTAGCTCCAACTCGGTTTTACAGTGAAAACTGCAGGAACTTCAAACCGGCACTAGGAAACAGACTGAGAAACCAGAGTAAAAGTTTCTCCTGCAACCCTTTAACTTTGTGCTAAATGAACGAACGTCTCTCCACATGCTCAGTTCTGAGAGATAAGTGTGTTAAAGCCGTCCTTCATCTAGCTTGTTGGGATCACAAAGTTTCTCTTCAGTTGCAAACTCCACTCGATACATATATATGGGGAGGTACTAGCTCCAACTCGGTTTTACAGTGAAAACTGCAGGAACTTCAAACCGGCACTAGGAAACAGACTGAGAAACCAGAGTAAAAGTTTCCCCTGCAACCCGTTCCCTTTGTGCTAGATGAACGAACGTCTCTCCTCATGCTCAGTTCTGAGAGATAAGTGTGTGTGAAAGCCGTCCTTCACCTAGCTTGTTGGAAACACAAAGTTTCTCTTCAGTTGCAAACTCCACTCCATACATATATATGGGGAGGAACTAGCTCCAACTCGGTTTTACAGTGAAAACTGCAGGAACATCAAACCGGCACTAGGAAACAGACTGAGAAACCAGGGTAAAAGTTTCTCCTGCAACCCGTTCCGTTTGTCCTAGATGAACGAACGTCTCTCCACATGCTCAGTTCTGAGAGATATGTGTGTGTGAAAGCCGTCCTTCACCTAGCTTGTTGGGAACACAAAGTTTTTCTTCAGTTGCCAACACCACTCGATACATATATATGGGGAGGTACTAGCTCCAACTCGGTTTTACAGTGAAAACTGCAGGAACTTCAAACCGGCACTAGGAAACAGACTGAGAAACCAGAGTAAAGTTTCTCCTGCAACCCGTTCCATTTGTGCTAGATGAACGAACGTCTCTCCACATGCTCAGTTCTGAGAGATAAGTGTGTGTGAAAGCCGTTCTTCACCTAGCTTGTTGGGAACACAAACTTTCTCTTCAGTTGCAAACTCCACTCCATACATATATATGGGGAGGTACTAGCTCCAACTCGGTTTTACAGTGAAAACTGCAGGAACTTCAAACCTGCACTTGGAAACAGACTGAGAAAGCAGAGTTAAATTTTCTCCTGCAACCCGTTCCTTTTGTGCTAGATGAACGAACGTCTCTCCACATGCTCAGTTCTGAGAGATAAGTGTGTGTGAGAAAGCCGTCCTTCACCTAGCTTGTTGGGAACACAAATTTTCTCTTCAGTTGCAAACTCCACTAGATATATATATATGGGGAGGTACTAGCTCCAACACGGTTTTACAGTGAAAACTGCAGGAACTTCAAACCGGCACTAGGAAACAGACTGAGAAACCAGAGTAAATGGTTCTCCTGCAACCCGTTCCCTTTGTGCTAGATGAACGAACGTCTCTCCACATGCTCAGTTCAGAGAGATAATTGTGTGTGAAAGCCGTCCTTCACCTAGCTTGTTGGGAACACTAAGTTTCTCTTCAGTTGCAAACTCCACTCCATACATATATATGGGTAGGTACTAGCTCCAACTCGGTTTTACAGTGAAAACTGCAGGAACTTCAAACCGGCACTAGGAAACAGACTGAGAAACCAGAGTTAAAGTTTCTCCTGCAACCCGTTCCCTTTGTGCTAGATGAACGAACGTCTCTCCACATGCTCAGTTCTGAGAGATATGTGTGTGTGAAAGCCGTCCTTCACCTAGCTGGTTGGGAACACAAAGTTTCTCTTCAGTTGCAAACTCCACTCCATACATATATATGGCTAGTTACTAGCTCCAACAGGGTTTTACAGTGAAAACTGCAGGAACTTGAAACAGGCACTAGGAAACAAACCGAGAAACAAGAGTAAAAGTTTCTCCTGCAACAAGTTCCATTTGTGCTAGATGAACGAACGTCTCTCCACATGCTCAGTTCTGAGAGATAAGTAAGTGTGAAAGCCGTCCTTCACCTAGCTTGTTGGGAACACAAAGTTTCTCTTCAGTTGCAAACTCCACTCCATACATATTTATGGGGAGGTACTAACTCCAAATCGGTTTTACAGTGAAAACTGCAGGAAATTCAAACCGGCACTAGGAAACAGACTGAGAATCCAGAGTAAAAGTTTCCCCTGCAACCCGTTCCCTTTGTGCAAGATGAACGAACGTCTCTCCAAATGCTCAGTTCTGAGATATAAGTGTGTGTGAAAGCCGTCCTTCACCTAGCTTGTTGGGAACACAAAGATTCTCTTCAGTTGCAAACTCCACTCCATACATATATATGGGGAGTTACTAGCTCCAACTCGGTTTTACAGTGAAAAATGCAGGAACATCAAACCGGCACTAGGAAACAGACTGAGAAACCAGAGTAAAAGTTTCTACTGCAACTCGTTCCCTTTGTGCTAGATGAACGAACGTCTCTCCACATGCTCAGTTCTGAGAGATAAGTGAGTGTGAATGCTTTCCTTCACCTAGCTTGTTGGGAACACAAAGTTTCTCTTCAGTTGCAAACTCCACTCGATACATATATATGGCTTGGTACTAGCTCCAACTCGGTTTTACAGTGAAAACTGCAGGAACTTCAAACCGGCACTAGGAAACAGACCGAGAAACCAGAGTAAAAGTTTCTTCTGCAACCCGATCCCATTGTGCTAGATGAACGAACGTCTCTCCACATGCTCAGTTCTGAGAGATAAGTGTGTGTGAAAGCCGTCCTTCACCTAGCTTGTTGGGAACACAAAGTTTCTCTTCAGTTGCAAACTGCACTCCATACATATATATGGGGAGGTACTAGTTCCAACTCGGTTTTACAGTGAAAACTGTAGGAACTTCAAACCGGCACTACGAAACAGACTGAAAAACCAGAGTAAATGTTTCTCCTGCAACCCGATCCCTTTGTGCTAGATGAACGAACGACTCTCCACATGCTCAGTTCTGAGAGATAAGTGTGTGTGAAAGCCGTCCTTCACCTAGCTTGTTGGGAACACAAAGTTTCTCTTCAGTTGCAAACTCCACTCCATACATATATATATGGGGAGTTACTAGCTCCAACTCGGTTTTACAGTGAAAACTGCAGGAACTTCAAACAGGCACTAGGAAACAAACCGAGAAACCAGAGTAAAAGTTTCTCCTGCAACTCGTTCCATTTGTGCTAGATGAACGAACGTCTCTCCACATGCTCAGTTCTGAGAGATAAGTGAGTGTGAAAGCCGTCCTTCACCTAGCTTGTTGGGAACAAAAAGTTTCTCTTCAGTTGCAAACTCCACTCCATACATATATATGGGGAGGTACTAACTCCAACTCGGTTTTACAGTGAAAACTGCAGGAACTTCAAACCGGCACTAGGAAACAGACTGAGAAACCAGAGTAAAAGTTTCTCCAGCAACTCGTTCCCTTTGTGCTAGACGAACGAATGTCTCTCCGCATGCTCAGTTCTGAGAGATAAGTGTGTGTGAAAGCCGTCCTTCACCTAGCTTGTTGGGAACACAAAGTTTCTCTTCAGTTGCAAACTCCACTCTATACATATATATGGGGAGGTACTAGCTCCAACTCGGTTTTACAGTGAAAACTGCAGGAACTTCAAACCGGCACTAGGAAACAGACCGAGAAACCAGAGTAAAAGTTTCTCCTGCAAACCGTTCCCTTTGTGCTAGATGAACGAACGTCTCTCCACATGCTCAGTTCTGAGAGATATGTGTGTGTGAAAGCCTTCCTTCACCTAGCTTGTTGGGAACACAAAGTTTTTCTTCAGTTGCAAAATCCACTCCATACTTATTTATGGGGAGGTACCAGCTCCAACTCGGTTTTACAGTGAAAAGTGCAGGAACATCATACCGGCACTAGGAAACAGACTGGGAACCAGAGTAAAAGTTTTTCCTGCAACCCGTTCCCTTTTTGCTAGATGAACGAACGTCTCTCCACATGCTCAGTTCTGAGAGATAAGTGTGTGTGAATGCCGTCCTTCACCTAGCATGTTGGGAACACAAAGTTCTCTTCAGTTGCAAACTCCACTCCATACATATATATGGGGAGGAACAATCTCCAACTCGGTTTTACAGTGAAAACTGCAGGAACTTCAAACCGGCACTAGGAAACAGACTGAGAAAACAGAGTAAAAGTTTCTCCTGCCACCCGTTCCCTTTGTGCTAGATGAACGAACGTCTCTCCACATGCTCAGTTCTGAGAGATAAGTGTGTGTGAAAGCCGTCCTTCACCTAGCTTGTTGGGAACACAAAGTTTCTCTTCAGTTGCAAACTCCACTCGATACATTTATATGGGGAGGTACTAGCTCCAACTCGGTTTTACAGTGAAAACTGCAGGAACTTCAAACCGGCACTAGGAAACAGACTGAGAAACCAGAGTAAAAGTTTCTCCTGCCACCCGTACCCTTTGTGCTAGATGAACGAACGTCTCTCCACATGCTCAGTTCTGAGAGATAAGTGAGTGTGAAAGCCGTCCTTCACCCAGCTTGTTGGGAACAAAAAGTTTCTCTTCAGTTGCAAACTCCACTCCATACATATATATGGGGAGGTACTAACTCCAAATCGGTTTTACAGTGAAAACTGCAGGAACTTCAAACCGGCACTAGGAAACAGACTGAGAAACCTGAGTAAAAGTTTCTCCTGCAACTCGTTCCCTTTGTGCTAGACGAACGAATGTCTCTCCGCATGCTCAGTTCTGAGAGATAAGTGTGTGTGAAAGCCGTCCTTCACCTAGCTTGTTGGGAACACAAAGTTTCTCTTCAGTTGCAAACTCCACTCGATACATATATATGGGTAGGTACTAGCTCCAACTCGGTTTTACAGTGAAAACTGCAGGAACTTCAAACCGGCACTAGGAAACAGACCGAGAAACCAGAGTAAAAGTTTCTCCTGCAACCCCTTCCCTTTGTGCTAGATGAACGAACGTCTCTCCACATGCTCAGTTCTGAGAGATATGTGTGTGTGAAAGCCTTCCTTCACCTAGCTTGTTGGGAACACAAAGTTTTTCTTCAGTTGCAAAATCCACTCCATACATATTTATGGGGAGGTACCAGCTCCAACTCAGTTTTACAGTGAAAAGTGCAGGAACATCATACCGGCACTAGGAAACAGACTGGGAACCAGAGTAAAAGTTTTTCCTGCAAACCGTTCCCTTTTTGCTAGATGAACGAACGTCTCTCCACATGCTCAGTTCTGAGAGATAAGTGTGTGTGAATGCCGTCCTTCACCTAGCATGTTGGGAACACAAAGTTCTCTTCAGTTGCAAACTCCACTCCATACATATATATGGGGAGGAACTAGCTCCAACTCGGTTTTACAGTGAAAACTACAGGAACTTCAAACCGGCACTAGGAAACAGACTGAGAAACCAGAGTAAAAGTTTCTCCTGCCACCCGTTCCCTTTGTGCTAGATGAACGAACGTCTCTCCACATGCTCAGTTCTGAGAGATAAGTGTGTGTGAAAGCCGTCCTTCACCTAGCTTGTTGGGAACACAAAGATTCTCTTCAGTTGCAAACTCCACTCGATACATATATATGGGGAGGTACTAGCTCCAACTCGGTTTTACAGTGAAAACTGCAGGAACTTCAAACCGGCACTAGGAAACAGACTGAGAAACCAGAGTAAAAGCTTCTTCTGAAAACCGTTCCCTTTGTGCTAGATGAACGAACGTCTCTCCACATGCTCAGTTCTGAGAGATAAGTGTGTGTGAAAGCCGTCCTTCACCTAGCTTGTTGAGAACACAAAGTTTCTCTTAGGTTGCAAACTCCAATCCATACATATATATGGGGAGGTAGTAGCTCCAACTTGGTTTTACAGTGAAAACTGCAGGAACTTCAAACCGACACTAGGAAACAGACTGAGAAACCAGAGTTAAAGTTTCTCCTGCAACCCGTTCCCTTTGTGCTAGATGAACGAACGTCTCTCCACATGCTCAGTTCTGAGAGATAAGTGTGTGTGAATGCCGTACTTCACCTAGCATGTTGGGAACACAAAGTTCTCTTCAGTTGCAAACTCCACTCCTTACATATATATGGGGAGGAACTAGCTCCAACTCGGTTTTACAGTGAAAACTGCAGGAACTTCAAACCGGCACTAGGAAACAGACTGAGAAACCAGAGTAAAAGCTTCTTCTGAAAACCGTTCCCTTTGTGCTAGATGAACGAACGTCTCTCCACATGCTCAGTTCTGAGAGATAAGTGTGTGTGAAAGCCGTCCTTCACCTAGCTTGTTGAGAACACAAAGTTTCTCTTAGGTTGCAAACTCCAATCCATACATATATATGGGGAGGTAGTAGCTCCAACTTGGTTTTACAGTGAAAACTGCAGGAACTTCAAACCGACACTAGGAAACAGACTGAGAAACCAGAGTTAAAGTTTCTCCTGCAACCCGTTCCCTTTGTGCTAGATGAACGAACGTCTCTCCACATGCTCAGTTCTGAGAGATAAGTGTGTGTGAATGCCGTACTTCACCTAGCATGTTGGGAACACAAAGTTCTCTTCAGTTGCAAACTCCACTCCTTACATATATATGGGGAGGAACTAGCTCCAACTCGGTTTTACAGTGAAAACTGCAGGAACTTCAAACCGGCACTAGGAAACAGACTGACAAACCAAAGTAAAAGATTCTCCTGCCACCCGTTCCCTTTGTGCTAGATGAACGAACGTCTCTCCACATGCTCAGTTCTGAGAGATAAGTGTGTGTGAAAGCCGTCCTTCACCTAGCTTGCTGGGAACACAAAGTTTCTCTTCAGTTGCAAACTCCACTCGATACATATATATGGGGAGGTACTAGCTCCAACTCTGTTTTACAGTGAAAACTGCAGGAACTTCAAACTGGCACTAGGAAACAGGCTGAGAAACCAGAGTAAAAGTATCTCCTGCAACCCGTTCCCTTGGTGCTAGATGAACGAACATCTCTCCACATGCTCAGTTCTGATTGATAATTGTGTGTGAAAGCCGTCCTTCAGCTAGCTTGTTGGGAATACAAAGTATATTTTCAGGTTCAAACTCCACTCCATACATATACATGGGGAGGTAACTAGTTCCAACTCGGTTTTACAGTGAAAACTGCATAAACTCATAACCGGCACTAGGAAACAGACTGAGAAACCAGAGTATAAGTTTCCCCTGCAACCCGTTCCCTTGGTGCTAGATGAACGAACGTCTCTCCAAATGCTCAGTTCTGAGAGATAAGTGTGTGTGAAAGCCGTCCTTCAGAAAGCTTGTTTGGAACACAAAGTTTCCTTTCAGTTGCAAACCCCACTCCATACATATATATGGGGAAGTACTAGTTCCAACTCGGTTTTACAGATAAAACTGCATGAACTTCCAACCGGCACTAGGAAAAAGACTGAGAAACCATAGTAAAAGTTTCTCCTGCAACCCGTTCCCTTGGTGCTATATGAATGAAGGTCTCTCCACATGCTCAGTTCTGAGAGACAAGTGTGTGTGAAAGCCGTACTTCACCTAGCTTTTTGGGAACACAAAGTTTCTTTTCAGGTGCAATCTCCACTCCATACATATATATGTGGAGGTACTAGTTCCAACTCGGTTTTACAGTGAAAACTGCATGAACTTCCAACCGGCACTAGGAAACAGACTGAGAAACCATAGTAAAAGTTTCTCCTGCAACCCGTTCCTTTGGTGATGTATGAACGAACGTCTCTCCACATGCTCAGTTCTGAGAGACAAGTGTGTGTGAAAGCTCTCCTTCACATAGCTTGTTGGGAATACAAAGTTTCTCTTCAGTTGCAAACTCCACTCCATACATATATATGGGTAGTTACTAGATCCAACTCGGTTTTACAGTGAAAACTGCAGGAACTTCAAACAGGCACTTGGAAACAGACTGAGAAACCAGAGTAAAAGTTCCTCCTGCAACTCGTTCCCTTTGTGCTAGATGAACGAAAGTCTCTCCACATGCTCAGTTCTGAGAGATAAGTGTGTGTGAAAGCCGTCCTGCAGCTAGCTTGAAGGGAACCCAAAAAATCTTATCAGTTGCAAACTCCACTCCATACATATATACGGGGAAGTACTAGTTCCAACTCGGTTTTAAAGTGAAAAATGCAGGAACTTCAAACCGGCACTAGGATACAGATTAAGAAACCAGAGTAAAAGTTTCTCCTGCAACCCGCTCCCTTGGTGCTAGATGAACGAACGTCTCTCCACATGCTCAGTTCTGAGAGATAAGTGTGTGTGAAAGCCGTCCTACAACCTGCTTGAAGGGAACACAAAGTTTTTTTCAGTTGCAAACTCCACTCCATACATATATATGGGGAGGTACTAGCTTCAACTCGGTTTTACAGTGAAAACTGCAGGAACTTCAAACAGGCACTAGGAAACAGACTGAGAAACCAGAGTAAAAGTTTCTACAGCAACCCGTTCCCTTTGTGCTAGATGAACGAACGTCTCTCCACATGCTCAGTTCTGAGAGATAAGTGAGTGTGAAAGCCGTCCTTAACCTAGCTTGTTGGGAACACAAAGTTTCTCTTCAGTTGCAAACTCCAATCCATACATATATATGGGGAAGTACTAGCTCCAACTCGGTTTTACAGTGAAAACTGCAGGAACTTCAAACCGGCACTAGGAAACAGACTGAGAAAACAGAGTTAAAGTTTATCCTGCAACCCGTTCCACTTGTGCTAGATGAACGAACGTCTCTCCACATGCTCAGTTCTGAGAGATAAGTGTGTGTGAAAGCAGTCCTTCACCTAGCTTGTTGGGAACACAAAGTTTCTCTTCAGTTGCAAACTCCACTCCATACATATATATATGGGGAGTTACTAGCTCCAACTCGGTTTTACAGTGAAAACTGCAGGAACTTCAAACCGGCACTAGGAAACAGACTGAGAAACCAGAGTAAAAGTTTCTCCTGCAACTCGTTCCCTTTGTGCTAGACGAACGAATGTCTCTCCGCATGCTCAGTTCTGAGAGATAAGTGTGTGTGAAAGCCGTCCTTCACCTAGCTTGTTGGGAACACAAAGTTTCTCTTCAGTTGCAAACTCCACTCGATACATATATATGGGGAGGTACTAGCTCCAACTCGGTTTTACAGTGAAAACTGCAGGAAGTTCAAACCGGCACTATGAAACACACTGAGAAACCAGAGTAAAAGCTTCTTCTGAAAACCGTTCCCTTTGTGCTAGATGAACGAACGTCTCTCCACATGCTCAGTTCTGAGAGATAAGTGTGTGTGAAAGCCGTCCTTCACCTAGCTTGTTGAGAACACAAAGTTTCTCTTAGGTTGCAAACTCCACTCCATACATATATATGAGGAGGTAGTAGCTCCAACTTGGTTTTACAGTGAAAACTGCAGGAACTTCAAACCGACACTAGGAAACAGACTGAGAAACCAGAGTTAAAGTTTCTCCTGCAACCCGTTCCCTTTGTGCTAGATGAACGAACGTCTCTCCACATGCTCAGTTCTGAGAGATAAGTGTGTGTGAATGCCGTACTTCACCTAGCATGTTGGGAACACAAAGTTCTCTTCAGTTGCAAACTCCACTCCTTACATATATATGGGGAGGAACTAGCTCCAACTCGGTTTTACAGTGAAAACTGCAGGAACTTCAAACCGGCACTAGGAAACAGACTGACAAACCAAAGTAAAAGATTCTCCTGCCACCCGTTCCCTTTGTGCTAGATGAACGAACGTCTCTCCACATGCTCAGTTCTGAGAGATAAGTGTGTGTGAAAGCCGTCCTTCACCTAGCTTGCTGGGAACACAAAGTTTCTCTTCAGTTCAAACTCCACTCGATACATATATATGGGGATGTACTAGCTCCAACTCTGTTTTACAGTGAAAACTGCAGGAACTTCAAACCGGCACTAGGAAACAGACTGAGAAACCAGAGTTAAAGTTTCCCATGCAACCCGTTCCCTTTGTGCTAGATGAACGAAAGTCTCTCCCCATGCTCAGTTCTGAGAGACAAGTGTGTGTGAAAGCCCTCGTTCACCTAGCTTGTTGGGAATACAAAGATTCTTTTCAGGTGCAATCTCCACTCCATACATATATAAGGGGAGTTACTAGCTGAAACTCGTTTACACAGTGAAAACTGCAGGATCTTCAAACCGGCAGTAGGAAACAGACTGAGAAACCAGAGTAAAAGTTTCTCCTGCATCACGTGTCCTTGGTGCTAGATGAACGAACGTCTCTCCACATGCTCAGTTCAGAGAGATAAGTGTGTGTGAAAGCCGTCCTTCAGCTAGCTTGTTTGGAACACAAAGTTTCTTTTAATTTGCAAACTCCACTCCATACATATATATGGGGAAGTACTTGTTCCAACTAGGTTTTACAGTGAAAAATGCAGGAACTTCAAACTGGCACTAGGAAACAGGCTGAGAAACCAGAGTAAAAGTATCTCCTGCAACCCGTTCCCTTGGTGCTAGATGAACGAACATCTCTCCACATGCTCAGTTCTGATTGATAATTGTGTGTGAAAGCCCTCCTTCAGCTAGCTTGTTGGGAATACAAAGTATATTTTCAGGTGCAAACTCCACTCCATACATATACATGGGGAGGTAACTAGTTCCAACTCGGTTTTACAGTGAAAACTGCATAAACTCATAACCGGCACTAGGAAACAGACTGAGAAAGCAGAGTATAAGTTTCCCCTGCAACCCGTTCCCTTGGTGCTAGATGAACGAACGTCTCTCCAAATGCTCAGTTCTGAGAGATAAGTGTGTGTGAAAGCCGTCCTTCAGCAAGCTTGTTTGGAACACAAAGTTTCCTTTCAGTTGCAAACCCCACTCCATACATATATATGGGGAAGAACTAGTTCCAACTCGGTTTTACAGATAAAACTGCATGAACTTCCAACCGGCACTAGGAAAAAGACTGAGAAACCATAGTAAAAGTTTCTCCTGCAACCCGTTCCCTTGGTGCTATATGAATGAAGGTCTCTCCACATGCTCAGTTCTGAGAGACAAGTGTGTGTGAAAGCCGTACTTCACCTAGCTTTTTGGGAACACAAAGTTTCTTTTCAGGTGCAATCTCCACTCCATACATATATATGTGGAGGTACTAGTTCCAACTCGGTTACAGTGAAAACTGCATGAACTTCCAACCGGCACTAGGAAACAGACTGAGAAATCATAGTAAAAGTTTCTCCTGCAACCCGTTCCTTTGGTGATGTATGAACGAACGTCTCTCCACATGCTCAGTTCTGAGAGACAAGTGTGTGTGAAAGCCGTACTTCACCTAGCTTTTTGGGAACACAAAGTTTCTTTTCAGGTGCAATCTCCTCTCCATACATATATAAGGGGAGTTACTAGCTAAAACTCGTTTACACAGTGAAAACTGCAGGATCTTCAAACCGGCAGTAGGAAACAGACTGAGAAACCAGAGTAAAAGTTTCTCCTGCAACACGTGTCCTTGGTGCTAGATGAACGAACGTCTATCCACATGGTCAGTTCTGAGAGACAAGTGTGTGTGAAAGCTCTCCTTCACATAGCTTGTTGGGAATACAAAGCTTCTCTTCAGTTGCAAACTCCACTCCATACATATATATGGGTAGTTACTAGATCCAACTCGGTTTTACAGTGAAAACTGCAGGAACTTCAAACAGGCACTTGGAAACAGACTGAGAAACCAGAGTAAAAGTTCCTCCTGCAACTCGTTCCCTTTGTGCTAGATGAACGAAAGTCTCTCCACATGCTCAGTTCTGAGAGATAAGTGTGTGTGAAAGCCGTCCTGCAGCTAGCTTGAAGGGAACCCAAAGATTCTTATCAGTTGCAAACTCCACTCCATACATATATACGGGGAAGTACTAGCTCCAACTCGGTTTTAAAGTGAAAAATGCAGGAACTTCAAACCGGCACTAGGATACAGATTAAGAAACCAGAGTAAAAGTTTCTCCTGCAACCCGCTCCCTTGGTGCTAGATGAACGAACGTCTCTCCACATGCTCAGTTCTGAGAGATAAGTGTGTGTGAAAGCCGTCCTTCAACCTGCTTGAAGGGAACACAAAGTTTATTTCAGTTGCAAACTCCACTCCATACATATATATGGGGAGGTACTAGCTTCAACTCGGTTTTACAGTGAAAACTGCAGGAACTTCAAACAGGCACTAGGAAACAGACTGAGAAACCAGAGTAAAAGTTTCTACAGCAACCCGTTCCCTTTGTGCTAGATGAACGAACGTCTCTCCACATGCTCAGTTCTGAGAGATAAGTGAGTGTGAAAGCCGTCCTTCACCCAGCTTGTTGGGAACACAAAGTTTCTCTTCAGTTGCAAACTCCACTCCATACATATATATGGGGAGGTACTAACTCCAAATCGGTTTTACAGTGAAAACTGCAGGAACTTCAAACCGGCACTAGGAAACAGACTGAGAAACCAGAGTAAAAGTTTCTCCTGCAACTCGTTCCCTTTGTGCTAGACGAACGAATGTCTCTCCGCATGCTCAGTTCTGAGAGATAAGTGTGTGTGAAAGCCGTCCTTCACCTAGCTTGTTGGGAACACAAAGTTTCTCTTCAGTTGCAAACTCCACTCGATACATATATATGGGGAGGTACTAGCTCCAACTCGGTTTTACAGTGAAAACTGCAGGAACTTCAAACCGGCACTAGGAAACAGACCGAGAAACCAGAGTAAAACTTTCTCCTGCAACCACTTCCCTTTGTGCTAGATGAACGAACGTCTCTCCACATGCTCAGTTCTGAGAGATATGTGTGTGTGAAAGCCTTCCTTCACCTAGCTTGTTGGGAACACAAAGTTGTTCTTCAGTTGCAAAATCCACTCCATACATATTTATGGGAAGGTACCAGCTCCAACTCAGTTTTACAGTGAAAAGTGCAGGAACATCATACCGGCACTAGGAAACAGACTGGGAACCAGAGTAAAAGTTTTTCCTGCAACCCGTTCCCTTTTTGCTAGATGAACGAACGTCTCTCCACATGCTCAGTTCTGAGAGATAAGTGTGTGTGAATGCCGTCCTTCACCTAGCATGTTGGGAACACAAAGATTCTCTTCAGTTGCAAACTCCACTCGATACATATATATGGGGTGGTACTAGCTCCAACTCGGTTTTACAGTGAAAACTGCAGGAACTTCAAACCGGCACTATGAAACACACTGAGAAACCAGAGTAAAAGCTTCTTCTGAAAACCGTTCCCTTTGTGCTAGATGAACGAACGTCTCTCCACATGCTCAGTTCTGAGAGATAAGTGTGTGTGAAAGCCGTCCTTCACCTAGCTTGTTGAGAACACAAAGTTTCTCTTAGGTTGCAAACTCCACTCCATACATATATATGAGGAGGTAGTAGCTCCAACTTGGTTTTACAGTGAAAACTGCAGGAACTTCAAACCGACACTAGGAAACAGACTGAGAAACCAGAGTTAAAGTTTCTCCTGCAACCCGTTCCCTTTGTGATAGATGAACGAACGTCTCTCCACATGCTCAGTTCTGAGAGATAAGTGTGTGTGAATGCCGTACTTCACCTAGCATGTTGGGAACACAAAGTTCTCTTCAGTTGCAAACTCCACCCCTTACATATATATGGGGAGGAACTAGCTCCAACTCGGTTTTACAGTGAAAACTGCAGGAACTTCAAACCGGCACTAGGAAACAGACTGAGAAACCAAAGTAAAAGATTCTCCTGCCACCCGTTCCCTTTGTGCTAGATGAACGAACGTCTCTCCACATGCTCAGTTCTGAGAGATAAGTGTGTGTGAAAGCCGTCCTTCACCTAGCTTGCTGGGAACACAAAGTTTCTCTTCAGTTCAAACTCCACTCGATACATATATATGGGGATGTACTAGCTCCAACTCTGTTTTACAGTGAAAACTGCAGGAACTTCAAACCGACACTAGGAAACAGACTGAGAAACCAGAGTTAAAGTTTCCCATGCAACCCGTTCCCTTTGTGCTAGATGAACGAAAGTCTCTCCCCATGCTCAGTTCTGAGAGACAAGTGTGTGTGAAAGCCCTCGTTCACCTAGCTTGTTGGGAATACAAAGATTCTTTTCAGGTGCAATCTCCACTCCATACATATATAAGGGGAGTTACTAGCTGAAACTCGTTTACACAGTGAAAACTGCAGGATCTTCAAACCGGCAGTAGGAAACAGACTGAGAAACCAGAGTAAAAGTTTCTCCTGCATCACGTGTCCTTGGTGCTAGATGAACGAACGTCTCTCCACATGCTCAGTTCAGAGAGATAAGTGTGTGTGAAAGCCGTCCTTCAGCTAGCTTGTTTGGAACACAAAGTTTCTTTTAACTTGCAAACTCCACTCCATACATATATATGGGGAAGTACTTGTTCCAACTAGGTTTTACAGTGAAAAATGCAGGAACTTCAAACTGGCACTAGGAAACAGGCTGAGAAACCAGAGTAAAAGTATCTCCTGCAACCCGTTCCCTTGGTGCTAGATGAACGAACATCTCTCCACATGCTCAGTTCTGATTGATAATTGTGTGTGAAAGCCCTCCTTCAGCTAGCTTGTTGGGAATACAAAGTATATTTTCAGGTGCAAACTCCACTCCATACATATACATGGGGAGGTAACTAGTTCCAACTCGGTTTTACAGTGAAAACTGCATAAACTCATAACCGGCACTAGGAAACAGACTGAGAAAGCAGAGTATAAGTTTCCCCTGCAACCCGTTTCCTTGGTGCTAGATGAACGAACGTCTCTCCAAATGCTCAGTTCTGAGAGATAAGTGTGTGTGAAAGCCGTCCTTCAGCAAGCTTGTTTGGAACACAAAGTTACCTTTCAGTTGCAAACCCCACTCCATACATATATATGGGGAAGTACTAGTTCCAACTCGGTTTTACAGATAAAACTGCATGAACTTCCAACCGGCACTAGGAAAAAGACTGAGAAACCATAGTAAAAGTTTCTCCTGCAACCCGTTCCCTTGGTGCTATATGAATGAAGGTCTCTCCACATGCTCAGTTCTGAGAGACAAGTGTGTGTGAAAGCCGTACTTCACCTAGATTTTTGGGAACACAACGTTTCTTTTCAGGTGCAATCTCCACTCCATACATATATATGTGGAGGTACTAGTTCCAACTCGGTTTTACAGTGAAAACTGCATGAACTTCCAACCGGCACTAGGAAACAGACTGAGAAACCATAGTAAAAGTTTCTCCTGCAACCCGTTCCTTTGGTGCTATATGAACGAACGTCTCTCCACATGCTCAGTTCTGAGAGACAAGTGTGTGTGAAAGCCGTACTTCACCTAGCTTTTTGGGAACACAAAGTTTCTTTTCAGGTGCAATCTCCTCTCCATACATATATAAGGGGAGTTACTAGCTAAAACTCGTTTACACAGTGAAAACTGCAGGATCTTCAAACCGGCAGTAGGAAACAGACTGAGAAACCAGAGTAAAAGTTTCTCCTGCAACACGTGTCCTTGGTGCTAGATGAACGAACGTCTATCCACATGGTCAGTTCTGAGAGACAAGTGTGTGTGAAAGCTCTCCTTCACATAGCTTGTTGGGAATACAAAGTTTCTCTTCAGTTGCAAACTCCACTCCATACATATATATGGGTAGTTACTAGATCCAACTCGGTTTTACAGTGAAAACTGCAGGAACTTCAAACAGGCACTTGGAAACAGACTGAGAAACAAGAGTAAAAGTTCCTCCTGCAACTCGTTCCCTTTGTGCTAGATGAACGAAAGTCTCTCCACATGCTCAGTTCTGAGAGATAAGTGTGTGTGAAAGCCGTCCTGCAGCTAGCTTGAAGGGAACCCAAAGATTCTTATCAGTTGCAAACTCCACTCCATACATATATACGGGGAAGTACTAGCTCCAACTCGGTTTTACAGTGAAAAATGCAGGAACTTCAAACCGGCACTAGGATACAGATTAAGAAACCAGAGTAAAAGTTTCTCCTGCAACCCGCTCCCTTGGTGCTAGATGAACGAACTTCTCTCCACATGCTCAGTTCTGAGAGATAAGTGTGTGTGAAAGCCGTCCTTCAACCTGCTTGAAGGGAACACAAAGTTTTTTTCAGTTGCAAACTCCACACCATACATATATATGGGGATGTACTAGTTCCAACTCGGTTTTACAGTGAAAACTGTAGGAACTTCAAACAGGCACTAGGAAAAGACTGAGAAACCAGAGTAAAAGTTTCTCCTGCAACCCGTTCCCTTGTTGCTACATGAACGAACATCTCTCCACATGCTCAGTTCTGATTGATAAGTGTATGTGAAAGCCTTCCTTCAGCTAGCTTTTTGGGAACACAAAGTTTCTTTTCAGGTGCAATCTCCACACCATACATATATAAGGGGAGTTACTAGATAAAACTCGTTTACACAGTGAAAACTGCAGGATCTTCAAACCGGCAGTAGGAAACAGACTGAGAAACCAGAGTAAAAGTTTCTCCTGCAACACGTGTCCTTGGTGCTAGATGAACGAACGTCTATCCACATGGTCAGTTCTGAGAGACAAGTGTGTGTGAAAGCCCTCCTTCACCTAGCTTGTTGGGAATACAAAGTTTCTCTTCAGTTGCAAACTCCACTCCATACATATATATGGGTAGTTACTAGATCCAACTCGGTTTTACAGTGAAAACTGCAGGAACTTCAAACAGGCACTTGGAAACAGACTGAGAAACCAGAGTAAAAGTTCCTCCTGCAACTCGTTCCCTTTGTGCTAGATGAACGAAAGTATCTCCACATGTTCAGTTCTGAGAGATAAGTGTGTGTGAAAGCCGTCCTGCAGCTAGCTTGAAGGGAACCCCAAGATTCTTATCAGTTGCAAACTCCACTCCATACATATATATGGGGAAGTACTAGCTCCAACTCTGTTTTACAGTGAAAAATGCAGGAACTTCAAACCGGCACCAGGATACAGACTAAGAAACCAGAGTAAAAGTTTCTCCTGCAACCCGCTCCCTTGGTGCTAGATGAACGAACGTCTCTCCACATGCTCAGTTCTGAGAGATAAGTGTGTGTGAAAGCCGTCCTTCACCCTGCTTGAAGTGAACACAAAGTTTTTTTCAGTTGCAAACTCCACTCCTTACATATATATGGGGATGTACTAGTTCCAACTCGGTTTTACAGTGAAAACTGTAGGAACTTCAAACAGGCACTAGGAAAAGACTGAGAAACCAGAGTAAAAGTTTCTCCTGCAACCCGTTCCCTTAGTGCTACATGAACGAACATCTCTCCACATGCTCAGTTCTGATTGATAAGTGTGTGTGAAAGCCGTCCTTCAGTTGGCTTGTTGGGAACACAAAGTTTCTTTTCAGGTGCAAACCCCACTCCATACATATATAAAGGGAGGTACAAGCTCCAACTCGGTTTTACAGTGAAAACTGCAGGAACTTCAACACGGCAGTAGGAAACAGACTGAGAAAGCAGAGTAAAAGTTTCTCCAGCAACCCGTTCCCTTGGTGCTAGATGAACGAATGTCTCTCCACATGCTCAGTTCTGAGAGATAAGTGTGTGTGAAACCGTCCTTCAGCTAGCTTGTTGGGAACACAAAGATTCTTTTCAGTTGCAAACTCCACTCCATACATATATATGTGGTGGTACTAGTTCCAACTCGGTTTTACAGTGAAAACTGCATGAACTTCCAACCGGCACTAGGAAACAGACTGAGAAACCATAGTAAAAGTTTCTCCTGCAACCCGTTCCCTTGGTGCTATATGAACGAAATTCTCTCCACATACTCATTTCTGAGAGACAAGTGTGTGTGAAAGCCGTACTTCACCTAGCTTTTTGGGAACACAAAGTTACTTTTCAGTTGCAATCTCCACTCCATACATATATATGTGGAGGTACTAGTTCCAACTCGGTTTTACAGTGAAAACTGCATGAACTTCCAAACGTCACTAGGAAACAGACTGAGAAACCATAGTAAAAGTTTCTCCTGCAACCCGTTCCCTTGGTGCTAGATGAACGAACGTCTCTCCACATGCTCAGTTCTGAGAGACAAGTGTGTGTGAAAGCCGTACTTCACCTAGCTTTTTGGGAATACAAAGTTTCTTTTCAGGTGCAATCTCCAATCCATACATATATAAGGGGTGTTACTAGCTAAAACTCGTTTACACAGTGAAAACTGCAGGATCTTCAAACCGGCAGTAGGAAACAGACTGAGAAACCAGAGTAAAAGATTCTCCTGCAACACGTGTCCTTGTTGCTAGATGAACGAACGTCTATCCACATGGTCAGTTCAGAGAGATAAGTGTGTGTGAAAGCCGTCCTGCAGCTAGCTTGAAGCGAACACAAAGTTTCTTATCAGTTGCATACTCCACTCCATACATATATATGGGGAATTACTTGCTCCAACTCTGTTTTACATTGAAAAATGCAGGAATTTCAAACCGGCACTATTATAAAGACTAAGAAACCAGAGTAAAAATTTCTCCTGCAAACCGTTCCCTTGGTGCTAGATGAACGAACGTCTCTCCACATGCTCAGTTCTGAGAGGTAAGTGTGTGTGAAAGCCGTCCTTCACCCTGCTTGAAGGGAACACAAAGTTTCTTTTCAGGTGCAATCTCCACTCCATACATATATAATGGGAGTTACTAGCTAAAACTCGTTTTCACAGTGAAAACTGCAGTAACTTCAAACCGTCACTAGGAAACAGACTGAGAAACCAGAGTAAAAGTACCTCCTGCAACCCGTTCCCTTGGTGCTATATGAACGAGCATCTCTCCACGTGCTCAGTTCAGAGAGAAAAGTGTGTGTGAAAGCCGTCCTTCAGCTAGCTTGTTTGGAACACAAAGTTCCTTTTAACTTGCAAACACCACTCCATAAATATATATGTGGAGGTACTTGTTCCAACAAGGTTTTACAGTGAAAAATGCAGGAACTTCAAACTGGCACTAGGAAACATGCTGAGAAACCAGAGTAAAAGTATCTCCTGCAACCCGTTCCCTTGGTGCTAGATGAACGAACGTCTCTCCAAATGCTCAGTTCTGAGAGATAAGTGTGTGTGAAAGCCGTCCTTCAGCAAGCTTGTTTGGAACACAAAGTTTCCTTTCAGTTGCAAACCCCACTCCATACATATATATGGGGAAGTACTAGTTCCAACTCGGTTTTACAGAGAAAACTGCATGAACTTCCAACAGGCACTAGGAAAAAGACTGAGAAACCATAGTAAAAGTTTCTCCTGCAACCCGTTCCCTTGGTGCTATATGAATGAACGTCTCTCCACATGCTCAGTTCTGAGAGACAAGTGTGTGTGAAAGCCGTACTTCACCTAGCTTTTTGGGAACACAAAGTTTCTTTTCAGGTGCAATCTCCACTCCATACATATATATGTGGAGGTACTAATTCCAACTCGGTTTTACAGTGAAAACTGCATGAACTTCCAACCGGCACTTGGAAACAGACTGAGAAACCAGAGTAAAAATTTCTCCTGAAACCCGTTCCTTTGGTGCTATATGAACGAACGTCTCTCCACATGCTCAGTTCTGAGAGACAAGTGTGTGTGAAAGCCGTCCTTCACTTAGCTTTTTGGGAACACAAAGTTTCTTTTCAGGTGCAATCTCCACTCCATACATATATAAGGTGAGTTACTAGCTAAAACTCGTTTACACAGTGAAAACTGCAGGATCTTAAAACCGGCAGTAGGAAACAGACTGAGAAACCAGAGTAAAAGTTCCTCCTGCAACACGTGTCCTTGGTGCTAGATGAACGAACGTCTCTCCACATGCTCAGTTCTGAGAGATAAGTGTGTGTGAAAGCCGTCCTTCACCTAGCTTGTTGGGAACACAAAGTTTCTCTTCAGTTTCAAACTCCACTCCATACATATATATGGGGAGGAACTAGCTCCAACTCGGTTTTACAGTGAAAACTGCAGGAACTTCAAAACGGCACTAGGAAACAGACTGAGAAACCAGAGAAAAGTTTCTCCTGCAACCCGTTCCCTTTGTGCTAGATGAACGAACGTCTCTCCACATGCTCAGTTCTGAGAGATAAGTGTGTGTGAAAGCCGTCCTTCACCTAGCTTGTTGGGAACACAAAGTTTCTCTTCAGTTGCAAACTCCAATCCATACATATATATGCGGAGGTACTAGCTCCAACTCGGTTTTACAGTGAAAACATCAGAAACATCAAACCGGCACTAGGAAACAGACAGAGAAACCAGAGTAAAAGTTTCTCCTGCAACCCGTTACCTTTGTGCTAGATGAACGAACGTCTCTCCACATGCTCAGTTCTGAGAGATAAGTGTGTGTGAAAGCCGTCCTTCACCTAGCTTGTTGGGAACACAAAGTTTCTCTTGAGTTGCAAACTGCACTCGATACATATATATGGGGAGTTACTAGCTCCAACTCGGTTTTACAGTGAAAATTGCAGGAACTTCAAACAGGCACTAGGAAACAAACTGAGAAACCAGAGTAAAAGTTTCTCCTGCAACACGTTCCCTTTGTGCTAGACGAACGAACGTCTCTCCTCATTATCAGTTCTGAGAGATAAGTGTGTGTGAAAGCCGTCCTTCACCTAGCTTGATGGGAACACAAAGTTTCTCTTCAGTTGCAAACTCCACTCGATACATATATATGGGTAGGTACAAGCTCCAACTCGGTTTTATAGTGAAAAATGCAGGAACTTCAAACCGGCACTAGGAAACAGACTGAGAAACCAGAGTAATAGTTTCTACTGCAACCCGCTCCCTTTGTGCTAGATGAACGAACGTCTCTCCACATGCTCAGTTCTGAGAGATATGTGTGTGTGAAAGCCGTCCTTCACCTATCTTGATGGGAACACAAAGTTTCTCTTCAGTTGCAAACTCCACTCGATACATATATATGGGTAGGAACTAGCTTCAACTCGGTTTTACAGTGAAAAGTGCAGGAACTTCAAACCGGCACTAGGAAACAGACTGAGAAACCAGAGTAAAAGGTTTTCTTGCAACCCGTTCCCTTTGTGCTAGATGAACGAACGTCTCTCCACATGCTCAGTTCTGAGAGATAAGTGTGTGTGAAAGCCGTCCTTCACCTAGCTTGTTAGGAACACAAAGTTTCTCTTCAGTTGCAAACTCCACTCCATACATATATATGCGGAGGTACTAGCTCCAACTCGGTTTTACAGTGAAAACTGCAGGAACTTCAAACCGGCACTAGGAAACAGACTGAGAAACCAGAGTAAATGTTTCTCCTGCAACCCGTTCCCTTTGGGCTAGATGAACGAACGTCTCTCCACATGCTCAGTTCTGAGAGATAAGTGTGTGTGAAAGTCGTCCTTCACCTACCTTGTTGAGAGCACAAAGTTTCTCTTCAGTTGCAAACTCCACTCCATACATATTTATGGGGAGGTACTAGCTCCAACTCGGTTTTACAGTGAAATCATCAGGAACATCAAACCGACACTAGGAAACAGACAGAGAAACCAGAGTAAAAGTTTCTCCTGCAACCCGTTCCCTTTGTGCTAGATGAACGAACGTCTCTCCACATGCTCAGTTCTGAGAGATAAGTGTGTGTGAAAGCCGTCCTGCAGCTAGCTTGAAGGGAACCCAAAGATTCTTATCAGTTGCAAACTCCACTCCATACATATATACGGGGAAGTACTAGCTCCAACTCGGTTTTACAGTGAAAAATGCAGGAACTTCAAACCGGCACTAGGATACAGATTAAGAAACCAGAGTAAAAGTTTCTCCTGCAACCCGCTCCCTTGGTGCTAGATGAACGAACTTCTCTCCACATGCTCAGTTCTGAGAGATAAGTGTGTGTGAAAGCCGTCCTTCACCTAGCTTGTTAGGAACACAAAGTTTCTCTTCAGTTGCAAACTCCACTCCATACATATATATGCGGAGGTACTAGCTCCAACTCGGTTTTACAGTGAAAACTGCAGGAACTTCAAACCGGCACTAGGAAACAGACTGAGAAACCAGAGTAAATGTTTCTCCTGCAACCCGTTCCCTTTGGGCTAGATGAACGAACGTCTCTCCACATGCTCAGTTCTGAGAGATAAGTGTGTGTGAAAGTCGTCCTTCACCTACCTTGTTGAGAGCACAAAGTTTCTCTTTAGTTGCAAACTCCACTCCATACATATTTATGGGGAGGTACTAGCTCCAACTCGGTTTTACAGTGAAATCATCAGGAACATCAAACCGACACTAGGAAACAGACAGAGAAACCAGAGTAAAAGTTTCTCCTGCAACCCGTTCCCTTTGTGCTAGATGAACGAACGTCTCTCCACATGCTCAGTTCTGAGAGATAAGTGTGTGTGAAAGCCGTCCTTCACCTAGCATGTTGGGAACACAAAGTTTCTCTTCAGTTTCAAACTCCACTCCATACATATATATGGGGAGGAACTAGCTCCAACTCGGTTTTACAGTGAAAACTGCAGGAACTTCAAAACGGCACTAGGAAACAGACTGAGAAACCAGAGAAAAGTTTCTCCTGCAACCCGTTCCCTTTGTGCTAGATGAACGAACGTCTCTCCACATGCTCAGTTCTGAGAGATAAGTGTGTGTGAAAGCCGTCCTTCACCTAGCTTGTTGGGAATACAAAGTTTCTCTTCAGTTGCAAACTCCAATCCATACATATATATGCGGAGGTACTAGCTCCAACTCGGTTTTACAGTGAAAACATCAGAAACATCAAACCGGCACTAGGAAACAGACAGAGAAACCAGAGTAAAAGTTTCTCCTGCAACCCGTTACCTTTGTGCTAGATGAACGAACGTCTCTCCACATGCTCAGTTCTGAGAGATAAGTGTGTGTGAAAGCCGTCCTGCAGCTAGCTTGAAGGGAACCCAAAGATTCTTATCAGTTGCAAACTCCACTCCATACATATATACGGGGAAGTACTAGCTCCAACTCGGTTTTACAGTGAAAAATGCAGGAACTTCAAACCGGCACTAGGATACAGATTAAGAAACCAGAGTAAAAGTTTCTCCTGCAACCCGCTCCCTTGGTGCTAGATGAACGAACTTCTCTCCACATGCTCAGTTCTGAGAGATAAGTGTGTGTGAAAGCCGTCCTTCAACCTGCTTGAAGGGAACACAAAGTTTTTTTCAGTTGCAAACTCCACACCATACATATATATGGGGATGTACTAGTTCCAACTCGGTTTTACAGTGAAAACTGTAGGAACTTCAAACAGGCACTAGGAAAAGACTGAGAAACCAGAGTAAAAGTTTCTCCTGCAACACGTGTCCTTGGTGCTAGATGAATGAACGTCTATCCACATGGTCAGTTCTGAGAGACAAGTGTGTGTGAAAGCCCTCCTTCACCTAGCTTGTTGGGAATACAAAGTTTCTCTTCAGTTGCAAACTCCACTCCATACATATATATGGGTAGTTACTAGATCCAACTCGGTTTTACAGTGAAAACTGCAGGAACTTCAAACAGGCACTTGGAAACAGACTGAGAAACCAGAGTAAAAGTTCCTCCTGCAACTCGTTCCCTTTGTGCTAGATGAACGAAAGTATCTCCACATGCTCAGTTCTGAGAGATAAGTGTGTGTGAAAGCCGTCCTGCAGCTAGCTTGAAGGGAACCCCAAGATTCTTATCAGTTGCAAACTCCACTCCATACATATATATGGGGAAGTACTAGCTCCAACTCGGTTTTACAGTGAAAAATGCAGGAACTTCAAACCGGCACCAGGATACAGACTAAGAAACCAGAGTAAAAGTTTCTCCTGCAACCCGCTCCCTTGGTGCTAGATGAACGAACGTCTCTCCACATGCTCAGTTCTGAGAGATAAGTGTGTGTGAAAGCCGTCCTTCACCCTGCTTGAAGTGAACACAAAGTTTTTTTCAGTTGCAAACTCCACTCCTTACATATATATGGGGATGTACTAGTTCCAACTCGGTTTTACAGTGAAAACTGTAGGAACTTCAAACAGGCACTAGGAAAAGACTGAGAAACCAGAGTAAAAGTTTCTCCTGCAACCCGTTCCCTTAGTGCTACATGAACGAACATCTCTCCACATGCTCAGTTCTGATTGATAAGTGTGTGTGAAAGCCGTCCTTCAGTTGGCTTGTTGGGAACACAAAGTTTCTTTTCAGGTGCAAACCCCACTCCATACATATATAAAGGGAGGTACAAGCTCCAACTCGGTTTTACAGTGAAAACTGCAGGAACTTCAACACGGCAGTAGGAAACAGACTGAGAAAGCAGAGTAAAAGTTTCTCCAGCAACCCGTTCCCTTGGTGCTAGATGAACGAATGTCTCTCCACATGCTCAGTTCTGAGAGATAAGTGTGTGTGAAACCGTCCTTCAGCTAGCTTGTTGGGAACACAAAGATTCTTTTCAGTTGCAAACTCCACTCCATACATATATATGTGGTGGTACTAGTTCCAACTCGGTTTTACAGTGAAAACTGCATGAACTTCCAACCGGCACTAGGAAACAGACTGAGAAACCATAGTAAAAGTTTCTCCTGCAACCCGTTCCCTTGGTGCTATATGAACGAAATTCTCTCCACATACTCATTTCTGAGAGACAAGTGTGTGTGAAAGCCGTACTTCACCTAGCTTTTTGGGAACACAAAGTTACTTTTCAGTTGCAATCTCCAATCCATACATATATATGTGGAGGTACTAGTTCCAACTCGGTTTTACAGTGAAAACTGCATGAACTTCCAAACGTCACTAGGAAACAGACTGAGAAACCATAGTAAAAGTTTCTCCTGCAACCCGTTCCCTTGGTGCTAGATGAACGAACGTCTCTCCACATGCTCAGTTCTGAGAGACAAGTGTGTGTGAAAGCCGTACTTCACCTAGCTTTTTGGGAATACAAAGTTTCTTTTCAGGTGCAATCTCCACTCCATACATATATAAGGGGTGTTACTAGCTAAAACTCGTTTACACAGTGAAAACTGCAGGATCTTCAAACCGGCAGTAGGAAACAGACTGAGAAACCAGAGTAAAAGATTCTCCTGCAACACGTGTCCTTGTTGCTAGATGAACGAACGTCTATCCACATGGTCAGTTGAGAGAGATAAGTGTGTGTGAAAGCCGTCCTGCAGCTAGCTTGAAGCGAACACAAAGTTTCTTATCAGTTGCATACTCCACTCCATACATATATATGGGGAATTACTAGCTCCAACTCTGTTTTACATTGAAAATTGCAGGAATTTCAAACCGGCACTATTATAAAGACTAAGAAACCAGAGTAAAAATTTCTCCTGCAAACCGTTCCCTTGGTGCTAGATGAACGAACGTCTCTCCACATGCTCAGTTCTGAGAGGTAAGTGTGTGTGAAAGCCGTCCTTCACCCTGCTTGAAGGGAACACAAAGTTTCTTTTCAGGTGCAATCTCCACTCCATACATATATAATGGGAGTTACTAGCTAAAACTCGTTTTCACAGTGAAAACTGCAGTAACTTCAAACCGTCACTAGGAAACAGACTGAGAAACCAGAGTAAAAGTACCTCCTGCAACCCGTTCCCTTGGTGCTATATGAACGAACATCTCTCCACGTGCTCAGTTCAGAGAGAAAAGTGTGTGTGAAAGCCGTCCTTCAGCTAGCTTGTTTGGAACACAAAGTTTCTTTTAACTTGCAAACACCACTCCATAAATATATATGTGGAGGTACTTGTTCCAACAAGGTTTTACAGTGAAAAATGCAGGAACTTCAAACTGGCACTAGGAAACATGCTGAGAAACCAGAGTAAAAGTATCTCCTGCAACCCGTTCCCTTGGTGCTAGATGAACGAACGTCTCTCCAAATGCTCAGTTCTGAGAGATAAGTGTGTGTGAAAGCCGTCCTTCAGCAAGCTTGTTTGGAACACAAAGTTTCCTTTCAGTTGCAAACCCCACTCCATACATATATATGGGGAAGTACTAGTTCCAACTCGGTTTTACAGAGAAAACTGCATGAACTTCCAACAGGCACTAGGAAAAAGACTGAGAAACCATAGTAAAAGTTTCTCCTGCAACCCGTTCCCTTGGTGCTATATGAATGAACGTCTCTCCACATGCTCAGTTCTGAGAGACAAGTGTGTGTGAAAGCCGTACTTCACCTAGCTTTTTGGGAACACAAAGTTTCTTTTCAGGTGCAATCTCCACTCCATACATATATATGTGGAGGTACTAATTCCAACTCGGTTTTACAGTGAAAACTGCATGAACTTCCAACCGGCACTTGGAAACAGACTGAGAAACCAGAGTAAAAATTTCTCCTGAAACCCGTTCCTTTGGTGCTATATGAACGAACGTCTCTCCACATGCTCAGTTCTGAGAGACAAGTGTGTGTGAAAGCCGTCCTTCACCTAGCTTTTTGGGAACACAAAGTTTCTTTTCAGGTGCAATCTCCACTCCATACATATATAAGGTGAGTTACTAGCTAAAACTCGTTTACACAGTGAAAACTGCAGGATCTTCAAACCGGCAGTAGGAAACAGACTGAGAAACCAGAGTAAAAGTTTCTCCTGCAACACGTGTCCTTGGTGCTAGATGAACGAACGTCTCTCCACATGCTCAGTTCTGAGAGATAAGTGTGTGTGAAAGCCGTCCTTCACCTAGCTTGTTGGGAACACAAAGTTTCTCTTCAGTTTCAAACTCCACTCCATACATATATATGGGGAGGAACTAGCTCCAACTCGGTTTTACAGTGAAAACTGCAGGAACTTCAAAACGGCACTAGGAAACAGACTGAGAAACCAGAGAAAAGTTTCTCCTGCAACCCGTTCCCTTTGTGCTAGATGAACGAACGTCTCTCCACATGCTCAGTTCTGAGAGATAAGTGTGTGTGAAAGCCGTCCTTCACCTATCTTGTTGGGAACACAAAGTTTCTCTTCAGTTGAAAACTCCAATCCATACATATATATGCGGAGGTACTAGCTCCAACTCGGTTTTACAGTGAAAACATCAGAAACATCAAACCGGCACTAGGAAACAGACAGAGAAACCAGAGTAAAAGTTTCTCCTGCAACCCGTTACCTTTGTGCTAGATGAACGAACGTCTCTCCACATGCTCAGTTCTGAGAGATAAGTGTGTGTGAAAGCCGTCCTTCACCTAGCTTGTTGGGAACACAAAGATTCTCTTGAGTTGAAAACTGCACTCGATACATATATATGGGGAGTTACTAGCTCCAACTCGGTTTTACAGTGAAAATTGCAGGAACTTCAAACAGGCACTAGGAAACAAACTGAGAAACCAGAGTAAAAGTTTCTCCTGCAACACGTTCCCTTTGTGCTAGACGAACGAACGTCTCTCCACATGATCAGTTCTGAGAGATAAGTGTGTGTGAAAGCCGTCCTTCACCTAGCTTGATGGGAACACAAAGTTTCTCTTCAGTTGCAAACTCCACTCGATACATATATATGGGGAGGTACAAGCTCCAACTCGGTTTTATAGTGAAAAATGCAGGAACTTCAAACCGGCACTAGGAAACAGACTGAGAAACCAGAGTAATAGTTTCTACTGCAACCCGCTCCCTTTGTGCTAGATGAACGAACGTCTCTCCACATGCTCAGTTCTGAGAGATAAGTGTGTGTGAAAGCCGTCCTTCACCTATCTTGATGGGAACACAAAGTTTCTCTTCAGTTGCAAACTCCACTCGATACATATATATGGGTAGGAACTAGCTTCAACTCGGTTTTACAGTGAAAAGTGCAGGAACTTCAAACCGGCACTAGGAAACAGACTGAGAAACCAGAGTAAAAGGTTTTCTTGCAACCCGTTCCCTTTGTGCTAGATGAACGAACGTCTCTCCACATGCTCAGTTCTGAGAGATAAGTGTGTGTGAAAGCCGTCCTTCACCTAGCTTGTTAGGAACACAAAGTTTCTCTTCAGTTGCAAACTCCACTCCATACATATATATGCGGAGGTACTAGCTCCAACTCGGTTTTACAGTGAAAACTGCAGGAACTTCAAACCGGCACTAGGAAACAGACTGAGAAACCAGAGTAAATGTTTCTCCTGCAACCCGTTCCCTTTGGGCTAGATGAACGAACGTCTCTCCACATGGTCAGTTCTGAGAGATAAGTGTGTGTGAAAGTCGTCCTTCACCTACCTTGTTGAGAGCACAAAGTTTCTCTTCAGTTGCAAACTCCACTCCATACATATTTATGGGGAGGTACTAGCTCCAACTCGGTTTTACAGTGAAATCATCAGGAACATCAAACCGACACTAGGAAACAGACAGAGAAACCAGAGTAAAAGTTTCTCCTGCAACCCGTTCCCTTTGTGCTAGATGAACGAACGTCTCTCCACATGCTCAGTTCTGAGAGATAAGTGTGTGTGAAAGCCGTCCTTCACCTAGCATGTTGGGAACACAAAGTTTCTCTTCAGTTTCAAACTCCACTCCATACATATATATGGGGAGGAACTAGCTCCAACTCGGTTTTACAGTGAAAACTGCAGGAACTTCAAAACGGCACTAGGAAACAGACTGAGAAACCAGAGAAAAGTTTCTCCTGCAACCCGTTCCCTTTGTGCTAGATGAACGAACGTCTCTCCACATGCTCAGTTCTGAGAGATAAGTGTGTGTGAAAGCCGTCCTTCACCTAGCTTGTTGGGAACACAAAGTTTCTCTTCAGTTGCAAACTCCAATCCATACATATATATGCGGAGGTACTAGCTCCAACTCGGTTTTACAGTGAAAACATCAGAAACATCAAACCGGCACTAGGAAACAGACAGAGAAACCAGAGTAAAAGTTTCTCCTGCAACCCGTTACCTTTGTGCTAGATGAACGAACGTCTCTCCACATGCTCAGTTCTGAGAGATAAGTGTGTGTGAAAGCCGTCCTTCACCTAGCTTGTTGGGAACACAAAGTTTCTCTTGAGTTGCAAACTGCACTCGATACATATATATGGGGAGTTACTAGCTCCAACTCGGTTTTACAGTGAAAATTGCAGGAACTTCAAACAGGCACTAGGAAACAAACTGAGAAACCAGAGTAAAAGTTTCTCCTGCAACACGTTCCCTTTGTGCTAGACGAACGAACGTCTCTCCACATGATCAGTTCTGAGAGATAAGTGTGTGTGAAAGCCGTCCTTCACCTAGCTTGATGGGAACACAAAGATTCTCTTCAGTTGCAAACTCCACTCGATACATATATATGGGGAGGTACAAGCTCCAACTCGGTTTTATAGTGAAAACTGCAGGAACTTCAAACCGGCACTAGGAAACAAACTGAGAAACCAGAGTAAAAGTTTTTCCTGCAACCCGTTCCCTTTTTGCTAGATGAACGAACGTCTCTCCACATGCTCAGTTCTGAGAGATAAGTGTGTGTGAATGCCGTCCTTCACCTAGCATGTTGGGAACACAAAGTTCTCTTCAGTTGCAAACTCCATTCCATACATATATATGGGGAGGAACAAGCTCCAACTCGGTTTTACAGTGAAAACTGCAGGAACTTCAAACCGGCACTAGGAAACAGACTGAGAAAACAGATTAAAAGTTTCTCCTGCCACCCGTTCCCTTTGTGCTAGATGAACGAACGTCTCTCAACATGCTCAGTTCTGAGAGATAAGTGAGTGTGAAAGCCGTCCTTCACCCAGCTTGTTGGGAACAAAAAGTTTCTCTTCAGTTGCAAACTCCACTCGATACATATATATGGGGAGGTACTAGCTCCAACTCGGTTTTACAGTGAAAACTGCAGGAACTTCAAACCGGCACTAGGAAACAGACCGAGAAACCAGAGTAAAAGTTTTTCCTGCAACCACTTCCCTTTGTGCTAGATGAACGAACGTCTCTCCACATGCTCAGTTCTGAGAGATATGTGTGTGTGAAAGCCTTCCTTCACCTAGCTTCTTGGGAACACAAAGTTTTTCTTCAGTTGCAAAATCCACTCCATACATATTTATGGGAAGGTACCAGCTCCATCTCAGTTTTACAGTGAAAATTGCAGGAACATCATACCGGCACTAGGAAACAGACTGGGAACCAGAGTAAAAGTTTTTCCTGCAACCCGTTCCCTTTTTGCTAGATGAACGAACGTCTCTCCACATGCTCAGTTCTGAGAGATAAGTGTGTGTGAATGCCGTCCTTCACCTAGCATGTTGGGAACACAAAGATTCTCTTCAGTTGCAAACTCCACTCGATACATATATATGGGGAGGTACTAGCTCCAACTCGGTTTTACAGTGAAAACTGCAGGAACTTCAAACCGGCACTATGAAACACACTGAGAAACCAGAGTAAAAGCTTCTTCTGAAAACCGTTCCCTTTGTGCTAGATGAACGAACGTCTCTCCACATGCTCAGTTCTGAGAGATAAGTGTGTGTGAAAGCCGTCCTTCACCTAGCTTGTTGAGAACACAAAGTTTCTCTTAGGTTGCAAACTCCACTCCTTACATATATATGAGGAGGTAGTAGCTCCAACTTGGTTTTACAGTGAAAACTGCAGGAACTTCAAACCGACACTAGGAAACAGACTGAGAAACCAGAGTTAAAGTTTCTCCTGCAACCCGTTCCCTTTGTGCTAGATGAACGAACGTCTCTCCACATGCTCAGTTCTGAGAGATAAGTGTGTGTGAATGCCGTACTTCACCTAGCATGTTGGGAACACAAAGTTCTCTTCAGTTGCAAACTCCACTCCTTACATATATATGGGGAGGAACTAGCTCCAACTCGGTTTTACAGTGAAAACTGCAGGAACTTCAAACCGGCACTAGGAAACAGACTGAGAAACCAAAGTAAAAGATTCTCCTGCCACCCGTTCCCTTTGTGCTAGATGAACGAACGTCTCTCCACATGCTCAGTTCTGAGAGATAAGTGTGTGTGAAAGCCGTCCTTCACCTAGCTTGCTGGGAACACAAAGTTTCTCTTCAGTTCAAACTCCACTCGATACATATATATGGGGATGTACTAGCTCCAACTCTGTTTTACAGTGAAAACTGCAGGAACTTCAAACCGGCACTAGGAAACAGACTGAGAAACCAGAGTAAAAGTTTCTACTGCAACCCGTTCCCTTTGTGCTAGATGAAAGAACGTCTCTCCACATGCTCAGTTCTGAGAGATAAGTGTGTGTGAAAGCCGTCCTTCACCTAGCTTGTTGAGAAAACAAAGATTCTCTTCAGTTGCAAACTCCACTCGATACATATATATGGGGAGGTACTAGCTCCAACTCGGTTTTACAGTGAAAACTGCAGGAACTTCAAACCGACACTAGGAAACAGACTGAGAAACCAGAGTTAAAGTTTCCCATGCAACCCGTTCCCTTTGTGCTAGATGAACGAAAGTCTCTCCCCATGCTCAGTTCTGAGAGACAAGTGTGTGTGAAAGCCCTCGTTCACCTAGCTTGTTGGGAATACAAAGATTCTTTTCAGGTGCAATCTCCACTCCATACATATATAAGGGGAGTTACTAGCTGAAACTCGTTTACACAGTGAAAACTGCAGGATCTTCAAACCGGCAGTAGGAAACAGACTGAGAAACCAGAGTAAAAGATTCTCCTGCATCACGTGTCCTTGGTGCTAGATGAACGAACGTCTCTCCACATGCTCAGTTCAGAGAGATAAGTGTGTGTGAAAGCCGTCCTTCAGCTAGCTTGTTTGGAACACAAAGTTTCTTTTAACTTGCAAACTCCACTCCATACATATATATGGGGAAGTACTTGTTCCAACTAGGTTTTACAGTGAAAAATGCAGGAACTTCAAACTGGCACTAGGAATCAGGCTGAGAAACCAGAGTAAAAGTATCTCCTGCAACCCGTTCCCTTGGTGCTAGATGAACGAACATCTCTCCACATGCTCAGTTCTGATTGATAATTGTGTGTGAAAGCCCTCCTTCAGCTAGCTTGTTCGGAATACAAAGTATATTTTCAGGTGCAAACTCCACTCCATACATATACATGGGGAGGTAACTAGTTCCAACTCGGTTTTACAGTGAAAACTGCATAAACTCATAACCGGCACTAGGAAACAGACTGAGAAAGCAGAGTATAAGTTTCCCCTGCAACCCGTTCCCTTGGTGCTAGATGAACGAACGTCTCTCCAAATGCTCAGTTCTGAGAGATAAGTGTGTGTGAAAGCCGTCCTTCAGCAAGCTTGTTTGGAACACAAAGTTTCCTTTCAGTTGCAAACCCCACTCCATACATATATATGGGGAAGTACTAGTTCCAACTCGGTTTTACAGATAAAACTGCATGAACTTCCAACCGGCACTAGGAAAAAGACTGAGAAACCATAGTAAAAGTTTCTCCTGCAACCCGTTCCCTTGGTGCTATATGAATGAAGGTCTCTCCACATGCTCAGTTCTGAGAGACAAGTGTGTGTGAAAGCCGTACTTCACCTAGCTTTTTGGGAACACAAAGTTTCTTTTCAGGTGCAATCTCCACTCCATACATATATATGTGGAGGTACTAGTTCCAATCTGTTTTAGAGTGAAAACTGCATGAACTTCCAACCGGCACTAGGAAACAGACTGAGAAACCATAGTAAAGGTTTCTCCTGCAACCCGTTCCTTTGGTGCTATATGAACGAACGTCTCTCCACATGCTCAGTTCTGAGAGACAAGTGTGTGTGAAAGCCGTACTTCACCTAGCTTTTTGGGAACACAAAGTTTCTTTTCAGGTGCAATCTCCTTTCCATACATATATAAGGGGAGTTACTAGCTAAAACTCGTTTACACAGTGAAAACTGCAGGATCTTCAAACCGGCAGTAGGAAACAGACTGAGAAACCAGAGTAAAAGTTTCTCCTGCAACACGTGTCCTTGGTGCTAGATGAACGAACGTCTATCCACATGGTCAGTTCTGAGAGACAAGTGTGTGTGAAAGCTCTCCTTCACATAGCTTGTTGGGAATACAAAGTTTCTCTTCAGTTGCAAACTCCACTCCATACATATATATGGGTAGTTACTAGATCCAACTCGGTTTTACAGTGAAAACTGCAGGAACTTCAAACAGGCACTTGGAAACAGACTGAGAAACCAGAGTAAAAGTTCCTCCTGCAACTCGTTCCCTTTGTGCTAGATGAACGAAAGTCTCTCCACATGCTCAGTTCTGAGAGATAAGTGTGTGTGAAAGCCGTCCTGCAGCTAGCTTGAAGGGAACCCAAAGATTCTTATCAGTTGCAAACTCCACTCCATACATATATACGGGGAAGTACTAGCTCCAACTCGGTTTTACAGTGAAAAATGCAGGAACTTCAAACCGGCACTAGGATACAGATTAAGAAACCAGAGTAAAAGTTTCTCCTGCAACCCGCTCCCTTGGTGCTAGATGAACGAACTTCTCTCCACATGCTCAGTTCTGAGAGATAAGTGTGTGTGAAAGCCGTCCTTCAACCTGCTTGAAGGGAACACAAAGTTTTTTTCAGTTGCAAACTCCACACCATACATATATATGGGGATGTACTAGTTCCAACTCGGTTTTACAGTGAAAACTGTAGGAACTTCAAACAGGCACTAGGAAAAGACTGAGAAACCAGAGTAAAAGTTTCTCCTGCAACCCGTTCCCTTGTTGCTACATGAACGAACATCTCTCCACATGCTCAGTTCTGATTGATAAGTGTATGTGAAAGCCTTCCTTCAGCTAGCTTTTTGGGAACACAAAGTTTCTTTTCAGGTGCAATCTCCACACCATACATATATAAGGGGAGTTACTAGATAAAACTCGTTTACACAGTGAAAACTGCAGGATCTTCAAACCGGCAGTAGGAAACAGACTGAGAAACCAGAGTAAAAGTTTCTCCTGCAACACGTGTCCTTGGTGCTAGATGAACGAACGTCTATCCACATGGTCAGTTCTGAGAGACAAGTGTGTGTGAAAGCCCTCCTTCACCTAGCTTGTTGGGAATACAAAGTTTCTCTTCAGTTGCAAACTCCACTCCATACATATATATGGGTAGTTACTAGATCCAACTCGGTTTTACAGTGAAAACTGTAGGAACTTCAAACAGGCACTAGGAAAAGACTGAGAAACCAGAGTAAAAGTTCCTCCTGCAACTCGTTCCCTTTGTGCTAGATGAACGAAAGTCTCTCCACATGCTCAGTTCTGAGAGATAAGTGTGTGTGAAAGCCGTCCTGCAGCTAGCTTGAAGGGAACCCAAAGATTCTTATCAGTTGCAAACTCCACTCCATACATATATATGGGGAAGTACTAGCTCCAACTCGGTTTTACAGTGAAAAATGCAGGAACTTCAAACCGGCACCAGGATACAGACTAAGAAACCAGAGTAAAAGTTTCTCCTGCAACCCGCTCCCTTGGTGCTAGATGAACGAACGTCTCTCCACATGCTCAGTTCTGAGAGATAAGTGTGTGTGAAAGCCGTCCTTCACCCTGCTTGAAGTGAACACAAAGTTTTTTTCAGTTGCAAACTCCACTCCTTACATATATATGGGGATGTACTAGTTCCAACTCGGTTTTACAGTGAAAACTGTAAGAACTTCAAACAGGCACTAGGAAAAGACTGAGAAACCAGAGTAAAAGTTTCTCCAGCAACCCGTTCCCTTGGTGCTAGATGAACGAATGTCTCTCCACATGCTCAGTTCTGAGAGATAAGTGTGTGTGAAACCGTCCTTCAGCTAGCTTGTTGGGAACACAAAGATTCTTTTCAGTTGCAAACTCCACTCCATACATATATATGTGGTGGTACTAGTTCCAACTCGGTTTTACAGTGAAAACTGCATGAACTTCCAACCGGCACTAGGAAACAGACTGAGAAACCATAGTAAAAGTTTCTCCTGCAACCCGTTCCCTTGGTGCTATATGAACGAAATTCTCTCCACATACTCATTTCTGAGAGACAAGTGTGTGTGAAAGCCGTACTTCACCTAGCTTTTTGGGAACACAAAGTTACTTTTCAGTTGCAATCTCCACTCCATACATATATATGTGGAGGTACTAGTTCCAACTCGGTTTTACAGTGAAAACTGCATGAACTTCCAAACGTCACTAGGAAACAGACTGAGAAACCATAGTAAAAGTTTCTCCTGCAACCCGTTCCCTTGGTGCTAGATGAACGAACGTCTCTCCACATGCTCAGTTCTGAGAGACAAGTGTGTGTGAAAGCCGTACTTCACCTAGCTTTTTGGGAATACAAAGTTTCTTTTCAGGTGCAATCTCCACTCCATACATATATAAGGGGTGTTACTAGCTAAAACTCGTTTACACAGTGAAAACTGCAGGATCTTCAAAACGGCAGTAGGAAACAGACTGAGAAACCAGAGTAAAAGATTCTCCTGCAACACGTGTCCTAGTTGCTAGATGAACGAACGTCTATCCACATGGTCAGTTCAGAGAGATAAGTGTGTGTGAAAGCCGTCCTGCAGCTAGCTTGAAGCGAACACAAAGTTTCTTATCAGTTGCATACTCCACTCCATACATATATATGGGGAATTACTAGCTCCAACTCTGTTTTACATTGAAAAATGCAGGAATTTCAAACCGGCACTATTATAAAGACTAAGAAACCAGAGTAAATATTTCTCCTGCAAACCGTTCCCTTGGTGCTAGATGAACGAACGTCTCTCCACATGCTCAGTTCTGAGAGGTAAGTGTGTGTGAAAGCCGTCCTTCACCCTGCTTGAAGGGAACACAAAGTTTCTTATCAGGTGCAATCTCCACTCCATACATATATAATGGGAGTTACTAGCTAAAACTCGTTTTCACAGTGAAAACTGCAGTAACTTCAAACCGTCACTAGGAAACAGACTGAGAAACCAGAGTAAAAGTACCTCCTGCAACCCGTTCCCTTGGTGCTATATGAACGAACATCTCTCCACGTGCTCAGTTCAGAGAGAAAAGTGTGTGTGAAAGCCGTCCTTCAGCTAGCTTGTTTGGAACACAAAGTTTCTTTTAACTTGCAAACACCACTCCATAAATATATATGTGGAGGTACTTGTTCCAACAAGGTTTTACAGTGAAAAATGCAGGAACTTCAAACTGGCACTAGGAAACATGCTGAGAAACCAGAGTAAAAGTATCTCCTGCAACCCGTTCCCTTGGTGCTAGATGAACGAACGTCTCTCCAAGTGCTCAGTTCTGAGAGATAAGTGTGTGTGAAAGCCGTCCTTCAGCAAGCTTGTTTGGAACACAAAGTTTCCTTTCAGTTGCAAACCCCACTCCATACATATATATGGGGAAGTACTAGTTCCAACTCGGTTTTACAGAGAAAACTGCATGAACTTCCAACAGGCACTAGGAAAAAGACTGAGAAACCATAGTAAAAGTTTCTCCTGCAACCCGTTCCCTTGGTGCTATATGAATGAACGTCTCTCCACATGCTCAGTTCTGAGAGACAAGTGTGTGTGAAAGCCGTACTTCACCTAGCTTTTTGGGAACACAAAGTTTCTTTTCAGGTGCAATCTCCACTCCATACATATATATGTGGAGGTACAAATTCCAACTCGGTTTTACAGTGAATACTGCATGAACTTCCAACCGGCACTTGGAAACAGACTGAGAAACCAGAGTAAAAATTTCTCCTGAAACCCGTTCCTTTGGTGCTATATGAACGAACGTCTCTCCACATGCTCAGTTCTGAGAGACAAGTGTGTGTGAAAGCCGTCCTTCACCTAGCTTTTTGGGAACACAAAGTTTCTTTTCAGGTGCAATCTCCACTCCATACATATATAAGGTGAGTTACTAGCTAAAACTCGTTTACACAGTGAAAACTGCAGGATCTTCAAACCGGCAGTAGGAAACAGACTGAGAAACCAGAGTAAAAGTTTCTCCTGCAACACGTGTCCTTGGTGCTAGATGAACGAACGTCTCTCCACATGCTCAGTTCTGAGAGATAAGTGTGTGTGAAAGCCGTCCTTCACCTAGCTTGTTGGGAACACAAAGTTTCTCTTCAGTTTCAAACTCCACTCCATACATATATATGGGGAGGAACTAGCTCCAACACGGTTTTACAGTGAAAACTGCAGGAACTTCAAAACGGCACTAGGAAACAGACTGAGAAACCAGAGTAAAAGGTTTTCTTGCAACCCGTTCCCTTTGTGCTAGATGAACGAACGTCTCTCCACATGCTCAGTTCTGAGAGATAAGTGTGTGTGAAAGCCGTCCTTCACCTAGCTTGTTAGGAACACAAAGTTTCTCTTCAGTTGCAAACTCCACTCCATACATATATATGCGGAGGTACTAGCTCCAACTCGGTTTTACAGTGAAAACTGCAGGAACTTCAAAACGGCACTAGGAAACAGACTGAGAAACCAGAGTAAATGTTTCTCCTGCAACCCGTTCCCTTTGGGCTAGATGAACGAACGTCTCTCCACATGCTCATTTCTGAGAAATAAGTGTGTGTGAAAGTCGTCCTTCACCTACCTTGTTGAGAGCACAAAGTTTCTCTTCAGTTGCAAACTCCACTCCATACATATTTATGGGGAGGTACTAGCTCCAACTCGGTTTTACAGTGAAATCATCAGGAACATCAAACCGACACTAGGAAACAGACAGAGAAACCAGAGTAAAATTTCTCCTGCAACCCGTTCCCTTTGTGCTAGATGAACGAACGTCTCTCCACATGCTCAGTTCTGAGAGATAAGTGTGTGTGAAAGCCGTCCTTCACCTAGCTTGTTGGGAACACAAAGTTTCTCTTCAGTTTCAAACTCCACTCCATACATATATATGGGGAGGAACTAGCTCCAACTCGGTTTTACAGTGAAAACTGCAGGAACTTCAAAACGGCACTAGGAAACAGACTGAGAAACCAGAGAAAAGTTTCTCCTGCAACCCGTTCCCTTTGTGCTAGATGAACGAACGTCTCTCCACATGCTCAGTTCTGAGAGATAAGTGTGTGTGAAAGCCGTCCTTCACCTAGCTTGTTGGGAACACAAAGTTTCTCTTCAGTTGCAAACTCCAATCCATACATATATATGCGGAGGTACTAGCTCCAACTCGGTTTTACAGTGAAAACATCAGAAACATCAAACCGGCACTAGGAAACAGACAGAGAAACCAGAGTAAAAGTTTCTCCTGCAACCCGTTACCTTTGTGCTAGATGAACGAACGTATCTCCACATGCTCAGTTCTGAGAGATAAGTGTGTGTGAAAGCCGTCCTTCACCTAGCTTGTTGGGAACACAAAGTTTCTCTTGAGTTGCAAACTGCACTCGATACATATATATGGGGAGTTACTAGCTCCAACTCGGTTTTACAGTGAAAATTGCAGGAACTTCAAACAGGCACTAGGAAACAAACTGAGAAACCAGAGTAAAAGTTTCTCCTGCAACACGTTCCCTTTGTGCTAGACGAACGAACGTCTCTCCACATGATCAGTTCTGAGAGATAAGTGTGTGTGAAAGCCGTCCTTCACCTAGCTTGATGGGAACACAAAGATTCTCTTCAGTTGCAAACTCCACTCGATACATATATATGGGGAGGTACAAGCTCCAACTCGGTTTTATAGTGAAAACTGCAGGAACTTCAAACCGGCACTAGGAAACAGACTGAGAAACCAGAGTAATAGTTTCTACTGCAACCCGCTCCCTTTGTGCTAGATGAACGAACGTCTCTCCACATGCTCAGTTCTGAGAGATAAGTGTGTGTGAAAGCCGTCCTTCACCTATCTTGTTGGGAACACAAAGTTTCTCTTCAGTTGCAAACTCCACTCGATACATATATATGGGTAGGAACTAGCTTCAACTCGGTTTTACAGTGAAAAGTGCAGGAACTTCAAACCGGCACTAGGAAACAGACTGAGAAACCAGAGTAAAAGGTTTTCTTGCAACCCGTTCCCTTTTTGCTAGATGAACGAACGTCTCTCCACATGCTCAGTTCTGAGAGATAAGTGTGTGTGAAAGCCGTCCTTCACCTAGCTTGTTAGGAACACAAAGTTTCTCTTCAGTTGCAAACTCCACTCCATACATATATATGCGGAGGTACTAGCTCCAACTCGGTTTTACAGTGAAAACTGCAGGAACTTCAAACCGGCACTAGGAAACAGACTGAGAAACCAGAGTAAATGTTTCTCCTGCAACCCGTTCCCTTTGGGCTAGATGAACGAACGTCTCTCCACATGCTCAGTTCTGAGAGATAAGTGTGTGTGAAAGTCGTCCTTCACCTACCTTGTTGAGAGCACAAAGTTTCTCTTCAGTTGCAAACTCCACTCCATACATATTTATGGGGAGGTACTAGCTCCAACTCGGTTTTACAGTGAAATCATCAGGAACATCAAACCGACACTAGGAAACAGACAGAGAAACCAGAGTAAAAGTTTCTCCTGCAACCCGTTCCCTTTGTGATAGATGAACGAAAGTCTCACCACATGCTCAGTTCTGAGAGATAAGTGTGTGTGAAAGCCTTCCTTCACCTAGCTTGTTGGGAACACAAAGTTTCTCTTCAGTTGCAAACTCCACTCGATACAAATATATGGGTTGGTACTAGCTCCAACTCGGTTTTACAGTGAAAACTGCAGGAACATGAAACCGGAACTAGGAAACAGACTGAGAAACCAGAGTAAAAGTTTTTCCTGCAACCCGTTCCCTTTGTGCTATATGAACGAACGTCTCTCCACATGCTCAGTTCTGAGAGATAAGTGTGTGTGAAAGCGCCTTCACCTAGCATGTTGGGAACACAAAGTTCTCTTCAGTTGCAAACTCCACTCCATACATATATATGGGGATGATCTAGCTCCAACTCGGTTTTAAAGTGAAAACTGCAGGAACTTCAAACCGGCACTAGGAAACAGACTGAGAAACCAGAGTAAAAGTTTCTCCTGCAACCCTTTCCTTTTGTGCTAGATGAATGAACGTCTCTCCACATGCTCAGTTCTGAGAGGTAAGTGTGTGTGAAAGCCCTCCTTCACCTAGCTTGTTGGGAACACAAAGTTTCTCTTCAGTTGGAAACTCCACTCGATACATATATATCGGGAGGTACTAGCTCCAACTCGGTTTTACAGTGAAAACTGCAGGAACTTCAAACCGGCACTAGGAAACAGACTCAGAAACCAGAGTAAAAGTTTCTCCTGCAACCCGTTCCCTTTGTGCTAAATGAACGAACGTCTCTCCACATGCTCAGTTCTGAGAGATAAGTGTGTGTGAAAGCCGTCCTTCACCTAGCTTGTTGAGAACACAAAGTTTCTCTTCAGTTGCAAACTCCACTCGATACATATATATGGGGAGGTACTAGCTCCAACTCGGTTTTACAGTGAAAACTGCAGGAACTTCAAACCGACACTAGGAAACAGACTGAGAAACCAGAGTTAAAGTTTCTCCTGCAACCCGTTCCCTTTGTGCTAGATGAACGAACGTCTCTCCACATGCTCAGTTCTGAGAGATAAGTGTGTGTGAAAGCCGTCCTTCACCTAGCTTGTTGGGAATACAAAGTTTCTCTTCAGTTGCCAACTCCACTCCATACATATATATGGCTAGTTACTAGCTCCAACTCGGTTTTACAGTGAAAACTGCAGGAAATTCAAACAGGCACTAGGAAACAGACTGAGAATCCAGAGTAAAAGTTTCTCCTGCAACTCGTTCCCTTTTTGCTAGATGATCGAACGACTCTCCACATGCTCAGTTCTGAGAGATAAGTGGGTGTGAAAGCCGTCCTTCACCTAGCTTGTTGGGAACACAAAGTTTCTCTTCAGTTGAAAACTCCACCCCATACAAATATATGGGGAGGAACTAGCTCCAACTCGGTTTTACAGTGAAAACTGCAGGAACATCAAACCGGAACTAGGAAACAGACTGAGAAACCAGAGTAAAAGTTTCTCCTGCAACCCGTTCCATTTGTGCTAGATGAACGAACGTCTCTCCACATGCTCAGTTCTGAGAGATAAGTGTGTGTGAAAGCCGTCCTTAAACCAGCTTGTTGGGAAAACAAAGTTTTTCTTCAGTTGCAAACTCCACTAAATACATATATATGGGGAGGTACTAGCTCCAACTCGGTTTTACAGTGAAAACTGCAGGAACTTCAAACCGGCACTAGGAAACAGACTGAGAAACCAGAGTAAAAGTTTCTCCTGCAACCCGTTCCCTTTGTGCTAGATGAACGAACGTCTCTCCACATGCTCAGTTCTGAGAGAGAAGTGTCTGTGAAAGCCGTCCTTCACGTAGCTTGTTGGGAACACAAAGTTTCTCTTCAGTTGCAAACTCCACTCCATACATTTATATGGGGTGGTACTAGTTCCAACGCGGTTTTACAGTGAAAATTGCAGGAACTTCAAACCGGCACTAGGAAACAGACTGAGAAACCAGAGTAAAAGTTTCTCCTGCAACCCGTTCCCTTTGTGCTAGATGAACGAACGTCTCTCCACATGCTCAGTTCTGAGAGATAATTTTGTGTGAAAGCCGTCCTTCACCTAGCTTGTTGGGATCACAAAGTTTCTCTTCAGTTGCAAACTCCACTCGATACATATATATGGGGAGGTACTAGCTCCAACTCGGTTTTACAGTGAAAACTGCAGGAACTTCAAACAGGCACTAGGAAACAGACTGAGAAACCAGAGTAAAAGTTTCTCCTGCAACCATTTCCCTTTTTTGCTAGATGAACGAACGTCTCTCCACATGCTCAGTTCTGAGAGATAAGTGTGTGTGAAAGCCGTCCTTCATCTAGCTTGTTGGGAACACAAAGTTTCTCTTCAGTTGCTAACTCCACTCCATACATATATATGGGGAGGAACTAGCTCCAACTCGGTTTTACCGTGAAAACTGCAGGAATATCAAACCGGCACTAGGAAACAGACTGAGAAACCAGAGTAAGAGTTTCTCCTGCAACCCGTTCCCTTTTTTGCTAGATGAACGAACGTCTCTCCACATGCTCAGTTATGAGAGATATGTGTGTGTGAAAGCCGTCCTTCACCTAGCTTGTTGGGAACACAAAGTTTTTCTTCAGTTGCAAACTCCAGTCGATACATATATATCGGGAGGTACTAGCTCCAACTCGGTTTTACAGTGAAAACTGCAGGAACTTCAAACCGGCACTAGGAAACAGACTGAGAAACCAGAGTAAAAGTTTCTCCTGCAACCCGTTCCATTTGTGCTAGATGAACGAACGTCTCTCAACATGCTCAGTTCTGAGAGATAAGTGTGTGTGAAAGCCGTCCTTCAACTAGCTTGTTGAGAACACAAAGTTTCTCTTCAGTTGCAAACTCCACTCGATACATATATATGGGGAGGTACTAGCACCAACTCGGTTTTACAGTGAAAACGGCAGGAACTTCAAACCGATACTAGGAAACAGACTGAGAAACCAGAGTTAAAGTTTCTCCTGCAACCCATTCCCTTTGTGCTAGATGAACGAACGTCTCTCCACATGCTCAGTTGTGAGAGATAAGTGTGTGTGAAAGCCGTCCTTCACCTAGCTTGTTGGGAATACAAAGTTTCTCTTCAGTTGCCAACACCACTCCATACATATATATGGCTAGTTACTAGCTCCAACTCGGTTTTACAGTGAAAAATGCAGGAACTTCAAACAGGCACTAGGAAACAGACTGAGAAACCAGAGTAAAAGTTTCTCCTGCAACTCGTTCCCTTTGTGCTAGATGAACGAACGTCTCTCCACATGCTCAGTTCTGAGAGATAAGTGTGTGTGAAAGCCGTCCTTCATCTAGCTTGTTGGGAACACAAAGTTTCTCTTCAGTTACAAACTCCACTCCATACATATATATGCGGAGGTACTAGCTCCAACTCGGCTTTATATTGAAAACTGCAGGAACTTCAAACCGGCACTAGGAAACAGACAGAGAATCTAGAGTAAAAGTTTCTCCTGCAACCCGTTCCCTTTGTGCTAGATGAACGAACGTCTCACCACATGCTAAGTTCTGAGAGATAAGTGTGTCTGAAAGCCGCCCTTCACCTAGCATGTTGGGAACACAAAGTTTCTCTTCAGATGCAAACTCCACTCCATACATATTTATGGGGAGGTACTAGCTCCAACTCTGTTTTACAGTGAAAACTGCAGGAACATCAAACCGGCACTAGGAAACAGACTGAGAAACCAGAGTAAAAGTTTTTCCTGCAACCCGTTCCCTTTGTGCTAGATGAACGAACGTCTCTCCACATGCTCAGTTCTGAGAGATAAGTGTGTGTGAAAGCCGTCCTTAACCTAGCTTGTTGGGAACACAAAGTTTTTCTTCAGTTGCAAACTCCACTAAATACATATATATGGGGAGGAACTAGCTGCAACACGGTTTTGCAGTGAAAACGGCAGAAACTTCAAACCGGCACTAGGAAACAGACTGAGAAACCATAGTAAAAGTTTCTCCTGCAAACCGTTCCCTTTGTGCTAGATGTAAGAACGTCTCTCTACATGCTCAGTTCTGAGAGATAAGTGTGTGTGAAAGCCGTCCTTCACCTAGCTTGTTGGGAATACAAAGTTTCTCTTCAGTTGCAAACTTCACTCCATACATATATATGCGGAGATACTAGCCCAAACTCGGTTTTATAGTGAAAACTGCAGGAAATTCAAACCGGCACTAGGAAACAGACTGAGAAACCAGAGTAAAAGTTTCTCCTGCAACCCGTTCCCTTTGTGCTAGATGAACGAACGTCTCTCCACATGCTCAGTTCTGAGAGATAAGTGTGTGTGAAAGCCGTCCTTCACCAAGCTTGTTGGGATCACAAAGTTTCTCTTCAGTTGCAAACTCCACTCGATACATATATATGGGGAGGTACTAGCTCCAACTCGGTTTTACAGTGAAAACTGCAGGAACTTCAAACCGGCACTAGGAAACAGACTGAGAAACCAGAGTAAATGTTTCTCCTGCAACCCGTTCCTTTGTCCTAGATGAACGAACGTCTCTCCACATGCTCAGTTCTGAGAGATAAGTGTGTGTGAAAGCCGTCCTTCACCTAGCTTGTTGGGATCCCAAAGTTTCTCTTCAGTTGCAAATTCCACTCGATACATATATATGGGGAGGTACTAGCTCCAACTCGGTTTTACAGTGAAAACTGCAGGAACTTCAAACCGGCACTAGGAAACAGACTGAGAAACCAGAGTAAAAGTTTCTCCTGCAACCCGTTCCCTTTGTGCTAGATGAACGAACGTCTCTCCACATGCTCAGTTCTGAGAGATATGTGTGTGTGAAAGCCGTCCTTCACCTAGCTTGTTGGGAACACAAAGTTTCTCTTCAGTTGCAAACTCCACTCGATACATATATATGGGGAGGTACTAGCTCCAACTCGGTTTTACAGTGAAAACAGCAGGAACTTCAAACCGGCACTAGGAAACAGACTGAGAAACCAGAGTAAAGTTTCTCCTGCAACCCATTCCATTTGTGCTAGATGAACGAACGTCTCTCCACATGCTCAGTTCTGAGAGATAAGTGTGTGTGAAAGCCGTCCTTCACCTAGCTTGTTGGGAACACAAAGTTTCTCTTCAGTTGCAAACTCCACTCCATACATATATATGGGGAGGTTCTAGCTCCAACTCGGTTTTACAGTGAAAACTGCAGGAACTTCAAACCGACACTAGGAAACAGACTGAGAAACCAGAGTTAAAGTTTCTCCTGCTACACGTTCCCTTTGTGCTAGATGAACGAACGTCTGTCCACATGCTCAGTTCTGAGAGATAAGTGTGTGTGAAAGCCGTCCTTAACCTAGCTTGTTGGGAACACAAAGTTTTTCTTCAGTTGCAAACTCCACTAAATACATATATATGGGGAGGAACTAGCTGCAACACGGTTTTGCAGTGAAAACTGCAGGAACTTCAAACCGGCACTAGGAAACAGACTGAGAAACCAGAGTAAAATTTCTCCTGCAACCCGTTCCCTTTGTGCTAGATGAAAGAACGTCTCTCTACATGCTCAGTTCTGAGAGATATGTGTGTGTGAAAGCCGTCCTTCACCTAGCTTGTTGGGAACACAAAGTTTCTCTTCAGTTGCAAACTCCACTCGATACATATATATGGGGAGGTACTAGCTCCAACTCGGTTTTACAGTGAAAACAGCAGGAACTTCAAAACGGCACAAGGAAACAGACTGAGAAACCAGAGTAAAGTTTCTCCTGCAACCCGTTCCCTTTGTGCTAGATGAACGAACGTCTCTCCACATGCTCAGTTCTGAGAGATAAGTGTGTGTGAAAGCCGTCCTTAACCTAGCTTGTTGGGAACACAAAGTTTTTCTTCAGTTGCAAACTCCACTAAATACATATATATGGGGAGGAACTAGCTGCAACACGGTTTTGCAGTGAAAACGGCAGGAACTTCAAACCGGCACTAGGAAACAGACTGAGAAACCAGAGTAAAAGTTTCTCCTGCAACCCGTTCCCTTTGTGCTAGATGAAAGAACGTCTCTCTACATGCTCAGTTCTGAGAGATATGTGTGTGTGAAAGCCGTCCTTCACCTAGCTTGTTGGGAACACAAAGTTTCTCTTCAGTTGCAAACTCCACTCGATACATATATATGGGGAGGTACTAGCTCCAACTCGGTTTTACAGTGAAAACAGCAGGAACTTCAAACCGGCACAAGGAAACAGACTGAGAAACCAGAGTAAAATTTCTCCTGCAACCCGTTCCCTTTGTGCTAGATGAACGAACGTCTCTCCACATGCTCAGTTCTGAGAGATATGTGTGTGTGAAAGCCGTACTTCACCTAGCTTGTTGGGAACACAAAGTTTCTCTTCAGTTGCAAACTCCACTCCATACATATATATGGGGAGGTACTAGCTCCAACTCGGTTTTACAGTGAAAACTGCAGGAACTTCAAACCGACACTAGGAAACAGACTGAGAAACCAGAGTTAAAGTTTTCCTGCAAACCGTTCCCTTTGTGCTAGATGAACGAACGTCTCTCCACATGCTCATTTCTGATAGATAAGTGAGTGTGAAAGCCGTCCTTCACCTAGCTTGTTGGGAACACAAAGTATCTCTTCAGTTGCAAACTCCACTCCATACATATATATGGGGAGGTACTAGCTCCAACTCGGTTTTACAGTGAAAACTGCAGCAACTTCAAACAGGCACTAGGAAACAGACTGAGAAACCAGAGTAAAAGTTTCTCCTGCAACACGTTCCCTTTGTGCTAGATGAACGAACGTCTCTCCACATGCTCAGTTCTGAGAGATAAGTGTGTGTGAAAGCCGTCCTTCACCTAGCTTGTTGGGAACACAAAGTTTCTCTTCAGTTGCAAACTCCAATCGATACATATATATGGGGAGGTACTAGCTCCAACTCGGTTTTACAGTGAAAACTGCAGGAACTTCAAACCGGCACTAGGAAACAGACCGAGAAACCAGAGTAAAGTTTCTCCTGCAACCCGTTCCCTTTGTGCTAGATGAACGAACGTCTCTCCACATGCTCAGTTCTGAGAGATAAGTGTGTGTGAAAGCCGTCCTTCACCTACCTTGTTGGGAGCACAAAGTTTCTCTTCAGTTGCAAACTCCACTCCATACTTATTTATGGGGAGGTACCAGCTCCAACTCGGTTTTACAGTGAAAAGTGCAGGAACATCATACCGGCACTAGGAAACAGACTGAGAAACCAGAGTAAAAGTTTTTCCTGCAACCCGTTCCCTTTGTGCTAGATGAACGAACGTCTCACCACATGCTCATTTCTGAGAGATAAGTGTGTGTGAAAGCCGTCCTTCACCAACTTTTTGGGAACACAAAGTTTCTCTTCAGTTGCAAACTCCACTCCATACGTATATATGGGGAGGTACTAGTTCCAACTCGGTTTTACAGTGAAAACTGCAGGAACTTCAAACCGGCACTAGGAAACAGACTGAGAAACCAGAGAAAATTTTCTCCTGCAACCCGTTCCATTTGTGCTAGATGAACGAACGTCTCTCCACATGCTCAGTTCTGAGAGATATGTGTGTGTGAAAGCCGTCCTTCACCTAGCTTGTTGGGAACACAAAGTTTCTCTTCAGTTGCAAACTCCACTCGATACATATATATGGGGAGGTACTAGCTCCAACTCGGTTTTACAGTGAAAACAGCAGGAACTTCAAACCGGCACTAGGAAACAGACTGAGAAACCAGAGTAAAGTTTCTCCTGCAACCCGTTCCATTTGTGCTAGATGAACGAACGTCTCTCCACATGCTCAGTTCTGAGAGATAAGTGTGTGTGAAAGCCGTCCTTCACCTAGCTTGTTGGGAACACAAAGTTTCTCTTCAGTTGCAAACTCCACTCCATACATATATATGGGGAGGTTCTAGCTCCAACTCGGTTTTACAGTGAAAACTGCAGGAACTTCAAACCGACACTAGGAAACAGACTGAGAAACCAGAGTTAAAGTTTCTCCTGCAACACGTTCCCTTTGTGCTAGATGAACGAACGTCTGTCCACATGCTCAGTTCTGAGAGATAAGTGTGTGTGAAAGCCGTCCTTAACCTAGCTTGTTGGGAACACAAAGTTTTTCTTCAGTTGCAAACTCCACTAAATACATATATATGGGGAGGAACTAGCTGCAACACGGTTTTGCAGTGAAAACTGCAGGAACTTCAAACCGGCACTAGGAAACAGACTGAGAAAACAGAGTAAAAGTTTCTCCTGCAACCCGTTCCCTTTGTGCTAGATGAAAGAACGTCTCTCTACATGCTCAGTTCTGAGAGATATGTGTGTGTGAAAGCCGTCCTTCACCTAGCTTGTTGGGAACACAAAGTTTCTCTTCAGTTGCAAACTCCACTCGATACATATATATGGGGAGGTACTAGCTCCAACTCGGTTTTACAGTGAAAACAGCAGGAACTTCAAACCGGCACAAGGAAACAGACTGAGAAACCAGAGTAAAGTTTCTCCTGCAACCCGTTCCCTTTGTGCTAGATGAACGAACGTCTCTCCACATGCTCAGTTCTGAGAGATAAGTGTGTGTGAAAGCCGCCTTAACCTAGCTTGTTGGGAACACAAAGTTTTTCTTCAGTTGCAAACTCCACTAAATACATATATATGGGGAGGAACTAGCTGCAACACGGTTTTGCAGTGAAAACGGCAGGAACTTCAAACCGGCACTAGGAAACAGACTGAGAAACCAGAGTAAAAGTTTCTCCTGCAACCCGTTCCCTTTGTGCTAGATGAAAGAACGTCTCTCTACATGCTCAGTTCTGAGAGATATGTGTGTGTGAAAGCCGTCCTTCACCTAGCTTGTTGGGAACACAAAGTTTCTCTTCAGTTGCAAACTCCACTCGATACATATATATGGGGAGGTACTAGCTCCAACTCGGTTTTACAGTGAAAACAGCAGGAACTTCAAACCGGCACAAGGAAACAGACTGAGAAACCAGAGTAAAGTTTCTCCTGCAACCCGTTCCCTTTGTGCTAGATGAACGAACGTCTCTCCACATGCTCAGTTCTGAGAGATATGTGTGTGTGAAAGCCGTACTTCACCTAGCTTGTTGGGAACACAAAGTTTCTCTTCAGTTGCAAACTCCACTCCATACATATATATGGGGAGGTACTAGCTCCAACTCGGTTTTACAGTGAAAACTGCAGGAACTTCAAACCGACACTAGGAAACAGACTGAGAAACCAGAGTTAAAGTTTTCCTGCAAACCGTTCCCTTTGTGCTAGATGAACGAACGTCTCTCCACATGCTCAGTTCTGAGAGATAAGTGTGAGTGAGAAACCGTCCTTCACCTAGCTTTTTGGGAACACAAAGTTTCTCTTCAGTTCCAAACTCCACTCAATATATATATATGGGGAGGTACTAGCTCCAACTCGGTTTTACAGTGAAAACTGCAGGAACTTCAAACCGGCACTAGGAAACAGACTGAGAAACCAGAGTAAATGGTTCTCCTGCAACCCTTTCCCTTTGTGCTAGATGAACGAACGTCTCTCCACATGCTCAGTTCTGAGAGATAATTGTGTGTGAAAGCCGTCCTTCACCTAGCTTGTTGGGAACACAAAGTTTCTCTTCAGTTGCAAACTCCACTCCATACATATATATGGGGACGTACTAGCTCCAACTCGGTTTTACAGTGAAAACTGCAGGAACTTCAAACCGGCACTAGGAAACAGACTGAGAAACCAGAGTTAAAGTTACTCCTGCAACCCGTTCCCTTTGTGCTAGATGAACGAACGTCTCTCCACATGCTCAGTTCTTAGAGATAAGTGTGTGTGAAAGCCGTCCTTCACCTAGCTTGTTGGGAACACAAAGTTTCTCTTCAGTTGCAAACTCCACTCCATACATATATATTGGGTGTTACTAGCTCTAACACGGTTTTACAGTGAAAACTGCAGGAACATCAACCCGGCACTAGGAAACAGACTGAGAAACCAGAGTAAAAGTTTCTCCTGCAACCCGTTCCCATTGTGCTAGATGAACGAACGTCTCTCCACATGCTCAGTTCTGAGAGATAAGTGTGTGTGAAAGCCGTCCTTCACCTACCTTTTTCGGAACACAAATTTTCTCTTAGGTTGCAAACTCCACTCCATATATATATATGGGGAGGTACAAGCTCAAACTCGGTTTTTCAGTGAAAACTGCAGGAACTTCAAACCGGCACTAGGAAACAGACTGAGAAACCAGAGTAAAAGTTTCTCCTGCAAACCGCTCCATTTGTGCTAGATGAACGAACGTCTCTCCACATGCTCAGTTCTGAGAGATAAGTGTGTGTGAAAGCCGTCCTTCACCTAGCTTTTTGGGAACACAAAGTTTCTCTTAGGTTACAAACTCCACTCCATATATATATATGGGGAGGTACTAGCTCCAACTCGGTTTTACAGTGAAAACTGCAGGAACTTCAAACCGGCACTAGGAAACAGACTGAGAAACCAGAGTAAAAGTTTCTCCTGCAACCCGTTCCCTTTGTGCTAGATGAATGAACGTCTCTCCAAATGCTCAGTTCTGTGAGTTAATTGTGTGTGAAAGCCGTCCTTCACCTAGCTTGTTGGGAAGACAAAGTTTCTCTTCAGTTTCAAACTCCACTCCATACATATATATGGGGAGGTTCTAGCTCCAACTCGGTTTTGCAGTGAAAACTGTAGGAACTTCAAACCGGCACTAGGAAACAGACTGAGAAACCAGAGTAAAAGTTTCTCCTGCAACCCGTTCCCTTTGTGCTAGATGAACGAACGTCTCTCCACATGCTCATTTCTGAGAGATAAGTGTGTGTGAAAGCCGTCCTTCACCTAGCTTGTTGGGAAAACAAAGTTTCTTTTCAGTTGCATACTCCACTCCATACATATATATGGGGAGGTACTAGCTCCAACTCGGTTTTACAGTGAAAACTGCAGAAACTTCAAACCGGCACTTGGAAACAGACTGAGTACCAGAGAAAAGTTTCTCCTGCATCCAGTTTCATTTGTGCTAGATGAACGAACGTCTCTCCACATGCTCATTTCTGAGAGATATGTGTGTGTGAAAGCCGTCCTTCACCTAGCTTTTTGGGAACACAAAGTTTCTCTTCAGTTGCAAACTCCACTCCATACATATATATGGGGATGTACTAGCTCCAACTCGGTTTTACAGTGAAAACTGCAGGAACTTCAAACCGGCACTAGGAAACAGACTGAGAAACCAGAGTAAGAGTTTCTCCTGCAACCCGTTCCCTTTGTGCTAGATGAACGAACGTCTCTCCAAATGCTCAGTTCTGAGAGATAAGTGTGTGTGAAAGCCGTCCTTCACCTAGCTTGTTGGGAACACAAAGTTTCTTTTAAGTTGCAAACTCCACTCCGTACATATATATGGGGAGGTACTAGCTCGAACTCGGTTTTACAGTGAAAACTGCAGGAACATCAAACCGGCACTAGGAAACAGACTGAGAAACCAGAGTAAAAGTTTCTACTGCAACCCGTTCCCTTTGTGCTAGATGAAAGAACGTCTCTCCACATGCTCAGTTCTGAGAGATAAGTGTGTGTGAAAGCCGTCCTTCACCTAGCTTTTTGGGAACACAAAGTTTCTCTTCAGTTGCAAACTCCAATCCATACATATATATGGGGAGGAACTAGCTCCAACTCGGTTTTACAGTGAAAACTGCAGGAACTTCAAACAGGCACTAGGAAACAGACTGAGAAACTGGAGTAAAAGTTTCTCCTGCAACCCGTTCCCTTTGTGCTAGATGAACGAACGTCTCTCCTCATGCTCAGTTCTGAGAGATAAGTGTGTGTGAAAGCCGTCCTTCACCTAGCTTGTTGGGAACACAAAGTTTCTCTTATGTTGCAAACTCCACTCCATATATATATATGGGGAGGTACTAGCTCCAACTCGGTTTTGCAGTGAAAATTGCAGGAACTTCAAACCGGCACTAGGAAACAGACTGAGAAACCAGAGTAAAAGTTTCTCCTGTAACCCGTTCCCTTTGTGCTAGATGAACGAACGTCTCTCCACATGCTCAGTTCTGAGAGAAAAGTGTGTGTGGAAGCCGTCCTTCACCTAGCTTTTTGGGAACACAAAGTTTCTCTTAGGTTGCAAACTCCACTCCATATATATATATGGGGAGGTATTAGCTCCAACTCGGTTTTACAGTAAAAACTGCAGGAACTTCATAACGGCACTAGGAAACAGACTGAGAAACCAGAGTAAAAGTTTCTCCTGCAACCCGTTCCGTTTTTGCTAGATGAACGAACGTCTCTCCACATGCTCAGTTCTGAGAGATAAGTGTGTGTGAAAGCCGTCCTTCACCTAACTTGTTGGGAACACAAAGTTTCTTTTAAGTTGCAAACTCCACTCCGTACATATATATGGGGAGGTACTAGCTCCAACTCGGTTTTACAGTGAAAACTGCAGGAACTTCATAACGGCACTAGGAAACAGACTGAGAAACCAGAGAAATGTTTCTCCTGCAACCCGTTCAATTTGTGCAAATGAACGAACGTCTCTCCACATGCTAATTTCTGAGAGATATGTGTGTGTGAAAGCCGTCCTTCACCTAGTTTTTTGGGAACACAAAGTTTCTCTTCAGTTGCAAATTCCACTCCATACATATATATGGGGAGGGACTAGATCCAACGCGGTTTTACAGTGAAAACTGCAGGAACTTCAAACCGGCACTAGGAAACAGACTGGGAAACCAGAGTAAAAGTTTCTCCTGCAACCCGTTCCCTTTGTGCTAGATGAACGATCGTCTCTCCACATGCTCAGTTCTGAGAAATAAGTGTTTGTGAAAGCCGTCCTTCACCTAGCTTGTTGGGAACACAAAGATTTCTTCAGTTGCAAACTCCACTCCATACATATATATGGGAGGGTACTAGCTCAAACTCGGTTTTACAGTGAAAAGTGAAGGAACTTCATACCGGCACTAGGAAACAGACTGAGAAACCGGAGTAAAAGTTTCTCCTTCAACCCGTTCCATTTGTGCTAGATGAACGAACGTCTCTCCACATGCTCAGTTCTGAGAGACAAGTGTGTGTGAAAGCCGTCCTTCACCTAGCTTGTTGGGAAATCAAAGTTTCTTTTCAGTTGCAAACTCCACTCCATACATATATATGGGGAGGTATTAGCTCCAACTCGGTTTTACAGTGAAAACTGCAGAAACTTCAAACCGTCACTAGGAAACAGACTGAGAATCCTGAGAAAAGTTTCTCCTGCATCCCATTTCCATTTGTGCTAGATGAACGAATGTCTCTCCACATGCTCAGTTCTGAGAGATATGTGTGTGTGAAAGCCGTCCTTCACCTAGCTTTTTGGGAACACAAAGTTTCTTTTAAGTTGCAAACTCCACTCCGTACATATATATGGGGAGGTACTAGCTCGAACTCGGTTTTACAGTGAAAACTGCAGGAACTTCAAACCTGCACTAGGAAACAGACTGAGAAACCAGAGAAAAGTTTCTCCTGCAACCCGTTCCATTTGTGCTAGATGAACGAACGTCTCTCCACATGCTCAGTTCTGAGAGATATTTGTGTGTGAAAGCCGTCCTTCACCTATCTTGTTGGGAACACAAAGTTTCTCTGCAGTTGCAAACTCCACTCCATACATATATATGGGGAGGTACTAGCTCCAACTCGGTTTTACAGTGAAAACTACAGGAAATTATAAACGACACTAGGAAACAGACTGAAAACCCAGAGTAAATCTTTCTCCTGCAACCAGTTCCATTTGTGGCTGATGAACTAACGTCTCTCCACATGCTCAGTTCTTAGAGATAAGTGTGTATGAAAGCCGTCCTTCACCTAGCTTTTTGGGAACACAAAGTTTCTCTTAGGTTGCAAACTCCACTCCATACATTTATATGGGGAGGTACTAGCTCCAACTCTGTTTTACAGTGAAAACTGCAGGAAATTCAAATCAGCACTAGTAAACAGACTGAGAAACCAGAGTAAATGTTTCCCCTGCAACCCGTTCCCTTTGTGCTAGATGAACGAACGTCTCTCCACATGCTCAGTTCTGAGAGATAAGTGTGTGTGAATGCCGTCCTTCACCTAGCTTGTTGGGAACACAAAGTTTCTTTTAAGTTGCAAACTCCACTCCGTACATATACATGGGGAGGTACTAGCTCGAACTCGGTTTTACAGTGAAAACTGCAGGAACTTCAAACCGGCACTAGGAAACAGACTGAGAAACCAGAGTAAAAGTTTCTCCTGCAACACGTTCCATTTGTGCTAGATGAACGAACGTCTCTCCACATGCTCAGTTCTGAAAGATATGTGTGTGTGACAGCCGTCCTTCACCTAGCTTGTTGGGAACACAAAGTTTCTCTTCAGTTGCAAAATCCACTCCATACATATATATAGGGAGGTACTAGCTCCAACTCGGTTTTACAGTGAAAACTGCAGGAAATTCTAAACGACACTAGGAAACAGACTGAAAACCCAGAGTAATAGTTTCTCCTGCAACCAGTTCCCTTTGTGTCTGATGAACTAACGTCTCTCCACATGCTCAGTTCTAAGAGATAATTGTGTATGAAAGCCGTCCTTCACCTAGCTTGTTGGGAACACAAAGTTTCTCTTCAGTTGCAAACTCCACTCCATACATTTATATGGGGAGGTACTAGCTCCAACTCGGTTTTACAGTGAAAACTGCAGGAAATTCAAATCAGCACTAGTAAACAGACTGAGAAACCAGAGTAAAAGTTTCCCCTGCAACAAGTTCCCTTTGTGCTAGATGAACGAACGTCTCTCCACATGCTCAGTTCTGAGAGATAAGTGTGTGTGAATGCCGTCCTTCATCTAGCTTGTTGGGAACACAAAGTTTCTTTTAAGTTGCTAACTCCAATCCGTACATATACATGGGGAGGTACTAGCTCGAACTCGGTTTTACAGTGAAAACTGCAGGAACTTCAAACCGGCACTAGGAAACAGACTGAGAAACCAGAGAAAAGTTTCTCCTGCAACCCGTTCCATTTGTGCTAGATGAACGAACGTCTCTCCACATGCTCAGTTCTGAGAGATATTTGTGTGTGACAGCCGTCCTTCACATAGCTTGTTGGGAACACAAAGTTTCTCTTCAGTTGCAAACTCCACTCCATACATATATATGGGGAGGTAGTAGCTCCAACTCGGTTTTACAGTGAAAACTGCAGGAAATTCTAAACGACACTAGGAAACAGACTGAAAACCCAGAGTAATAGTTTCTCCTGCAACCAGTTCCCTTTGTGGCTGATCAACTAACGTCTCTCCACATGCTCAGTTCTAAGAGATAAGTGTGTATGAAAGCCGTCCTTCACCTAGCTTGTTGGGAACACAAAGTTTCTCTTCAGTTGCAAACTCCACTCCATACATTTATATGGGGAGGTACTAGCTCCAACTCGGTTTTACAGTGAAAACTGCAGGAGCTTCAAACCGGCACTAGGAAACAGACTGAGAAACCAGAGTAAAAGTTTCTCCTGCAACCCGTTTCCTTTGTGCTAGATGAACGAACGTCTCTCCACATGCTCAGTTCTGAGAGATAAGTGTGTGTGAAAGCCGTCCTTCACATAGCTTGTTGGGAACACAAAGTTTCTCTTCAGTTGCAAACCCCACTCCATACATATATATTGGAAGGTACTAGCACAAAATCGGTTTTGCAGTGAAAACTGCAGGAACTTCAAACCGGCACTAGGAAACAGACTGAGAAACCAGAGTAAAAGTTTCTCCTGCAACCCGTTCCCTTTGTGCTAGATGAACGAACGTCTCTCCACATGCTCAGTTCTGAGAGATAAGTGTGTGTGAAAGCCGTCCTTCACCTAGCTTGTTGGGAACACAAAGTTTCTTTTAAGTTGCAAACTCCACTCCGTACATATATATGGGGAGGTACTAGCTCCAACTCGGTTTTACAGTGAAAACTGCAGGAATTTCATACCGGCACTAGGAAACAGACTGAGAAACCAGAGAAAAGTTTCTCCTACAACCCGTTCAATTTGTGCTAGATGAACGAACGTCTCTCCACATGCTCAGTTCTGAGAGATATGTGTGTGTGAAAGCAGTACTTCACCTACCTTTTTGGGAACACAAAGTTTCTCTTCAGTTGCAAACTCCACTCGATACATATATATGTGGAGGGACAAGATCCAACTTGGTCTTACAGTGAAAACTGCAGGAACTTCAAACCAGCACTAGGAAACAGACTGAGAAACCAGAGAAAATTTTCTCCTGCAACCCGTTACATTTGTGCTAAATGAAAGAAAGTCTCTCCACATGCTCAGATCTGAGAAATATGTGTGTGTGAAAGGCGTCCTTCACCTAGCTTGTTGGGAACACAAAGTTTCTCTTCAGTTGCAAACTCCACTCCGTACATATACATGGGGAGGTACTAGCTCGAACTCGGTTTTACAGTGAAAACTGCAGGAACTTCAAACCGGCACTAGGAAACAGACTGAGAAACCATAGAAAAGTTTCTCCTGCAACCCGTTCCATTTGTGCTAGATGAACGAAAGTCTCTCCACATGCTCGGTTCTGAGAGATATGTGTGTGTGACAGCCGTAATTCACCTAGCTTGTTGGGAACACAAAGTTTCTCTTCAGTTGCAAACTCCACTCCATACATATATATGGGGAGGTACTAGCTCCAACTCGGTTTTACAGTGAAAACTGCAGGAAATTCTAAACGACACTAGGAAACAGACTGAAAACCCAGAGTAATAGTTTCTCCTGCAACCAGTTCCCTTTATGGCTGATGAACTAACGTCTCTCCACATGCTCAGTTCAGAGACATAAGTGTGTGTGAAAGCCGTCCTTCACCTAGCTTGTTGGGAACACAAAGTTTCTCTTCAGTTGCAAACCCCACTCCATACATATATATTGGAAGGTACTAGCACAAAATCGGTTTTGCAGTGAAAACTGCAGGAACTTCAAACCGGCACTAGGAAACAGACTGAGAAACCAGAGTAAAAGTTTGTCCTGCAACCCGTTCCCTTTGTGCTAGATGAACGAACGTCTCTCCACATGCTCAGTTCTGAGAGATAAGTGTGTGTGAAAGCCGTCCTTCACCTAGCTTGTTGGGAACACAAAGTTTCTTTTAAGTTGCAAACTCCACTCCGTACACATATATGGGGAGGTACTAGCTCCAACTCGGTTTTACAGTGAAAACTGCAGGAATTTCATACCGGCACTAGGAAACAGACTGAGAAACCAGAGAAAAGTTTCTCCTACAACCCGTTCAATTTGTGCTAGATGAACGAACGTCTCTCCACATGCTCAGTTCTGAGAGATATGTGTGTGTGAAAGCAGTACTTCACCTAGCTTTTTGGGAACACAAAGTTTCTCTTCAGTTGCAAACTCCACTCGATACATATATATGTGGAGGGACAAGATCCAACTTGGTCTTACAGTGAAAACTGCAGGAACTTCAAACCAGCACTAGGAAACAGACTGAGAAACCAGAGAAAATTTTCTCCTGCAACCCGTTACATTTGTGCTAAATGAAAGAAAGTCTCTCCACATGCTCAGATCTGAGAAATATGTGTGTGTGAAAGGCGTCCTTCACCTAGCTTGTTGGGAACACAAAGTTTCTCTTCAGTTGCAAACTCCACTCCGTACATATACATGGGGAGGTACTAGCTCGAATTCGGTTTTACAGTGAAAACTGCAGGAACTTCAAACCGGCACTAGGAAACAGACTGAGAAACCAGAGAAAAGTTTCTCCTGCAACCCGTTCCATTTGTGCTAGATGAACGAACGTCTCTCCACATGCTCGGTTCTGAGAGATATGTGTGTGTGACAGCCGTAATTCACCTAGCTTGTTGGGAACACAAAGTTTCTCTTCAGTTGCAAACTCCACTCCATACATATATATGGGGAGGTACTAGCTCCAACTCGGTTTTACAGTGAAAACTGCAGGAAATTCTAAACGACACTAGGAAACAGACTGAAAACCCAGAGTAATAGTTTCTCCTGCAACCAGTTCCCTTTATGGCTGATGAACTAACGTCTCTCCACATGCTCAGTTCAGAGAGATAAGTGTGTGTGAAAGCCGTCCTTCACCTAGCTTGTTGGGAACACAAAGTTTCTCTTCAGTTGCAAACTCCACTCCATACATATATATGGGGAGGTACTAGCTCCAACTCGGTTTTACAGTGAAAACTGCAGGAGCTTCAAACCGGCACTAGGAAACAGACTGAGAAACCAGAGTAAAAGTTTCTCCTGCAACCCGTTCAATTTGTGCTAGATGAACGAACGTCTCTCCACATGCTCAGTTCTGAGAGATAAGTGTGTGTGAAAGCCGTCCTTCACCTAGCTTGTTGTGAACACAAAGTTTCTTTTAAGTTGCAAACTCTACTCCGTACATATATATGGGTAGGTACTAGCTCCAACTCAGTTTTACAGTGAAAACTGCAGGAATTTCATACCGGCACTAGGAAACAGACTGAGAAACCAGAGAAAAGTTTCTCCTACAACCCGTTCAATTTGTGCTAGATGAACGAACGTCTCTCCACATGCTCAGTTCTGAGAGATATGTGTGTCTGAAAGCAGTACTTCACCTAGCTTTTTGGGAACACAAAGTTTCTCTTCAGTTGCAAACTCCACTCGATACATATATATGTGGAGGGACAAGATCCAACTTGGTCTTACAGTGAAAACTGCAGGAACTTCAAACCGGCACTAGGAAACAGAGTGAGAAACCAGAGAAAAGTTTCTCCTGCAACCCGTTCCATTTGTGCTAAATGAAAGAAAGTCTCTCCACATGCTCAGATCTGAGAAATATGTGTGTGTGAAAGGCGTCCTTCACCTAGCTTGTAGGGAACACAAAGTTTCTCTTCAGTTGCAAACTCCACTCCATACATATATATGGGGAGGTACTAGCTGCAACTCGGTTTTACAGTGAAAACTGCAGGAACTTCAAACCGGCACTAGGAAACAGACTGAGAAACCAGAGTAAAAGTTTCTCCTGCAACCCGTTCCCTTTGTGCTAGATGAACGTAAGTCTCTCCACATGCTCAGTTCTGAGAGATAAGTGTGTGTGAAAGCCGTCCTTCACCTAGCTTGTTGGGAACACAAAGTTTCTTTTAAGTTGCAAACTCCACTCCGTACATATATATGGGGAGGTACTAGCTCCAACTCGGTTTTTCAGTGAAAACTGCAGGTATTTCATACCGGCACTAGGAAACATACTGAGAAACCAGAGAAAAGTTTCTTCTGCAAACCATTCCATTTGTGCAAGATGAACGAACGTCTCTCCACATGCTCAGTTCTGAGAGATAACTGTGTGTGACAGCCGTCCTTCACCTAGCTTGTTGGGAATACAAAGTTTCTCTTAGGTTGCAAACTCCACTCCATACATATATATGGGGAGGTACTAGCTCCAACTCGGTTTTACAGTGAAAACTGCAGGAAATTCTAAACGACACTAGGAAACAGACTGAAAACCCAGAGTAATAGTTTCTCCTGCAACCAGTTCCCTTTGTGGCTGATGAACTAACGTCTCTCCACATGCTCAGTTCAGAGAGATAAGTGTGTGTGAAAGCCGTCCTTCACCTAGCTTGTTGGGAACACAAAGTTTCTCTTCAGTTGCAAACTCCAATCCATACATATATATGGGGAGGTACTAGCTCCAACTCGGTTTTACAGTGAAAACTGCAGGAACTTCAAACCGGCACTAGGAAACAGACTGAGAAACCAGAGTAAAAGTTTCTCCTGCAACCCGTTTCCTTTGTGCTAGATGAACGAACGTCTCTCCACATGCTCAGTTCTGAGAGATAAGTGTGTGTGAAAGCCGTCCTTCACCTAGCTTGTTGGGAACACAAAGTTTCTTTTAAGTTGCAAACTCCACTCCGTACATATATATGGGGAGGTACTAGCTCCAACTCGGTTTTACAGTGAAAACTGCAGGAATTTCATACCGGCACTAGGAAACAGACTGAGAAACCAGAGAAAAGTTTCTCTTACAACCCGTTCAATTTGTGCTAGATGAACGAACGTCTCTCCACATGCTCAGTTCTGAGAGATATGTGTGTGTGAAAGCAGTACTTCACCTAGCTTTTTGGGAACACAAAGTTTCTCTTCAGTTGCAAACTCCACTCGATACATATATATGTGCAGGGACAAGATCCAATTCGGTCTTACAGTGAAAACTGCAGGAACTTCAAACCGGCACTAGGAAACAGACTGAGAAACCAGAGAAAAGTTTCTCCTGCAACCCGTTCCATTTGTGCTAGATGAAAGAAAGTCTCTCCACATGCTCAGATCTGAGAAATATGTGTGTGTGAAAGGCGTCCTTCACCTAACTTGTTGGGAACACAAAGTTTCTCTTCAGTTGCAAACTCCACTCCATACATATATATGGGGAGGTACTAGCTCCAACTCGGTTTTACAGTGAAAACTGCAGGAACTTCAAACCGGCACTAGGAAACAGACTGAGAAACCAGAGTAAAAGTTTCTCCTGCAACCCGTTCCCTTTGTGCTAGATGAACGAACGTCTCTCCACATGCTCAGTTCTGAGAGATAAGTGTGTGTGAAAGCCGTCCTTCACCTAGCTTGTTGGGAACACAAAGTTTCTTTTAAGTTGCAAACTCCACTCCGTACATATATATGGGGAGGTACTAGCTCCAACTCGGTTTTTCAGTGAAAACTGCAGGAATTTCATACCGGCACTAGGAAACATACTGAGAAACCAGAGAAAAGTTTCTTCTGCAACCCGTTCCATTTGTGCAAGATGAACGAACGTCTCTCCACATGCTCAGTTCTGAGATATATGTGTGTGTGAAAGCAGTACTACACCTAGCTTTTTGGGAACACAAAGTTTCTCTTCAGTTGCAAACTCCAATCGATACATATATATGTGGAGGGACTAGATCCAAATCGTTCTTACTGTGAAAACTGCAGGAACTTCAAACCGGCACTAGGAAACAGACTGAGAAACCAGAGAAAAGTTTCTCCTGCAACCCGTTCCATTTGTGCTAGATGAAAGAAAGTCTCTCCACATGCTCAGATCTGAGAAATATGTTTGTGTGAAAGGCGTCCTTCACCTAGCTTGTTGGGAACACAAAGTTTCTCTTCAGTTGCAAACTCCAATCCATACATATATATGGGGAGGTACTAGCTCCAACTCGGTTTTACAGTGAAAACTGCAGGAACTTCAAACCGGCACTAAGAAACAGACTGAGAAACCAGAGTAAAAGTTTCTCCTGCAACCCGTTCCCTTTGTGCTAGATGAACGAACGTCTCTCCACATGCTCAGTTCTGAGAGATAAGTGTGTGTGAAAGCCGTCCTTCACCTAGCTTTTTGGGAACACAAAGTTTCTTTTAAGTTGCAAACTCCACTCCATACATATATATGGGGAGGTACTAGCTCCAACTCGGTTTTACAGAGAAAACTGCAGGAATTTCATACCGGCACTAGGAAACAGACTGAGAAACCAGAGAAAAGTTTCTCCTACAACCCGTTCAATTTGTGCTAGATGAACGAACGTCTCTCAATATGCTCAGTTCTGAGAGGTATGTGTGTGTGAAAGCAGTACTTCACCTAGCTTTTTGGGAACACAAAGTTTCTCTTCAGTTGCAAACTCCAGTCGATACATATATATGTGGAGGGACAAGATTCAACTCGGTCTTACAGTGAAAACTGCAGGAACTTCAAACCGGCACTAGGAAACAGACTGAGAAACCAGAGAAAAATTTCTCCTGCAAACCGTTCCATTTGTGCTAGATGAAAGAAAGTCTCTCCACATGCTCAGATCTGAGAAATATGTGTGTGTGAAAGGCGTCCTTCACCTAGCTTGTTGGGAACACAAAGTTTCTCTTCAGTTGCAAACTCCACTCCATACATATATATGGGGAGGTACTAGCTCCAACTCGGTTTTACAGTGAAAACTGCAGGAACTTCAAACCGGCACTAGGAAACAGACTGAGAAACCAGAGTAAAAGTTTCTCCTGCAACCCGTTTCCTTTGTGCTAGATGAACGAACGTCTATCCACATGCTCAGTTCTGAGAGATAAGTGTGTGTGAAAGCCGTCCTTCACCTAGCATGTTGGGAACACAAAGTTTCTTTTAAGTTGCAAACTCCACTCCGTACATATATATGGGGAGGTACTAGCTCCAACTCGGTTTTTCAGTGAAAACTGCAGGAATTTCATACCGGCACTAGGAAACATACTGAGAAACCAGAGAAAAGTTTCTTCTGCAACCCGTTCCATTTGTGCAAGATGAACGAACGTCTCTCCACATGCACAGTTCTGAGAGATATGTGTGTGTGAAAGCAGTACTTCACCTAGCTTTTTGGGAACACAAAGTTTCTCTTCAGTTGCAAACTCCACTCGATACATATATATGTGGAGGGACTAGATCCAACTCGTTCTTACTGTGAAAACTGCAGGAACTTCAAACCGGCACTAGGAAACAGACTGAGAAAACAGAGAAAAGTTTCTCCTGCAACCCGTTCCATTTGTGCTAGATGAACGAAAGTCTCTCCACATGCTCAGATCTGACAAATATGTGTGTGTGAAAGCCGTCCTTCACCTAGCTTGTTGGGAAAACAAAGTTTCTTTTCAGTTGCAAACTCCACTCCATACATATATATGGGGAGGTACTAGCTGCAACTCGATTTTACAGTGAAAACTGCAGGAACTTCAAACCGGCACCAGGAAACAGACTGAGAAACCAGAGTAAAAGTTTCTCCTGCAACCCGTTCCCTTTGTGCTAGATGAACGAACGTCTCTCCACATGCTCAGTTCTGAGAGATAAGTGTGTGTGAAAGCCGTCCTTCACCTAGCTTGTTGGGAACACAAAGTTTCTTTTAAGTTGCAAACTCCACTCCGTACATATATATGGGGAGGTACTAGCTCCAACTCGGTTTTACAGTGAAAACTGCAGGAATTTCATACCGGCACTAGGAAACAGACTGAGAAACCAGAGAAAAGTTTCTCCTACAACCCGTTCAATTTGTGCTAGATGAACGAAAGTCTCTCCACATGCTCAGATCTGAGAGATATGTGTGTGTGAAAGCAGTACTTCACCTAGCTTTTTGGGAACACAAATTTTCTCTTCAGTTGCAAACTCCACTCGATACATATATATGTGGAGGGACAAGATCCAACTCGGTCTTACAGTGAAAACTGCAGGAACTTCAAACCGGCACTAGGAAACAAACTGAGAAACCAGAGAAAAGTTTCTCCTACAACCCGTTCAATTTGTGCTAGATGAACGAACGTCTCTCCCCATGCTCATTTCTGAGAGATATGTGTGTGTGAAAGCAGTACTTCACCTAGCTTTTTGGGAACACAAAGTTTCTCTTCAGTTGCAAACTCCACTCGATACATATATATGTGGAGGGACAAGATCCAACTCGGTCTTACAGTGAAAACTGCAGGAACTTCAAACCGGCACTAGGAAACAGTCTGAGAAACAAGAGTAAAAGTTTCTCCTGCAACCCGTTCCCTTTGTGCTAGATGAACGATCGTCTCTCCACATGCTCAGTTCTGAGAGATAAGTGTGTGTGAAAGCCGTCTTTCACCTAGCTTGTTGGGGACACAAAGTTTCTTTTAAGTTGCAAACTCCACTCCGTACATATATATGGGGAGGTACTAGCTCCAACTCGGTTTTTCAGTGAAAACTGCAGGAATTTCATACCGGCACTAGGAAACATACTGAGAAACCAGAGAAAAGTTTCTTCTGCAACCCGTTCCATTTGTGCAAGATGAACGAACGTCTCTCCACATGCTCAGTTCTGAGAGATATGTGTGTGTGAAAGCAGTACTTCACCTAGCTTTTTGGGAACACAAAGTTTCTCTTCAGTTGCAAACTCCACTCGATACATATATATGTGGAGGGACTAGATCCAACTCGTTCTTACTGTGAAAACTGCAGGAACTTCAAACCGGCACTAGGAAACAGACTGAGAAACCAGAGAAAAGTTTCTCCTGCAACCAGTTCCCTTTGAGGCTGATGAACTAACGTCTCTCCACATGCTCAGTTCTGAGAGAAAAGTGTGTGTGAAAGACGTCCTTCAACTAGCTTGTTGGGAACACAAAGTTTCTCTTCAGTTGCAAACTCCACTCCATACATATATATGGGAAGGTACTAGCTTCAACTCGGTTTTACAGTGAAAACTGCAGGAACTTCAAACCGGCACTAGGAAACAGACTGAGAAACCAGAGAAAAAGTTTCACCTGCAACCCGTTCCCTTTGTGCTATATGAACGAACGTCTAACCACATGCTCAGTTCTGAGAGATAAGTGAGTGTGAAAGCTGTCCTTCACCTAGCTTGTTGGGAACACAAAGTTTCTCTTAGGTTGCAAACTCCACTCCATTCATATATATGGGGAGGTACAAGCTCAAACTCGGTTTTGCAGTGAAAACTGCAGGAACTTCAAACAGGCACTAGGAAACAGACTGAGAAACCAGAGTAAAAGTTTCTCCTGCAACCCGTTCCCTTTGTGCTAGATGAACGAACGTCTCTCCACATGCTCATTACTGAGAGATAAGTGTGTGTGAAAGCCGTCCTTCACCTAGCTTGTTGGGAAAACAAAGTTTCTTTTCAGTTGCAAACTCCACTCCATACATATATATGGGGAGGTACTAGCTCCAACTCTGTTTTACAGTGAAAACTGCAGGAACTTCAAACCGGCACTAGGAAACAGACTGAGAAACCAGAGTATGAGTTTCTCATGCAACCCGTTCCCTTTGTGCTAGATGAACGAACGTCTCTCCACATGCTCAGTTCTGAGAGATAAGTGTGTGTGAACGCCTTCCTTCACCTAGCTTGTTGGGAACACAAAGTTTCTTTTAAGTTGCAAACTCCACTCCGTACATATGTATGGGGAGGTACAAGCTCCAACTCGGTTTTGCAGTGAAAACTGCAGGAACTTCAAACCGGCACTAGGAAACAGACTGAGAAACCAGAGAAAAGTTTCTCCTGCAACCCGTTCCCTTTGTGCTAGATGAACGAACGTCTCTCCACATGCTCAGTTCTGAGAGATAATTGTGTGTGAAAGGGGTCCTTCACCTAGCTTTTTGGGAAAACAAAGTTTCTCTTAGGTTGCAAACTCCACTCCATATATATATATGGGGATGTACTAGCTCCAACTAGGTTTTACAGTGAAAACTGCAGGAACTTCAAACCGGCACTAGGAAACAGACTGAGAAACCAGAGAAAAGTTTCTCCTGCAACCCGTTCCATTTGTGCTAGATGAAAGAAAGTCTCTCCACATGCTCAGATCTGAGAAATATGTGTGTGTGAAAGGCGCCTTCACCTAGCTTGTTGGGAACACAAAGTTTCTCTTCAGTTGCAAACTCCACTCCATACATATATATGGGGAGGTACAAGCTCCAACTCAGTTTTACAGTGAAAAATTCAGGAAAATCTAAACGGCACTAGGAAACAGACTGAAAACCCAGAGTAAAAGATTCTCCTGCAACCAGTTCCCTTTGAGGCTGATGAACTAACATCTCTCCACATGCTCAGTTCTGAGAAAAAAGTGTGTGTGAAAGCCGTCCTTCAACTAGCTTGTTGGGAACATAAAGTTTCTCTTCAGTTGCAAACTCCACTCCATACATATATATGGGGAGGTACTAGCTCCAACTCGGTTTTACAGTGAAAACTGCAGGAACTTCAAACCGGCACTAGGAAACAGACTGAGAACCCAGAGAAAAGTTTCTCCTGCAACCCGTTCCATTTGTGCTAAATGAAAGAAAGTCTCTCCACATGCTCAGATCTGAGAAATATGTGTGTGTGAAAGGCGTCCTTCACCTAGCTTTTTGGGAACACAAAGTTTCTCTTCAGTTGCAAACTCCACTCGATACATATATATGTGGAGGGACTAGATCCAACTCGTTCTTACTGTGAAAACTGCAGGAACTTCAAACCGGCACTAGGAAACAGACTGAGAAACCAGAGAAAAGTTTCTCCTGCAACCAGTTCCCTTTGAGGCTGATGAACTAACGTCTCTCCACATGCTCAGTTCTGAGAGAAAAGTGTGTGTGAAAGACGTCCTTCAACTAGCTTGTTGGGAACACAAAGTTTCTCTTCAGTTGCAAACTCCACTCCATACATATATATGGGAAGGTACTAGCTTCAACTCGGTTTTACAGTGAAAACTGCAGGAACTTCAAACCGGCACTAGGAAACAGACTGAGAAACCAGAGAAAAAGTTTCACCTGCAACCCGTTCCCTTTGTGCTATATGAACGAACGTCTAACCACATGCTCAGTTCTGAGAGATAAGTGTGTGTGAAAGCCGTCCTTCAACTAGCTTGTTGGGAACATAAAGTTTCTCTTCAGTTGCAAACTCCACTCCATACATATATATGGGGAGGTACTAGCTCCAACTCGGTTTTACAGTGAAAACTGCAGGAACTTCAAACCGGCACTAGGAAACAGACTGAGAAACCAGAGAAAAGTTTCTCCTGCAACCCGTTCCCTTTGTGCTAGATGAACGTACGTCTCTCCACATGCTCAGTTCTGAGAGATAAGTGTGTGTGAAAGCCGTCCTTCACCTAGCTTGTTGGGAACACAAAGTTTCTTTTAAGTTGCAAACTCCACTCCGTACATATATATGGGGAGGTACTAGCTCCAACTCGGTTTTTCAGTGAAAACTGCAAGAATTTCATACCGGAACTAGGAAACATACTGAGAAACCAGAGAAAAATTTCTTCTGCAAACCATTCCATTTGTGCAAGATGAACGAACGTCTCTCAACATGCTCAGTTCTGAGAGATATGTGTGTGTGACAGCCGTACTTCACCTAGCTTGTTGGGAATACAAAGTTTCTCTTCAGTTGCAAACTCCACTCCATACATATATATGGGGAGGTACTAGCTCCAACTCGGTTTTACAGTGAAAAATGCAGGAAATTCTAAAAGACACTTGGAAACAGACTGAAAACCCAGAGTAATAGTTTCTCCTGCAACCAGTTCCCTTTGTGGCTGATGAACTAACGTCTCTCCACATGCTCAGTTCAGAGAGATAAGTGTGTGTGAAAGCCGTCCTTCACCTAGCTTGTTGGGAACACAAAGTTTCTCTTCAGTTGCAAACTCCACTCCATACATATATATGGGGAGGTACAAGCTCCAACTCGGTTTTACAGTGAAAACTGCAGGAACATCAAACCGGCACTAGGAAACAGACTGAGAAACCAGAGTAAAAGTTTCTCCTGCATCCCGTTTCTTTGTGCTAGATGAACGAACGTCTCTCCACATGCTCAGTTCTGAGAGATAAGTGTGTGTGAAAGCCGTCCTTCACCTAGCTTGTTGGGAACACAAAGTTTCTTTTAAGTTGCAAACTCCACTCCGTACATATATATGGGGAGGTACTAGCTCCAACTCGGTTTTACAGTGAAAACTGCAGGAATTTCATACCGGCACTAGGAAACAGACTGAGAAACCAGAGAAAAGTTTCTCCTACAACCCGTTCAATTTGTGCTAGATGAACGAACGTCTCTCCACATGCTCAGTTCTGAGAGATATGTGTTTTTGAAAGCAGTACTTCACCTAGCTTTTTGGGAACACAAAGTTTCTCTTCAGTTGCAAACTCCACTCGATACATATATATGTGCAGGGACAAGATCCAACTCGGTCTTACAGTGAAAACTGCAGGAACTTCAAACCGGCACTAGGAAACAGACTGAGAAACCAGAGAAAAGTTCCTCCTGCAAACCGTTCCATTTGTGCTAGATGAAAGAAAGTCTCTCCACATGCTCAGATCTGAGAAATATGTGTGTGTGAAAGGCGTCCTTCACCTAGCTTGTTGGGAACACAAAGTTTCTCTTCAGTTGCAAACTCCACTCCATACATATATATGGGGAGGTACTAGCTCCAACTCGGTTTTACAGTGAAAACTGCAGGAACTTCAAACCGGCACTAGGAAACAGACTGAGAAACCAGAGTAAAAGTTTCTCCTGCAACCCGTTTCCTTTGTGCTAGATGAACGAACGTCTATCCACATGCTCAGTTCTGAGAGATAAGTGTGTGTGAAAGCCGTCCTTCACCTAGCATGTTGGGAACACAAAGTTTCTTTTAAGTTGCAAACTCCACTCCGTACATATATATGGGGAGGTACTAGCTCCAACTCGGTTTTTCAGTGAAAACTGCAGGAATTTCATACCGGCACTAGGAAACATACTGAGAAACCAGAGAAAAATTTCTTCTGCAACCCGTTCCATTTGTGCAAGATGAACGAACGTCTCTCCACATGCTCAGTTCTGAGAGATATGTGTGTGTGAAAGCAGTACTTCACCTAGCTTTTTGGGAACACAAAGTTTCTCTTCAGTTTCAAACTCCACTCGATACATATATATGTGGAGGGACTAGATCCAACTCGTTCTTACTGTGAAAACTGCAGGAACTTCAAACCGGCACTAGGAAACAGACTGAGAAAACAGAGAAAAGTTTCTCCTGCAACCCGTTCCATTTGTGCTAGATGAACGAAAGTCTCTCCACATGCTCAGATCTGACAAATATGTGTGTGTGAAAGCCGTCCTTCACCTAGCTTGTTGGGAAAACAAAGTTTCTTTTCAGTTGCAAACTCCACTCCATACATATATATGGGGAGGTACTAGCTGCAACTCGATTTTACAGTGAAAACTGCAGGAACTTCAAACCGGCACCAGGAAACAGACTGAGAAACCAGAGTAAAAGTTTCTCCTGCAACCCGTTCCCTTTGTGCTAGATGAACGAACGTCTCTCCACATGCTCAGTTCTGAGAGATAAGTGTGTGTGAAAGCCGTCCTTCACCTAGCTTGTTGGGAACACAAAGATTCTTTTAAGTTGCAAACTCCACTCCGTACATATATATGGGGAGGTACTAGCTCCAACTCGGTTTTACAGTGAAAACTGCAGGAATTTCATACCGGCACTAGGAAACAGACTGAGAAACCAGAGAAAAGTTTCTCCTACAACCCGTTCAATTTGTGCTAGATGAACGAACGTCTCTCCACATGCTCAGTTCTGAGAGATATGTGTGTGTGGAAGCAGTACTTCACCTAGCTTTTTGGGAACACAAAGTTTCTCTTCAGTTGCAAACTCCACTCGATACATATATATGTGGAGGGACAAGATCCAACTCGGTCTTACAGTGAAAACTGCAGGAACTTCAAACCGGCACTAGGAAACAGACTGAGAAACCAGAGAAAAGTTTCTCCTGCAACCAGTTCCCTTTGAGGCTGATGAACTAACGTCTCTCCACATGCTCAGTTCTGAGAGAAAAGTGTGTGTGAAAGACGTCCTTCAACTAGCTTGTTGGGAACACAAAGTTTCTCTTCAGTTGCAAACTCCACTCCATACATATATATGGGAAGGTACTAGCTTCAACTCGGTTTTACAGTGAAAACTGCAGGAACTTCAAACCGGCACTAGGAAACAGACTGAGAAACCAGAGAAAAAGTTTCACCTGCAACCCGTTCCCTTTGTGCTATATGAACGAACGTCTATCCACATGCTCAGTTCTGAGAGATAAGTGTGTGTGAAAGCTGTCCTTCACCTAGCTTGTTGGGAACACAAAGTTTCTCTTAGGTTGCAAACTCCACTCCATTCATATATATGGGGAGGTACAAGCTCAAACTCGGTTTTGCAGTGAAAACTGCAGGAACTTCAAACAGGCACTAGGAAACAGACTGAGAAACCAGAGTAAAAGTTTCACCTGCAACCCGTTCCCTTTGTGCTAGATGAACGAACGTCTCTCCACATGCTCATTACTGAGAGATAAGTGTGTGTGAAAGCCGTCCTTCAACTAGCTTGTTGGGAAAACAAAGTTTCTTTTAAGTTGCAAACTCCACTCCATACATATATATGGGGAGGTACTAGCTCCAACTCGGTTTTACAGTGAAAACTGCAGGAACTTCAAACCGGCACTAGGAAACAGACTGAGAAACCAGAGTATGAGTTTCTCCTGCAACCCGTTCCCTTTGTGCTAGATGAACGAACGTCTCTCCACATGCTCAGTTCTGAGAGATAAGTGTGTGTGAACGCCGTCCTTCACCTAGCTTGTTGGGAAAACAAAGTTTCTTTTAAGTTGCAAACTCCACTCCGTACATATATATGGGGAGGTACTAGCTCCAACTCGGTTTTACAGTGAAAACTGCAGGAATTTCATACCGGCACTAGGAAACAGACTGAGAAACCAGAGAAAAGTTTCTCCTACAACCCGTTCAATTTGTGCTAGATGAACGAACGTCTCTCCATATGCTCAGTTCTGAGAGATATGTGTGTGTGAAAGCAGTACTTCACCTAGCTTTTTGGGAACACAAAGTTTCTCTTCAGTTTCAAACTCCACTCGATACATATATATGTGGAGGGACAAGATCCAACTCGGTCGTACAGTGAAAACTGCAGGAACTTCAAACCGGCACTAGGAAACAGACTGAGAAACCAGAGAAAAGTTTCTCCTGCAAACCGTTCCATTTGTGCTAGATGAAAGAAAGTCTCTCCACATGCTCAGATCTGAGAAATATGTGTGTGTGAAAGGCGTCCTTCACATAGCTTGTTGGAAACACAAAGTTTCTCTTCAGTTGCAAACTCCACTCCATACATATATAAGGGGAGGTACTAGCTCCAACTCGGTTTTACAGTGAAAACTGCAGGAACTTCAAACCGGCACTAGGAAACAGACTGAGAAACCAGAGTAAAAGTTTCTCCTGCAACCCGTTCCCTTTCTGCTAGATGAACGAACGTCTCTTCACATGCTCAGTTCTGAGATTTAAGTGTGTGTGAAAGCCGTCCTTCACCTAGCTTGTTGGGAACACAAAGTTTCTTTTAAGTTGCAAACTCCACTCCGTACATATATATGGGGAGGTACTAGCTCCAACTCGGTTTTTCAGTGAAAACTGCAGGAATTTCATACCGGCACTAGGAAACATACTGAGAAACCAGAGAAAAGTTTCTTCTGCAACCCGTTCCATTTGTGCAAGATGAACGAACGTCTCTCCACATGCTCAGTTCTGAGAGATATGTGTGTGTGAAAGCAGTACTTCACCTAGCTTTTTGGGAACACAAAGTTTCTCTTCAGTTGCAAACTCCACTCGATACATATATATGTGGAGGGACTAGATCCAACTCGTTCTTACTGGGAAAACTGCAGGAACTTCAAACCGGCACTAGGAAACAGACTGAGAAACCAGAGAAAAGTTTCTCCTGCAACCCGTTCCATTTGTGCTAGATGAACGAAAGTCTCTCCACATGCTCAGATCTGACAAATATGTGTGTGTGAAAGCCGTCCTTCACCTAGCTTCTAGGGAAAACAAAGTTTCTTTTCAGTTGCAAACTCCACTCCATACATATATATGGGGAGGTACTAGCTCCAACTCGGTTTTACAGTGAAAACTGCAGGAACTTCAAACCGGAACTAGGAAACAGACTGAGAAACCAGAGTAAAAGTTTCTCCTGCAACCCGTTCCCTTTGTGCTAGATGAACGAACGTCTCTCCACATGCTCAGTTCTGAGAGATAAGTGTGTGTGAAAGCCGTCCTTCACCTAGCTTGTTGGGAACACAAAGTTTCTTTTAAGTTGCAAACTCCACTCCGTACATATATATGGGGAGGTACAAGCTCCAACTCGGTTTTACAGTGAAAACTGCAGGAATTTCATACCGGCACTAGGAAACAGACTGAGAAACCAGAGAAAAGTTTCTCCTACAACCCGTTCAATTTGTGCTAGATGAACGAACGTCTCTCCACATGCTCAGTTCTGAGAGATATGTGTGTGTGAAAGCAGTACTTCACCTAGCTTTTTGGGAACACAAAGTTTCTCTTCAGTTGCAAACTCCACTCGATACATATATATGTGGAGGGACAAGATCCAACTCGGTCTTACAGTGAAAATTGCAGGAACGTCAAACCGGCACTAGGAAACAGACTGAGAAACCAGAGAAAAGTTTCTCCTGCAACCCGTTCCATTTGTGCTAGATGAAAGAAAGTCTCTCCACATGCTCAGATCTGAGAAATATGTGTGTGTGAAAGGCGTCCTTCAACTAGCTTGTTGGGAACACAAAGTTTCTCTTCAGTTGCAAACTCCACTCCATACATATATATGGGGAGGAACTAGCTCCAACTCGGTTTTACAGTGAAAACTGCAGGAACTTCAAACCGGCACTAGGAAACAGTCTGAGAAACCAGAGTAAAAGTTTCTCCTGCAACCCGTTCCCTTTGTGCTAGATGAACGAACGTCTCTCCACATGCTCAGTTCTGAGAGATAAGTGTGTGTGAAAGCCGTCCTTCACCTAGCTTGTTGGGAACACAAAGTTTCTTTTAAGTTGCAAACTCCACTCCGTACATATATATGGGGAGGTACTAGCTCCAACTCGGTTTTTCAGTGAAAACTGCAGGAATTTCATACCGGCACTAGGAAACATACTGAGAAACCAGAGAAAAGTTTCTTCTGCAACCCGTTCCATTTGTGCAAGATGAACGAACTTCTCTCCACATGCTCAGTTCTGAGAGATATGTGTGTGTGAAAGCAGTACTTCACCTAGCTTTTTGGGAACACAAAGTTTCTCTTCAGTTGTAAACTCCACTCCATACATATATATGGGGATGTACAAGCTCCAACTCGGTTTTACAGTGAAAACAGCAGGAAAATCTAAACGGCACTAGGAAACAGACTGAAAACCCAGAGTAAAAGTTTCTCCTGCAACCAGTTCCCTTTGAGGCTGATGAACTAACGTCTCAACACATGCTCATTTCTGAGAGAAAAGTGTTTGTGAAAGCCGTTCTTCAACTAGCTTGTTGGGAACACAAAGTTTCTCTTCAGTTGCAAACTCCACTCCATACATATATATGGGAAGGTACTAGCTCCAACTCGGTTTTACAGTGAAAACTGCAGGAACTTCAAACCGGCACTAGGAAACAGACTGAGAAACCAGAGAAAAAGTTTCACCTGCAACCCGTTCCCTTTGTGCTAGATGAACGAACGTCTATCCACATGCTCAGTTCTGAGAGATTAGTGTGTGTGAAAGCTGTCCTTCACCTAGCTTGTTGGGAACTCAAAGTTTCTCTTAGGTTGCAAACTCCACTCCATACATATATATGGGGAGATACAAGCTCCAACTCGGTTTTACAGTGAAAACTGCAGGAACTTCAAACCGGCACTAGGAAACAGACTGAGAAACCAGAGTATGAGTTTCTCCTGCAACCAGTTCCCTTTGTGCTAGATGAACGAACGTCTCTCCACATGCTCAGTTCTGAGAGATAAGTGTTTGTGAACGCCGTCCTTCACCTAGCTTGTTGGGAAAACAAAGTTTCTTTTAAGTTGCAAACTCCACTCCGTACATATGTATGGGGAGGTACAAGCTCCAACTCGGTTTTGCAGTGAAAACTGCAGGAACTTCAAACCGGCACTAGGAAACAGACTGAGAAACCAGAGAAAAGTTTCTCCTGCAACCCGTTCCCTTTGTGCTAGATGAACGAACGTCTCTCCACATGCTCAGTTCTGAGAGATAAGTGTGTGTGAAAGCCGTCCTTCACCTAGCTTTTTGGGCAAACAAAGTTTCTCTTAGGTTGCAAACTCCACTCCATATATATATATGGGGAGGTACTAGCTCCAACTCGGTTTTACAGTGAAAACTGCAGGAACTTCAAACCGGCACTAGGAAACAGACTGAGAAACCAGAGAAAAGTTTCTCCTGCAACCCGTTCCATTTGTGCTAGATGAAAGAAAGTCTCTCCACATGCTCAGATCTGAGAAATATGTGTGTTTGAAAGGCGTCCTTCACCTAGCTTGTTGGGAACACAAAGTTTCTCTTCAGTTGCAAACTCCACTCCATACATATATATGGGAAGGTACTAGCTCCAACTCGGTTTTACAGTGAAAACTGCAGGAACTTCAAACCAGCACTAGGAAACAGACTGAGAAACCAGAGAAAAAGTTTCACCTGAAACCCGTTCCCTTTGTGCTAGATGAACGAACGTCTATCCACATGCTCAGTTCTGAGAGATAAGTGTGTGTGAAAGCTGTCCTTCACCTAGCTTATTGGGAACACAAAGTTTTTCTTAGGTTGCAAACTCCACTCCATACATATATATGGGGAGGTACAAGCTCAAACTCGGTTTTGCAGTGAAAACTGCAGGAACTTCAAACAGGCACTAGGAAACAGACTGAGAAACCAGAGTAAAAGTTTCTCCTGCAACCCGTTCCCTTTGTGCTAGATGAACGAACGTCTCTCCACATGCTCATGTCTGAGAGATAAGTGTGTGTGAAAGCCGTCCTTCACCTAGCTTGTTGGGAAAACAAAGTTTCTTTTCAGTTGCAAACTCCACTCCATACATATATATGGGGAGGTACTAGCTCCAACTCGGTTTTACAGTGAAAACTGCAGGAACTTCAAACCGGCACTAGGAAACAGACTGAGAAACCAGAGTATGAGTTTCTCCTGCAACCCGTTCCCTTTGTGCTAGATGAACGAACGTCTCTCCACATGCTCAGTTCTGAGAGATAAGTGTGTGTGAACGCCGTCCTTCACCTAGCTTGTTGGGAACACAAAGTTTCTTTTAAGTTGCAAACACCACTCCGTACATATTTATGGGGAGGTACAAGCTCCAACTCGGTTTTGCAGTGAAAACTGCAGGAACTTCAAACCGGCACTAGGAAACAGACTGAGAAACCAGAGAAAAGTTTCTCCTGCAACCCGTTCCCTTTGTGCTAGATGAACGAACGTCTCTCCACATGCTCAGTTCTGAGAGATAAGTGTGTGTGAAAGCCGTCCTTCACCTAGCTATTTGGGAAAACAAAGTTTCTCTTAGGTTGCAAACTCCACTCCATATATATATATGGGGAGGTACTAGCTCCAACTCGGTTTTACAGTGAAAACTGCAGGAACTTCAAACCGGCACTAGGAAACAGACTGAGAAACCAGAGAAAAGTTTCTCCTGCAACCCGTTCCATTTGTGCTAGATGAAAGAAAGTCTCTCCACATGCTCAGATCTGAGAAATATGTGTGTGTGAAAGGCGTCCTTCACCTAGCTTGTTGGGAACACAAAGTTTCTCTTCAGTTGCCAACTCCACTCCATACATATATATGGGGAAGTACTAGCTCCAACTCAGTTTTACAGTGAAAAATTCAGGAAAATCTAAACGGCACTAGGAAACAGACTGAGAAACCAGAGAAAAAGTTTCACTTGCAACCCGTTCCCTTTGTGCTAGATGAACGAACGTCTATCCACATGCTCAGTTCTGAGAGATAAGTGTGTGTGAAAGCTGTCCTTCACCTTGCTTGTTGGGAACACAAAGTTTCTCTTAGGTTGCAAACTCCACTCCATACATATATATGGGGAGGTACAAGCTCAAACTCGGTTTTGCAGTGAAAACTGCAGGAACTTCAAACAGGCACTAAGAAACAGACTGAGAAACCAGAGTAAAAGTTTCTCCTGCAACCCGTTCCCTTTGTGCTAGATGAACGAACGTCTCTACACATGCTCATTTCTGAGAGATAAGTGTGTGTGAAAGCCGTCCTTCACCTAGCTTGTTGGGAAAACAAAGTTTCTTTTCAGTTGCAAACTCCACTCCATACATATATATGGGGAGGTACTAGCTCCAACTCGGTTTTACAGTGAAAACTGCAGGAAATTCAAACCGGCACTAGGAAACAGACTGAGAAACCAGAGTAAGAGTTTCTCCTGCAACCCGTTCCATTTGTGCTAGATGAACGAACGTCTCTCCACATGCTCAGTTCTCAGAGATAAGTGTGTGTGAAAGCCGTCCTTCACCTAGCTTGTTGGGAACACAAAGTTTCTTTTAAGTTGCAAACTCCACTCCGTACATATATATGGGGAGGTACAAGCTCCAACTCGGTTTTGCAGTGAAAACTGCAGGAACTTGAAACCGGCACTAGGAAACAGACTGAGAAACCAGAGAAAAGTTTCTCCTGCAACCCGTTCCCTTTGTGCTAGATGAACGAACGTCTCTCCACATGCTCAGTTCAGAGAGATAAGTGTGTGTGAAAGCCGTCCTTCACCTAGCTTTTTGGGAAAACAAAGTTTCTCTTCGGTTGCAAACTCCACTCCATATATATATATGGGGAGGTACTAACTCCAACTCGGTTTTACAGTGAAAACTGCAGTAACTTCAAACCGGCACTAGAAAACAGACTGAGAAACCAGAGTAAAAGTTTCTCCTGCAACCCGTTCCCTTTGTGCTAGATGAACGAAATTCTCTCCACATGCTCAGTTCTGTGAGATAAGTGTGTGTGAAAGCCGTCCTTCACTTAGCTTGTTGGGAACACAAAGTTTCTCTTCAGTTGCAAATTCCACTCCATACATATATATGGGGAGGTACTAGCTCCAACTCGGTTTTGCAGTGAAAACTGCAGGAAATTCAAACCGGCACTAGGAAACAGACTGAGAAACCAGTGTAACAGTTTCTCCTGCAACACATTCCCTTTGTGCTAGATGAACGAACGTCCCTCCACATGCTCATTACTGAGAGATAAGTGTGTGTGAAAGCCGTCCTTCACCTAGCTTGTAGGGAAAACAAAGTTTCTTTCAGTTGCAAACTCCACTCCATACATATATATGGGGAGGTACTAGCTCCAACTCGGTTTTACAGTGAAAACTGCAGGAAGTTCAAACCGGCACTAGGAAACAGACTGGGAAACCAGAGTAAAATTTCTCCTGCAACCCGTTCCCTTTGTGCTAGATGAACGAACGTCTCTCCACATGCTCAGTTCTGAGAGATAAGTGTGTGTGAAAGCCGTACTTCACCTAGCTTCTTGGGAACACAAAGTTACTTTTAAATTGCAAACGCCACTCCTTACATATATATGGGGAGGTACTAGCTCCAACTCGGTTTTACAGTGAAAACTGCAGGAATTTCATACCGGCACTAGGAAACAGACTGAGAAACCAGAGAAAAGTTTCCCCTACAACCCGTTCCCATTGTGCTAGATGAACGAACGTCTCTCCACATGCTCAGTTCTGAGAGATAAGTGTGTGTGAAAGCCGTCCTTCACCTAGCTTTTTGGGAACACAAAGTTTCTCTTCAGTTGTAAACTCCACTCGATACATATATATGTGGAGGGACAAGATCCAACTCGGTCTTACAGTGAAAACTGCAGGAACTTCAAACCGGCACTAGGAAACAGACTGAGAAACCAGAGAAAAGTTTCTCCTGCAACCCGTTCCATTTGTGCTAGATGAAAGAAAGTCTCTCCACATGTTCAGATCTGAGAAATATGTGTGTGTGAAAGGCGTCCTTCACCTAGCTTGTTGGGAACACAAAGTTTCTCTTCAGTTGCAAACTCCACTCCATACATATATATGGGGAGGTACAAGCTCCAACTCAGTTTTACAGTGAAATATTCAGGAAAATCTAAACGGCACTAGGAAACAGACTGAAAACCCAGAGTAAAATTTTCTCCTGCAACCAGATCCCTTTGAGGCTGATGAACTAACATCTCTCCACATGCTCAGTTCTGAGAAAAAAGTGTGTGTGAAAGCCGTCCTTCAACAAGCTTGTTGGGAACACAAAGTTTCTCTTCAGTTGCAAACTCCACTCCATACATATATATGGGGAGGGACTAGCTCCAACTCGGTTTTACAGTGAAAACTGCAGGAACTTCAAACCGGCACTAGGAAACAGACTGAGAAACCAGAGAAAAAGTTTCACCTGCAACCCGTTCTCTTTGTGCTAGATGAACGAACGTCTATTCACATGCTCATTTCTGAGAGATAAATGTGGGTGAAAGCCGTCCTTCACCTAGCTTGTTGGGAAAACAAAGTTTCTTTTCAGTTGGAAACTCCACTCCATACATATATATGGGGAGGTACTAGCTCCAAATCGGTTTTACAGTGAAAACTGCAGGAACTTCAAACCGGCACTAGGAAACAGACTGAGAAACCAGAGAAAAGTTTCTCCTGCAAACCGTTCCATTTGTTCTAGATGAAAGAAAGTCTCTCCACATGCTCAGATCTGAGAAATATGTGTGTGTGAAAGGCGTCCTTCACCTAGCTTGTTGGGAACACAAAGTTTCTCTTCAGTTGCCAACTCCACTCCATACATATATATGAGGAAGTACTAGCTCCAACTCAGTTTTACAGTGAAAAATTCAGGAAAATCTAAACTGCACTAGGAAACAGACTGAGAAACCAGAGAAAAAGTTTCACCTGCAACCCGTTCCCTTTGTGCTAGATGAACGAACGTCTATCCACATGCTCAGTTCTGAGAGATAAGTGTGTGTGAAAGCTGTCCTTCACCTTGCTTGTTGGGAACACAAAGTTTCTCTTAGGTTGCAAACTCCACTCCATACATATATATGGGGAGGTACAAGCTCAAACTCGGTTTTGCAGTGAAAACTGCAGGAACTTCAAACAGGCACTAAGAAACAGACTGAGAAACCAGAGTAAAAGTTTCACCTGCAACCCGTTCCCTTTGTGCTAGATGAACGAACGTCTCTACACATGCTCATTTCTGAGAGATAAGTGTGTGTGAAAGCCGTCCTTCACCTAGCTTGTTGGGAAAACAAAGTTTCTTTTCAGTTGCAAACTCCACTCCATACATATATATGGGGAGGTACTAGCTCCAACTCGGTTTTACAGTGAAAACTGCAGGAAATTCAAACCGGCACTAGGAAACAGACTGAGAAACCAGAGTAAGAGTTTCTCCTGCAACCCGTTCCATTTGTGCTAGATGAACGAACGTCTCTCCACATGCTCAGTTCTCAGAGATAAGTGTGTGTGAAAGCCGTCCTTCACCTAGCTTGTTGGGAACACAAAGTTTCTTTTAAGTTGCAAACTCCACTCCGTACATATATATGGGGAGGTACAAGCTCCAACCCGGTTTTGCAGTGAAAACTGCAGGAACTTGAAACCGTCACTAGGAAACAGACAGAGAAACCAGAGAAAAGTTTCTCCTGCAACCCGTTCCCTTTGTGCTAGATGAACGAACGTCTCTCCACATGCTCAGTTCAGAGAGATAAGTGTGTGTGAAAGCCGTCCTTCACCTAGCTTTTTGGGAAAACAAAGTTTCTCTTAGGTTGCAAACTCCACTCCATATATATATATGGGGAGGTACTAACTCCAACTCGGTTTTACAGTGAAAACTGCAGTAACTTCTAACCGGCACTAGAAAACAGACTGAGAAACCAGAGTAAAAGTTTCTCCTGCAAACCGTTCCCTTTGTGCTAGATGAACGAACGTCTCTCCACATGCTCAGTTCTGTGAGATAAGTGTGTGTGAAAGCCGTCCTTCACTTAGCTTGTTGGGAACACAAAGTTTCTCTTCAGTTGCAAACTCCACTCCATACATATATATGGGGAGGTACTAGCTCCAACTCGGTTTTGCAGTGAAAACTGCAGGAAATTCAAACCGGCACTAGGAAACAGACTGAGAAACCAGTGTAACAGTTTCTCCTGCAACACGTTCCCTTTGTGCTAGATGAACGAACGTCCCTCCACATGCTCATTACTGAGAGATAAGTGTGTGTGAAAGCCGTCCTTCACCTAGCTTGTTGGGAAAACAAAGTTTCTTTCAGTTGCAAACTCCACTCCATACATATATATGGGGAGGTACTAGCTCCAACTCGGTTTTACAGTGAAAACTGCAGGAAGTTCAAACCGGCACTAGGAAACAGACTGAGAAACCAGAGTAAAATTTCTCCTGCAACCCGTTCCCTTTGTGCTAGATGAACGAACGTCTCTCCACATGCTCAGTTCTGAGAGATAAGTGTGTGTGAAAGCCGTACTTCACCTAGCTTGTTGGGAACACAAAGTTACTTTTAAATTGCAAACTCCACTCCGTACATATATATGGGGAGGTACTAGCTCCAACTCGGTTTTACAGTGAAAAATGCAGGAATTTCATACCGGCACTAGGAAACAGACTGAGAAACCAGAGAAAAGTTTCCCCTACAACCCGTTCCCATTGTGCTAGATGAACGAACGTCTCTCCACATGCTCAGTTCTGAGAGATAAGTGTGTGTGAAAGCCGTCCTTCACCTAGCTTTTTGGGAACACAAAGTTTCTCTTCAGTTGTAAACTCCACTCGATACATATATATGTGGAGGGACAAGATCCAACTCGGTCTTACAGTGAAAACTGCAGGAACTTCAAACCGGCACTAGGAAACAGACTGAGAAACCAGAGAAAAGTTTCTCCTGCAACCCGTTCCATTTGTGCTAGATGAAAGAAAGTCTCTCCACATGTTCAGATCTGAGAAATATGTGTGTGTGAAAGGCATCCTTCACCTAGCTTGTTGGGAACACAAAGTTTCTCTTCAGTTGCAAACTCCACTCCATACATATATATGGGGAGGTACAAGCTCCAACTCAGTTTTACAGTGAAATATTCAGGAAAATCTAAACGGCACTAGGAAACAGACTGAAAACCCAGAGTAAAAGTTTCTCCTGCAACCAGTTCCCTTTGAGGCTGATGAACTAACATCTCTCCACATGCTCAGTTCTGAGAAAAAATTGTGTGTGAAAGCCGTCCTTCAACAAGCTTGTTGGGAACACAAAGTTTCTCTTCAGTTGCAAACTCCACTCCATACATATATATGGGGAGGTACTAGCTCCAACTCGGTTTTACAGTGAAAACTGCAGGAACTTCAAACCGGCACTAGGAAACAGACTGAGAAACCAGAGAAAAAGTTTCACCTGCAACCCGTTCTCTTTGTGCTAGATGAACGAACGTCTATTCACATGCTCATTTCTGAGAGATAAATGTGGGTGAAAGCCGTCCTTCACCTAGCTTGTTGGGAAAACAAAGTTTCTTTTCAGTTGCAAACTCCACTCCATACATATATATGGGGAGGTACTAGCTCCAAATCTGTTTTACAGTGAAAACTGCAGGAACTTCAAACCGGCACTAGGAAACAGACTGAGAAACCAGAGTAATAGTTTCTCCTGCAACCCGTTCCCTTTGTGCTAGATGAACGAACGTCTCTCCACATGCTCAGTTCTGAGAGATAAGTGTGTGTGAAAGCCGTCCTTCACCTAGCTTGTTGGGAACACAAAGTTTCTTTTAAGTTGCAAACTCAGTCCGTACATATATATGGGGAGGTACAAGCTCCAACTCCGTTTTACAGTGAAAACTGCAGGAAATTCAAACCGGCACTAGGAAACAGACTGAGAAACCATAGAAAATTTTCTCCTACAACCCGTTCCATTTGTGCTAGATGAACGAACGTCTCTCCACATGCTCAGTTCTGAGAGATACGTGTGTGTGAAAGCCGTCCTTCACCTAGCTTTTTGGGAACACAAAGTTTCTCTTTAGTTGCAAACTCCACTCGATACATATATATGGGGAGGGACTAGATCCAACTCGGTCTTACAGTGAAAACTGCAGGAACTTCAAACCGGCACTAGGAAACAGACTGAGAAACCAGAGTAAAAGTTTCTCCTGCAACCCGTTCCCTTTGTGCTAGATGTACGAACGTCTCTCCACATGCTCAGTTCTGTGAGATAAGTGTGTGTGAAAGCCGTCCTTCACCTAGCTTGTAGGGAACACAAAGTTTCTCTTCAGTTGCAAACTCCACTCCATACATATATATGGGGAGGTACTAGCTCCAACTCGGTTTTGCAGTGAAAACTGCAGGAATTTCAAACCGGCACTAGGAATCAGACTGAGAAACCTGTGTAAAAGTTTCTCCTGCAACACGTTCCCTTTGTGCTAGATGAACGAAAGTCTCTCCACATGCTCATGACTGAGAGATAAGTGTGTGTGAAAGCCGTCCTTCACCTAGCTTGTTGGGAAAACAAAGTTTCTTTTCAGTTGCAAACTCCACTCCATACATATATATGGGGAGGTACTAGCTCCAACTCGGTTTTACAGTGAAAACTGCAGGAACTTCATACCGGCACTAGGAAACAGACTGAGAAACCAGAGTAAAAGTTTCTCCTGCAACGCGTTCCCTTTGTGCTAGATGAACGAACGTCTCTCCACATGCTCAGTTCTGAGAGATAAGTGTGTCTGAAAGCCGTCCTTCACCTAGCTTGTTGGGAACACAAAGTTTCTTTTAAGTTGCCATCTCCACTCCGTACATATATATGGGGAGGTACTAGCTCCAACTCGGTTTTACAGTGAAAACTGCAGGAATTTCATACCGGCACTAGGAAACATACTGAGAAACCAGAGAAAAGTTTCTTCTGCAACCCGTTCCATTTGTGCTAGATGAACGAACGTCTCTCCACATGCTCAGTTCTGAGAGATATGTGTGTGTGAAAGCAGTACTTCACCTAGCTTTTTGGGAACACAAAGTTTTTCTTCAGTTGCAAACTCCACTCGATACATATATATGTGGAGGGACTAGATCCAACTCGTTCTTACTGTGAAATCTGCAGGAACTTCAAACCGGCACTAGGAAACAGACTGAGAAACCAGAGAAAAGTTTCTCCTGCAACCCGTTCCATTTGTGCTAGATGAACGAAAGTCTCTCCACATGCTCAGATCTGAGAAATATGTGTGTGTGAAAGCCGTCCTTCACCTAGCTTGTGGGGAACACAAAGTTTGTCTTCAGTTGCAAACTCCACTCCATACATATATATGGGGAGGTACAAGCTCCAACTCAGTTTTACAGTGAAAAATTCAGGAAAATCTAAACGGCACTAGGAAACAGACTGAAAACCCAGAGTAAAAGTTTCTCCTGCAACCAGTTACCTTTGAGGCTGATGAACTAACGTCTCTCCACATGCTCAGTTCTGAGAAAAAAGTGTGTGTGAAAGCCGTCCTTCAACTAGCTTGTTGGGAACACAAAGTTTCTCTTCAGTTGCAAACTCCACTCCATACATATATATGGGGAGGTACTTGCTCCAACTCGGTTTTACAGTGAAAACTGCAGGAACTTCAAACCGGCACTAGGAAACAGACTGAGAAACCAGAGAAAAAGTTTCACCTGCAACCCGTTCCCTTTGTGCTAGATGAATGAACGTCTATCCACATGCTCATTTCTGAGAGATAAATGTGTGTGAAAGCCGTCCTTCACCTAGCTTGTTGGGAAAACAAAGTTTCTTTTCAGTTGCAAACTCCACTCCATACATATATATGGGGAGGTACTAGCTCCAACTCGGTTTTACAGTGAAAACTGCAGGAACTTCAAACCGGCACTAGGAAACAGACTGAGAAACCAGAGTAAAAGTTTCTCATGCAACCCGTTCCCTTTGTGCTAGATGAACGAACGTCTCTCCACATGCTCAGTTCTGAGAGATTAGTGTGTGTGAAAGCCGTCCTTCACCTAGCTTGTTGGGAACACAAAGTTTCTTTTAAGTTGCAAACTCCAGTCCGTACATATATATGGGGAGGTACTATCTCCAACTCGGTTTTACAGTGAAAACTGCAGGAAATTCAAACCGGCACTAGGAAACAGACTGAGAAACCATAGAAAAGTTTCTCCTGCAACCCGTTCCATTTGTGCTAGATGAACGAACGTCTCTCCACATGCTCAGTTCTGAGAGATACGTGTGTGTGAAAGCCGTCCTTCACCTAGCTTTTTGGGAACACAAAGTTTCTCTTCAGTTGCAAACTCCACTCGATACATATATATGGGGAGGGACTAGATCCAACTCGGTCTTACAGTGAAAACTGCAGGAACTTCAAACCGGCACTAGGAAACAGACTGAGAAACCAGAGTAAAAGTTTCTCCTGCAACCCGTTCCCTTTGTGCTAGATGAACGAACGTCTCTCCACATGCTCAGTTCTGTGAGATAATTGTGTGTGAAAGCCGTCCTTCACCTAGCTTGTTGGGAACACAAAGTTTCTCTTCAGTTGCAAACTCCACTCCATAAATATATATGGGGAGGTACTAGCTCCAACTCGGTTTTGCAGTGAAAACTGCAGGAACTTCAAACCGGCACTAGGAAACAGACTGAGAAACCAGTGTAAAAGTTTCTCCTGCAACACGTTCCCTTTGTGCTAGATGAACGAAAGTCTCTCCACATGCTCATTACTGAGAGATAAGAGTGTGTGAAAGCCGTCCTTCACCTAGCTTGTTGGGAAAACAAAGTTTCTTTTCAGTTGCAAACTCCAATCCATACATATATATGGGGAGGTACTAGCTCCAACTCGGTTTTACAGTGAAAACTGCAGGAACTTCAAAAAGGCATTAGGAAACAGACTGAGAAACCAGAGTAAAAGTTTCTCCTGCAACCCGTTCCCTATGTGCTAGATGAACGAACGTCTCTCCACATGCTCAGTTCTGTGAGATATGTGTGTGTGAAAGCCGTCCTTCACCTAGCTTGTTGGGAACACAAAGTTTCTCTTCAGTTGCAAACTCCACTCCATACATATATATGGGGAGGTACTAGCTCCAACTCGGTTTTGCAGTGAAAACTGCAGGAATTTCAAACCGGCACTAGGAATCAGACTGAGAAACCTGTGTAAAAGTTTCTCCTGCAACACGTTCCCTTTGTGCTAGATGAACGAAAGTCTCTCCACATGCTCATGACTGAGAGATAAGTGTGTGTGAAAGCCGTCCTTCACCTAGCTTGTTGGGAATACAAAGTTTCTTTTCAGTTGCAAACTCCACTCCATACATATATATGGGGAGGTACTAGCTCCAACTCGGTTTTACAGTGAAAACTGCAGGAACTTCATACCGGCACTAGGAAACAGACTGAGAAACCAGAGTAAAAGTTTCTCCTGCAACGCGTTCCCTTTGTGCTAGATGAACGAACGTCTCTCCACATGCTCAGTTCTGAGAGATAAGTGTGTCTGAAAGCCGTCCTTCACCTAGCTTGTTGGGAACACAAAGTTTCTTTTAAGTTGCAAACTCCACTCCGTACATATATATGGGGAGGTACTAGTTCCAACTCGGTTTTACAGTGAAAACTGCAGGAATTTCATACCGGCACTAGGAAACATACTGAGAAACCAGAGAAAAGTTTCTTCTGCAACCCGTTCCATTTGTGCTAGATGAACGAACGTCTCTCCACATGCTCAGTTCTGAGAGATATGTGTGTGTGAAAGCAGTACTTCACCTAGCTTTTTGGGAACACAAAGTTTTTCTTCAGTTGCAAACTCCACTCGATACATATATATGTGGAGGGACTAGATCCAACTCGTTCTTACTGTGAAATCTGCAGGAACTTCAAACCGGCACTAGGAAACAGACTGAGAAACCAGAGAAAAGTTTCTCCTGCAACCCGTTCCATTTGTGCTAGATGAACGAAAGTCTCTCCACATGCTCAGATCTGAGAAATATGTGTGTGTGAAAGCCGTCCTTCACCTAGCTTGTGGGGAACACAAAGTTTGTCTTCAGTTGCAAACTCCACTCCATACATATATATGGGGAGGTACAAGCTCCAACTCAGTTTTACAGTGAAAAATTCAGGAAAATCTAAACGGCACTAGGAAACAGACTGAAAACACAGAGTAAAAGTTTCTCCTGCAACCAGTTACCTTTGAGGCTGATGAACTAACGTCTCTCCACAAGCTCAGTTCTGAGAAAAAAGTGTGTGTGAAAGCCGTCCTTCAACTAGCTTGTGGGGAACACAAAGTTTCTCTTCAGTTGCAAACTCCACTCCATACATATATATGGGGAGGTACTTGCTCCAACTCGGTTTTACAGTGAAAACTGCAGGAACTTCAAACCGGCACTAGGAAACAGACTGAGAAACCAGAGAAAAAGTTTCACCTGCAACCCGTTCCCTTTGTGCTAGATGAATGAACGTCTATCCACATGCTCATTTCTGAGAGATAAATGTGTGTGAAAGCCGTCCTTCACCTAGCTTGTTGGGAAAACAAAGTTTCTTTTCAGTTGCAAACTCCACTCCATACATATATATGGGGAGGTACTAGCTCCAACTCGGTTTTGCAGTGAAAACTGCAGGAACTTCAAACCGGCACTAGGAAACAGACTGAGAAACCAGAGTAAAAGTTTCTCATGCAACCCGTTCCCTTTGTGCTAGATGAACGAACGTCTCTCCACATGCTCAGTTCTGAGAGATTAGTGTGTGTGAAAGCCGTCCTTCACCTAGCTTGTTGGGAACACAAAGTTTCTTTTAAGTTGCAAACTCCAGTCCGTACATATATATGGGGAGGTACTAGCTCCAACTCGGTTTTACAGTGAAAACTGCAGGAAATTCAAACCGGCACTAGGAAACAGACTGAGAAACCATAGAAAAGTTTCTCCTGCAACCCGTTCCATTTGTGCTAGATGAACGAACGTCTCTCCACATGCTCAGTTCTGAGAGATACGTGTGTGTGAAAGCCGTCCTTCACCTAGCTTTTTGGGAACACAAAGTTTCTCTTCAGTTGCAAACTCCACTCGATACATATATATGGGGAGGGACTAGATCCAACTCGGTCTTACAGTGAAAACTGCAGGAACTTCAAACCGGCACTAGGAAACAGACTGAGAAACCAGAGTAAAAGTTTCTCCTGCAACCCGTTCCCTTTGTGCTAGATGAACGAACGTCTCTCCACATGCTCAGTTCTGTGAGATAATTGTGTGTGAAAGCCGTCCTTCACCTAGCTTGTTGGGAACACAAAGTTTCTCTTCAGTTGCAAACTCCACTCCATAAATATATATGGGGAGGTACTAGCTCCAACTCGGTTTTGCAGTGAAAACTGCAGGAACTTCAAACCGGCACTAGGAAACAGACTGAGAAACCAGTGTAAAAGTTTCTCCTGCAACACGTTCCCTTTGTGCTAGATGAACGAAAGTCTCTCCACATGCTCATTACTGAGAGATAAGAGTGTGTGAAAGCCGTCCTTCACCTAGCTTGTTGGGAAAACAAAGTTTCTTTTCAGTTGCAAACTCCACTCCATACATATATATGGGGAGGTACTAGCTCCAACTCGGTTTTGCAGTGAAAACTGCAGGAACTTCAAACCGGCACTAGGAAACAGACTGAGAAACCAGAGTAAAAGTTTCTCATGCAACCCGTTCCCTTTGTGCTAGATGAACGAACGTCTCTCCACATGCTCAGTTCTGAGAGATTAGTGTGTGTGAAAGCCGTCCTTCACCTAGCTTGTTGGGAACACAAAGTTTCTTTTAAGTTGCAAACTCCAGTCCGTACATATATATGGGGAGGTACTAGCTCCAACTCGGTTTTACAGTGAAAACTGCAGGAAATTCAAACCGGCACTAGGAAACAGACTGAGAAACCAGAGAAAAGTTTCTCCTGCAACCCGTTCCATTTGTGCTAGATGAACGAACGTCTCTCCACATGCTCAGTTCTGAGAGATACGTGTGTGTGAAAGCCGTCCTTCACCTAGCTTTTTGGGAACACAAAGTTTCTCTTCAGTTGCAAACTCCACTCGATACATATATATGGGGAGGGACTAGATCCAACTCGGTCTTACAGTGAAAACTGCAGGAACTTCAAACCGGCACTAGGAAACAGACTGAGAAACCAGAGTAAAAGTTTCTCCTGCAACCCGTTCCCTTTGTGCTAGATGAACGAACATCTCTCCACATGCTCAGTTCTGTGAGATAATTGTGTGTGAAAGCCGTCCTTCACCTAGCTTGTTGGGAACACAAAGTTTCTCTTCAGTTGCAAACTCCACTCCATAAATATATATGGGGAGGTACTAGCTCCAACTCGGTTTTGCAGTGAAAACTGCAGGAACTTCAAACCGGCACTAGGAAACAGACTGAGAAACCAGTGTAAAAGTTTCTCCTGCAACACGTTCCCTTTGTGCTAGATGAACGAAAGTCTCTCCACATGCTCATTACTGAGAGATAAGAGTGTGTGAAAGCCGTCCTTCACCTAGCTTGTTGGGAAAACAAAGTTTCTTTTCAGTTGCAAACTCAAATCCATACATATATATGGGGAGGTACTAGCTCCAACTCGGTTTTACAGTGAAAACTGCAGGAACTTCAAAAAGGCATTAGGAAACAGACTGAGAAACCAGAGTAAAAGTTTCTCCTGCAACCCGTTCCCTTTGTGCTAGATGAACGAACGTCTCTCCACATGCTCAGTTCTGAGAGATAAGTGTGTGTGAAAGCCGTCCTTCACCTAGCTTGTTGGGAACACAAAGTTTCTTTCAAGTTGCAAACTCCACTCCATACATATATATGGTGAGGTACTAGCTCAAACTCGGTTTTAAAGTGAAAACTGCAGGAATTTCATACCGGCACTAGGAAACAGACTGAGAAACCAGAGAAAAGTTTCTACTGCAACCCGTTCCATTTGTGCAAGATGAACGAACGTCTCTCCACATGCTCAGTTCTGAGAGATGTGTGTGTGTGAAAGCAGTACTTCACCTAGCTTTTTGGGAACACAAAGTTTCTCTTCAGTTGCAAACTCCACTCGATACATATATATGTGGAGGGACTAGATCCAACTCGTTCTTACTGTGAAAACTGCAGGAACATCAAACTGGCAATAGGAAACCGACTGAGAAACCAGGGGAAAAGTTTCTCCTGCAACCCGTTCCAATTGTGCTAGATGAACGAAAGTCTCTCCACATGCTCAGATCTGACAAATATGTGTGTGTGAAAGCCGTCCTTCACCTAGCTTGTTGGGAACACAAAGTTTTTCTTCAGTTGCAAACTCCACTCCATACATATATATGGGGAGGTACAAGCTCCAACTCGGTTTTACAGTGAAAACTGCAGGAAAATCTAAACGGCACTAGGAAACAGACTGAGAAACCAGAGAAAAGTTTCTCCTGCAACCAGTTCCCTTTGTGCTAGATGAACTAACGTCTCTCCACATGCTCAGTTCTGAGAGATATGTGTGTGTGAAAGCCGTCCTTCACCTAGCTTTTTGGGAACACAAAGTTTCTCTTCAGTTGCAAACTCCACTCGATACATATATATGGGGAGGGACTAGATCCAACTCGGTCTTACAGTGAAAACTGCAGGAACTTCAAACAGGCACTGGGAAACAGACTGAGCAACCAGAGAAAAGTTTCTCTGCAACCCGTTCCATTTGTGCTAGATGAACGAAAGTCTCTCCACAAGCACAGTTCTGAGAAATATGTGTGTGTGAAAGCCTTCCTTCACCTAGCTTGTTGGGAACACAAAGATTCTCTTCAGTTGCAAACTCCACTCCATAAATATATATATGGGGTGGTACAAGCTCTAACTCGGTTTTACAGTGAAAACTGCAGGAAAATCTAAACGGCACTAGGAAACAGACTGAAAAACCAGAGTAAAAGTTTCTCCAGCAACCAGTTCCCTTTGAGGCTGATGAACTAACGTCTCTCCACATGCTCAGTTCTGAGAGAAAAGTGTGTGTGAAATCCGTCCTTCAACTAGCTTGATGGGAACACAAAGTTTCTCTTCAGTTGCAAACTCCACTCCATACATATATATGGGGAGGTACTAGCTCCAACTCGGTTTTACAGTGAAAACTGCAGGAACTTCAATCCGGCACTAGGAAACAGACTGAGAAACCAGAGTAAAAGTTTCCCCTGCATCCCGTTCCCTTTGTGCTAGATGAACGAACGTCTCTCCACATGCTCAGTTCTGAGAGATAAGTGTGTGTGAAAGCCGTCCTTCACCTATCTTGTTGGGAACACAAAGTTTCTCTCAGGTTGCAAACTCCACACCATACATATATATGGGGAGGTACAAGCTCAAACTCTGTTTTGCAGTGAAAACTGCAGGAACTTCAAACAGGCACTAGGAAACAGACTGAGAAACCAGAGTAAAAGTTTCTCCTGCAACCCGTTCCCTTTGTGCTAGATGAACGAACGTCTCTCCACATGCTCATTTCTGAGAGATAAGTGTGGGTGAAATCAGTCCTTCACCTAGCTTGTTGGGAAAACAAAGTTTCTTTTCAGTTGCAAACTCCACTCCATACATATATATGGGGAGGTACAAGCTCCAACTCCGTTTTACAGTGAAAACTGCAGGAACTTCAAACCGGCACTAGGAAACAGACTGAGAAACCAGAGTAAAAGTTTCTCCTGCAACCCGTTCCCTTTGTGCTAGATGAACGAACGTCTCTCCACATGCTCAGTTCTGAGAGATAAGTGTGTGTGAAAGCCGTACTTCACCTAGCTTTTTGAGAACACAAAGTTTCTTTTAAGTTGCAAACTCCACTCCGTACATATATATGGGGAGTTACTAGCTCCAACTCGGTTTTACAGTGAAAATTGCAAGAACTTCAAAACGGCACTAGGAAACAGACTGAGAAACCAGAGAAAAAGTTTCACCTGCAACCCGTTCCCTTTGTGCTAGATGAACGAACGTCTCTCCACATGCTCAGTTCTGAGAGATAAGTGTGTGTGAAAGCTGTCCTTCACCTAGCTTGTTGGGAACACAAAGTTTCTCTTAGGTTGCAAACTCCACTCCATACATATATATGGGGAGGTACAAGCTCAAACTCGGTTTTGCAGTGAAAACTGCAGGAACTTCAAACAGGCACTAGGAAACAGACTGAGAAACCAGAGTAAAAGTTTCTCCTGCAACCCGTTCCCTTTGTGCTAGATGAACGAACGTCTCTCCACATGCTCATTACTGAGAGATAAGTGTGTGTGAAAGCCGTCCTTCACCTAGCTTGTTGGGAAAACAAAGTTTCTTTTCAGTTGCAAACTCCACTCCATACATATATATGGGGAGGTACTAGCTCCAACTCGGTTTTACAGTGAAAACTGCAGGAAGTTCAAACCGGCACTAGGAAACAGACTGAGAAACCAGAGTAAAATTTCTCCTGCAACCCGTTCCCTTTGTGCTAGATGAACGAACGTCTCTCCACATGCTCAGTTCTGAGAGATAAGTGTGTGTGAAAGCCGTACTTCACCTAGCTTGTTGGGAACACAAAGTTACTTTTAAATTGCAAACTCCACTCCGTACATATATATGGGGAGGTACTAGCTCCAACTCGGTTTTACAGTGAAAAATGCAGGAATTTCATACCGGCACTAGGAAACAGACTGAGAAACCAGAGAAAAGTTTCCCCTACAACCCGTTCCCATTGTGCTAGATGAACGAACGTCTCTCCACATGCTCAGTTCTGAGAGATAAGTGTGTGTGAAAGCCGTCCTTCACCTAGCTTTTTGGGAACACAAAGTTTCTCTTCAGTTGTAAACTCCACTCGATACATATATATGTGGAGGGACAAGATCCAACTCGGTCTTACAGTGAAAACTGCAGGAACTTCAAACCGGCACTAGGAAACAGACTGAGAAACCAGAGAAAAGTTTCTCCTGCAACCCGTTCCATTTGTGCTAGATGAAAGAAAGTCTCTCCACATGTTCAGATCTGAGAAATATGTGTGTGTGAAAGGCGTCCTTCACCTAGCTTGTTGGGAACACAAAGTTTCTCTTCAGTTGCAAACTCCACTCCATACATATATATGGGGAGGTACAAGCTCCAACTCAGTTTTACAGTGAAATATTCAGGAAAATCTAAACGGCACTAGGAAACAGACTGAAAACCCAGAGTAAAAGTTTCTCCTGCAACCAGTTCCCTTTGAGGCTGATGAACTAACATCTCTCCACATGCTCAGTTCTGAGAAAAAATTGTGTGTGAAAGCCGTCCTTCAACAAGCTTGTTGGGAACACAAAGTTTCTCTTCAGTTGCAAACTCCACTCCATACATATATATGGGGAGGTACTAGCTCCAACTCGGTTTTACAGTGAAAACTGCAGGAACTTCAAACCGGCACTAGGAAACAGACTGAGAAACCAGAGAAAAAGTTTCACCTGCAACCCGTTCTCTTTGTGCTAGATGAACGAACGTCTATTCACATGCTCATTTCTGAGAGATAAATGTGGGTGAAAGCCGTCCTTCACCTAGCTTGTTGGGAAAACAAAGTTTCTTTTCAGTTGCAAACTCCACTCCATACATATATATGGGGAGGTACTAGCTCCAAATCTGTTTTACAGTGAAAACTGCAGGAACTTCAAACCGGCACTAGGAAACAGACTGAGAAACCAGAGTAATAGTTTCTCCTGCAACCCGTTCCCTTTGTGCTAGATGAACGAACGTCTCTCCACATGCTCAGTTCTGAGAGATAAGTGTGTGTGAAAGCCGTCCTTCACCTAGCTTGTTGGGAACACAAAGTTTCTTTTAAGTTGCAAACTCAGTCCGTACATATATATGGGGAGGTACAAGCTCCAACTCCGTTTTACAGTGAAAACTGCAGGAAATTCAAACCGGCACTAGGAAACAGACTGAGAAACCATAGAAAATTTTCTCCTACAACCCGTTCCATTTGTGCTAGATGAACGAACGTCTCTCCACATGCTCAGTTCTGAGAGATACGTGTGTGTGAAAGCCGTCCTTCACCTAGCTTTTTGGGAACACAAAGTTTCTCTTTAGTTGCAAACTCCACTCGATACATATATATGGGGAGGGACTAGATCCAACTCGGTCTTACAGTGAAAACTGCAGGAACTTCAAACCGGCACTAGGAAACAGACTGAGAAACCAGAGTAAAAGTTTCTCCTGCAACCCGTTCCCTTTGTGCTAGATGTACGAACGTCTCTCCACATGCTCAGTTCTGTGAGATAAGTGTGTGTGAAAGCCGTCCTTCACCTAGCTTGTAGGGAACACAAAGTTTCTCTTCAGTTGCAAACTCCACTCCATACATATATATGGGGAGGTACTAGCTCCAACTCGGTTTTGCAGTGAAAACTGCAGGAATTTCAAACCGGCACTAGGAATCAGACTGAGAAACCTGTGTAAAAGTTTCTCCTGCAACACGTTCCCTTTGTGCTAGATGAACGAAAGTCTCTCCACATGCTCATGACTGAGAGATAAGTGTGTGTGAAAGCCGTCCTTCACCTAGCTTGTTGGGAAAACAAAGTTTCTTTTCAGTTGCAAACTCCACTCCATACATATATATGGGGAGGTACTAGCTCCAACTCGGTATTACAGTGTAAACTGCAGGAACTTCATACCGGCACTAGGAAACAGACTGAGAAACCAGAGTAAAAGTTTCTCCTGCAACGCGTTCCCTTTGTGCTAGATGAACGAACGTCTCTCCACATGCTCAGTTCTGAGAGATAAGTGTGTCTGAAAGCCGTCCTTCACCTAGCTTGTTGGGAACACAAAGTTTCTTTTAAGTTGCCATCTCCACTCCGTACATATATATGGGGAGGTACTAGCTCCAACTCGGTTTTACAGTGAAAACTGCAGGAATTTCATACCGGCACTAGGAAACATACTGAGAAACCAGAGAAAAGTTTCTTCTGCAACCCGTTCCATTTGTGCTAGATGAACGAACGTCTCTCCACATGCTCAGTTCTGAGAGATATGTGTGTGTGAAAGCAGTACTTCACCTAGCTTTTTGGGAACACAAAGTTTTTCTTCAGTTGCAAACTCCACTCGATACATATATATGTGGAGGGACTAGATCCAACTCGTTCTTACTGTGAAATCTGCAGGAACTTCAAACCGGCACTAGGAAACAGACTGAGAAACCAGAGAAAAGTTTCTCCTGCAACCCGTTCCATTTGTGCTAGATGAACGAAAGTCTCTCCACATGCTCAGATCTGAGAAATATGTGTGTGTGAAAGCCGTCCTTCACCTAGCTTGTGGGGAACACAAAGTTTGTCTTCAGTTGCAAACTCCACTCCATACATATATATGGGGAGGTACAAGCTCCAACTCAGTTTTACAGTGAAAAATTCAGGAAAATCTAAACGGCACTAGGAAACAGACTGAAAACCCAGAGTAAAAGTTTCTCCTGCAACCAGTTACCTTTGAGGCTGATGAACTAACGTCTCTCCACATGCTCAGTTCTGAGAAAAAAGTGTGTGTGAAAGCCGTCCTTCAACTAGCTTGTTGGGAACACAAAGTTTCTCTTCAGTTGCAAACTCCACTCCATACATATATATGGGGAGGTACTTGCTCCAACTCGGTTTTACAGTGAAAACTGCAGGAACTTCAAACCGGCACTAGGAAACAGACTGAGAAACCAGAGAAAAAGTTTCACCTGCAACCCGTTCCCTTTGTGCTAGATGAATGAACGTCTATCCACATGCTCATTTCTGAGAGATAAATGTGTGTGAAAGCCGTCCTTCACCTAGCTTGTTGGGAAAACAAAGTTTCTTTTCAGTTGCAAACTCCACTCCATACATATATATGGGGAGGTACTAGCTCCAACTCGGTTTTACAGTGAAAACTGCAGGAAATTCAAACCGGCACTAGGAAACAGACTGAGAAACCAGAGTAAAAGTTTCTCATGCAACCCGTTCCCTTTGTGCTAGATGAACGAACGTCTCTCCACATGCTCAGTTCTGAGAGATTAGTGTGTGTGAAAGCCGTCCTTCACCTAGCTTGTTGGGAACACAAAGTTTCTTTTAAGTTGCAAACTCCAGTCCGTACATATATATGGGGAGGTACTATCTCCAACTCGGTTTTACAGTGAAAACTGCAGGAAATTCAAACCGGCACTAGGAAACAGACTGAGAAACCATAGAAAAGTTTCTCCTGCAACCCGTTCCATTTGTGCTAGATGAACGAACGTCTCTCCACATGCTCAGTTCTGAGAGATACGTGTGTGTGAAAGCCGTCCTTCACCTAGCTTTTTGGGAACACAAAGTTTCTCTTCAGTTGCAAACTCCACTCGATACATATATATGGGGAGGGACTAGATCCAACTCGGTCTTACAGTGAAAACTGCAGGAACTTCAAACCGGCACTAGGAAACAGACTGAGAAACCAGAGTAAAAGTTTCTCCTGCAACCCGTTCCCTTTGTGCTAGATGAACGAACGTCTCTCCACATGCTCAGTTCTGTGAGATAATTGTGTGTGAAAGCCGTCCTTCACCTAGCTTGTTGGGAACACAAAGTTTCTCTTCAGTTGCAAACTCCACTCCATAAATATATATGGGGAGGTACTAGCTCCAACTCGGTTTTGCAGTGAAAACTGCAGGAACTTCAAACCGGCACTAGGAAACAGACTGAGAAACCAGTGTAAAAGTTTCTCCTGCAACACGTTCCCTTTGTGCTAGATGAACGAAAGTCTCTCCACATGCTCATTACTGAGAGATAAGAGTGTGTGAAAGCCGTCCTTCACCTAGCTTGTTGGGAAAACAAAGTTTCTTTTCAGTTGCAAACTCCAATCCATACATATATATGGGGAGGTACTAGCTCCAACTCGGTTTTACAGTGAAAACTGCAGGAACTTCAAAAAGGCATTAGGAAACAGACTGAGAAACCAGAGTAAAAGTTTCTCCTGCAACCCGTTCCCTATGTGCTAGATGAACGAACGTCTCTCCACATGCTCAGTTCTGTGAGATATGTGTGTGTGAAAGCCGTCCTTCACCTAGCTTGTTGGGAACACAAAGTTTCTCTTCAGTTGCAAACTCCACTCCATACATATATATGGGGAGGTACTAGCTCCAACTCGGTTTTGCAGTGAAAACTGCAGGAATTTCAAACCGGCACTAGGAATCAGACTGAGAAACCTGTGTAAAAGTTTCTCCTGCAACACGTTCCCTTTGTGCTAGATGAACGAAAGTCTCTCCACATGCTCATGACTGAGAGATAAGTGTGTGTGAAAGCCGTCCTTCACCTAGCTTGTTGGGAATACAAAGTTTCTTTTCAGTTGCAAACTCCACTCCATACATATATATGGGGAGGTACTAGCTCCAACTCGGTTTTACAGTGAAAACTGCAGGAACTTCATACCGGCACTAGGAAACAGACTGAGAAACCAGAGTAAAAGTTTCTCCTGCAACGCGTTCCCTTTGTGCTAGATGAACGAACGTCTCTCCACATGCTCAGTTCTGAGAGATAAGTGTGTCTGAAAGCCGTCCTTCACCTAGCTTGTTGGGAACACAAAGTTTCTTTTAAGTTGCAAACTCCACTCCGTACATATATATGGGGAGGTACTAGTTCCAACTCGGTTTTACAGTGAAAACTGCAGGAATTTCATACCGGCACTAGGAAACATACTGAGAAACCAGAGAAAAGTTTCTTCTGCAACCCGTTCCATTTGTGCTAGATGAACGAACGTCTCTCCACATGCTCAGTTCTGAGAGATATGTGTGTGTGAAAGCAGTACTTCACCTAGCTTTTTGGGAACACAAAGTTTTTCTTCAGTTGCAAACTCCACTCGATACATATATATGTGGAGGGACTAGATCCAACTCGTTCTTACTGTGAAATCTGCAGGAACTTCAAACCGGCACTAGGAAACAGACTGAGAAACCAGAGAAAAGTTTCTCCTGCAACCCGTTCCAATTGTGCTAGATGAACGAAAGTCTCTCCACATGCTCAGATCTGAGAAATATGTGTGTGTGAAAGCCGTCCTTCACCTAGCTTGTGGGGAACACAAAGTTTGTCTTCAGTTGCAAACTCCACTCCATACATATATATGGGGAGGTACAAGCTCCAACTCAGTTTTACAGTGAAAAATTCAGGAAAATCTAAACGGCACTAGGAAACAGACTGAAAACACAGAGTAAAAGTTTCTCCTGCAACCAGTTACCTTTGAGGCTGATGAACTAACGTCTCTCCACATGCTCAGTTCTGAGAAAAAAGTGTGTGTGAAAGCCGTCCTTCAACTAGCTTGTGGGGAACACAAAGTTTCTCTTCAGTTGCAAACTCCACTCCATACATATATATGGGGAGGTACTTGCTCCAACTCGGTTTTACAGTGAAAACTGCAGGAACTTCAAACCGGCACTAGGAAACAGACTGAGAAACCAGAGAAAAAGTTTCACCTGCAACCCGTTCCCTTTGTGCTAGATGAATGAACGTCTATCCACATGCTCATTTCTGAGAGATAAATGTGTGTGAAAGCCGTCCTTCACCTAGCTTGTTGGGAAAACAAAGTTTCTTTTCAGTTGCAAACTCCACTCCATACATATATATGGGGAGGTACTAGCTCCAACTCGGTTTTGCAGTGAAAACTGCAGGAACTTCAAACCGGCACTAGGAAACAGACTGAGAAACCAGAGTAAAAGTTTCTCATGCAACCCGTTCCCTTTGTGCTAGATGAACGAACGTCTCTCCACATGCTCAGTTCTGAGAGATTAGTGTGTGTGAAAGCCGTCCTTCACCTAGCTTGTTGGGAACACAAAGTTTCTTTTAAGTTGCAAACTCCAGTCCGTACATATATATGGGGAGGTACTAGCTCCAACTCGGTTTTACAGTGAAAACTGCAGGAAATTCAAACCGGCACTAGGAAACAGACTGAGAAACCATAGAAAAGTTTCTCCTGCAACCCGTTCCATTTGTGCTAGATGAACGAACGTCTCTCCACATGCTCAGTTCTGAGAGATACGTGTGTGTGAAAGCCGTCCTTCACCTAGCTTTTTGGGAACACAAAGTTTCTCTTCAGTTGCAAACTCCACTCGATACATATATATGGGGAGGGACTAGATCCAACTCGGTCTTACAGTGAAAACTGCAGGAACTTCAAACCGGCACTAGGAAACAGACTGAGAAACCAGAGTAAAAGTTTCTCCTGCAACCCGTTCCCTTTGTGCTAGATGAACGAACGTCTCTCCACATGCTCAGTTCTGTGAGATAATTGTGTGTGAAAGCCGTCCTTCACCTAGCTTGTTGGGAACACAAAGTTTCTCTTCAGTTGCAAACTCCACTCCATAAATATATATGGGGAGGTACTAGCTCCAACTCGGTTTTGCAGTGAAAACTGCAGGAACTTCAAACCGGCACTAGGAAACAGACTGAGAAACCAGTGTAAAAGTTTCTCCTGCAACACGTTCCCTTTGTGCTAGATGAACGAAAGTCTCTCCACATGCTCATTACTGAGAGATAAGAGTGTGTGAAAGCCGTCCTTCACCTAGCTTGTTGGGAAAACAAAGTTTCTTTTCAGTTGCAAACTCCAATCCATACATATATATGGGGAGGTACTAGCTCCAACTCGGTTTTACAGTGAAAACTGCAGGAACTTCAAAAAGGCATTAGGAAACAGACTGAGAAACCAGAGTAAAAGTTTCTCCTGCAACCCGTTCCCTTTGTGCTAGATGAACGAACGTCTCTCCACATGCTCAGTTCTGAGAGATAAGTGTGTGTGAAAGCCGTCCTTCACCTAGCTTGTTGGGAACACAAAGTTTCTTTCAAGTTGCAAACTCCACTCCATACATATATATGGTGAGGTACTAGCTCCAACTCGGTTTTAAAGTGAAAACTGCAGGAATTTCATACCGGCACTAGGAAACAGACTGAGAAACCAGAGAAAAGTTTCTACTGCAACCCGTTCCATTTGTACAAGATGAACGAACGTCTCTCCACATGCTCAGTTCTGAGAGATGTGTGTGTGTGAAAGCAGTACTTCACCTAGCTTTTTGGGAACACAAAGTTTCTCTTCAGTTGCAAACTCCACTCGATACATATATATGTGGAGGGACTAGATCCAACTCGTTCTTACTGTGAAAACTGCAGGAACATCAAACTGGCACTAGGAAACCGACTGAGAAACCAGGGGAAAAGTTTCTCCTGCAACCCGTTCCAATTGTGCTAGATGAACGAAAGTCTCTCCACATGCTCAGATCTGACAAATATGTGTGTGTGAAAGCCGTCCTTCACCTAGCTTGTTGGGAACACAAAGTTTTTCTTCAGTTGCAAACTCCACTCCATACATATATATGGGGAGGTACAAGCTCCAACTCGGTTTTACAGTGAAAACTGCAGGAAAATCTAAACGGCACTAGGAAACAGACTGAAAACCCAGAGTAAAGTTTCTCCTGCAACCAGTTCCCTTTGAGGCTGATGAACTAACGTCTCTCCACATGCTCAGTTCTGAGAGAAAAGTGTGTGTGAAAGCCGTCCTTCAACTAGCTTGTTGGGAACACAAAGTTTCTCTTCAGTTGCAAACTCCACTCCATACATATATATGGGAAGGTACTAGCTCCAACTCGGTTTTACAGTGAAAAATGCAGGAACTTCAAACCGGCACTAGGAAACAGACTGAGAAACCAGAGAAAAAGTTTCACCTGCAACCCGTTCCCTTTGTGCTAGATGAACGAACGTCTATCCACATGCTCAGTTCTGAGAGATAAGTGTGTGTGAAAGCTGTCCTTCACCTAGCTTGTTGGGAACACAAAGTTTCTCTTAGGTTGCAAACTCCACTCCATACATATATATGGGGAGGTACAAGCTCAAACTCGGTTTTGCAGTGAAAACTGCAGGAACATCAAACAGGCACTAGGAAACAGACTGAGAAACCAGAGTAAAAGTTTCTCCTGCAACACGTTCCCTTTGTGCTAGATGAACGAACGTCTCTCCACATGCTCATTTCTGAGAGATAAGTGTGTGTGAAAGCCGTCCTTCACCTAGCTTGTTGGGAAAACAAAGTTTCTTTTCAGTTGCAAACTCCACTCCATACATATATATGGGGAGGTACTAGCTCCAACTCGGTTTTACAGTGAAAACTGCAGGAACTTCAAACCGGCACTAGGAAACAGACTGAGAAACCAGAGTAAGAGTTTCTCCTGCAACCCGTTCCCTTTGTGCTAGATGAACGAACGTCTCTCCACATGCTCAGTTCTGAGAGATAAGTGTGTGTGTGGAAGCCGTTCTTCACCTAGCTTGTTGGGAACACAAAGTTTCTTTATAGTTGCAAACTCAACTCCGTACATATATATGGGGAGGTACAAGCTCCAACTCGGTTTTGCAGTGAAAACTGCAGGAACTTGAAACCGGCACTAGGAAACAGACTGAGAAACCAGAGAAAAGTTTCTCCTGCAACCCGTTCCATTTGTGCTAGATGAACGAACGTCTCTCCACATGCTCAGTTCTGAGAGATATGTGTGTGTGAAAGCCGTCCTTCACCTAGCTTTTTGGGAACACAAAGTTTCTCTTCAGTTGCAAACTCCACTCGATACATATATATGGGGAGGGACTAGATCCAACTCGGTCTTACAGTGAAAACTGCAGGAACTTCAAACAGGCACTGGGAAACAGACTGAGCAACCAGAGAAAAGTTTCTCTGCAACCCGTTCCATTTGTGCTAGATGAACGAAAGTCTCTCCACAAGCACAGTTCTGAGAAATATGTGTGTGTGAAAGCCTTCCTTCACCTAGCTTGTTGGGAACACAAAGATTCTCTTCAGTTGCAAACTCCACTCCATAAATATATATATGGGGTGGTACAAGCTCTAACTCGGTTTTACAGTGAAAACTGCAGGAAAATCTAAACGGCACTAGGAAACAGACTGAAAAACCAGAGTAAAAGTTTCTCCAGCAACCAGTTCCCTTTGAGGCTGATGAACTAACGTCTCTCCACATGCTCAGTTCTGAGAGAAAAGTGTGTGTGAAAGCCGTCCTTCAACTAGCTTGATGGGAACACAAAGTTTCTCTTCAGTTGCAAACTCCACTCCATACATATATATGGGGAGGTACTAGCTCCAACTCGGTTTTACAGTGAAAACTGCAGGAACTTCAATCCGGCACTAGGAAACAGACTGAGAAACCAGAGTAAAAGTTTCCCCTGCATCCCGTTCCCTTTGTGCTAGATGAACGAACGTCTCTCCACATGCTCAGTTCTGAGAGATAAGTGTGTGTGAAAGCCGTCCTTCACCTATCTTGTTGGGAACACAAAGTTTCTCTCAGGTTGCAAACTCCACACCATACATATATATGGGGAGGTACAAGCTCAAACTCTGTTTTGCAGTGAAAACTGCAGGAACTTCAAACAGGCACTAGGAAACAGACTGAGAAACCAGAGTAAAAGTTTCTCCTGCAACCCGTTCCCTTTGTGCTAGATGAACGAACGTCTCTCCACATGCTCATTTCTGAGAGATAAGTGTGGGTGAAATCAGTCCTTCACCTAGCTTGTTGGGAAAACAAAGTTTCTTTTCAGTTGCAAACTCCACTCCATACATATATATGGGGAGGTACAAGCTCCAACTCCGTTTTACAGTGAAAACTGCAGGAACTTCAAACCGGCACTAGGAAACAGACTGAGAAACCAGAGTAAAAGTTTCTCCTGCAACCCGTTCCCTTTGTGCTAGATGAACGAACGTCTCTCCACATGCTCAGTTCTGAGAGATAAGTGTGTGTGAAAGCCGTACTTCACCTAGCTTTTTGAGAACACAAAGTTTCTTTTAAGTTGCAAACTCCACTCCGTACATATATATGGGGAGTTACTAGCTCCAACTCGGTTTTACAGTGAAAATTGCAAGAACTTCAAAACGGCACTAGGAAACAGACTGAGAAACCAGAGAAAAAGTTTCACCTGCAACCCGTTCCCTTTGTGCTAGATGAACGAACGTCTCTCCACATGCTCAGTTCTGAGAGATAAGTGTGTGTGAAAGCTGTCCTTCACCTAGCTTGTTGGGAACACAAAGTTTCTCTTAGGTTGCAAACTCCACTCCATACATATATATGGGGAGGTACAAGCTCAAACTCGGTTTTGCAGTGAAAACTGCAGGAACTTCAAACAGGCACTAGGAAACAGACTGAGAAACCAGAGTAAAAGTTTCTCCTGCAACCCGTTCCCTTTGTGCTAGATGAACGAACGTCTCTCCACATGCTCATTTCTGAGAAATAAGTGTGTGTGAAAGCCGTCCTTCACCTAGCTTGTTGGGAAAACAAAGTTTCTTTTCAGTTGCAAACTCCACTCCATACATATATATGGGGAGGTACTAGCTCCAACTCGGTTTTACAGTGAAAACTGCAGGAACTTCAAACCGGCACTAGGAAACAGACTGAGAAACCAGAGTAAGAGTTTCTCCTGCAACCCGTTCCCTTTGTGCTAGATGAACGAACGTCTCTCCACATGCTCAGTTCTGAGAGATAAGTGTGTGTGTGGAAGCCATCCTTCACCTAGCTTGTTGGGAACACAAAGTTTCTTTTAAGTTGCAAACTCCACTCCGTACATATATATGGGGAGGTACAAGCTCCAACTCGGTTTTGCAGTGAAAACTGCAGGAACTTGAAACCGGCACTAGGAAACAGACTGAGAAACCAGAGAAAAGTTTCTCCTGCAACCCGTTCCATTTGTGCTAGATGAACGAACGTCTCTTCACATGCTCAGTTCTGAGAGATAAGTGTGTGTGAAAGCCGTCCTTCACCTAGCTTTTTGGGAACACAAAGTTTCTCTTCAGTTGCAAACTCCACTCGATACATATATATGGGAAGGGACTAGATCCAACTCGGTCTTACAGTGAAAACTGCAGGAACTTCAAACCGGCACTAGGAAACATACTGAGCAACCAGAGAAAAGTTTCTCTGCAACCCGTTCCATTTGTGCTAGATGAACGAAGGTCTCTCCACATGCACAGTTCTGAGAAATATGTGTGTGTGAAAGCCTTCCTTCACCTAGCTTGTTGGGAACACAAAGATTCTCTTCAGTTGCAAACTCCACTCCATACATATATATGGGGAGGTACAAGCTCCAACTCGGTTTTACAGTGAAAACTGCAGGAAAATCTAAACGGCACTAGGAAACAGACTGAAAAACCAGAGTAAAATTTTCTCCAGCAACCAGTTCCCTTTGAGGCTGATGAACAAACGTCTCTCCACATGCTCAGTTCTGAGAGAAAAGTGTGTGTGAAAGCCGTCCTTCAACTAGCTTGTTGGGAACACAAAGTTTCTCTTCAGTTGTAAACTCCACTCCATACATATATATGGGGAGGTACTAGCTCCAACTCGGTTTTACAGTGAAAACTGCAGGAACTTCAAACCGGCACTAGGAAACAGACTGAGAAACCAGAGTAAAAGTTTCCCCTGCATCCCGTTCCTTTGTGCTAGATGAACGAACGTGTCTCAACATGCTCAGTTCTGAGAGATAAGTGTGTGTGAAAGCCGTCCTTCACCTAGCTTGTTGGGAACACAAAGTTTCTCTTAGGTTGCAAACTCCACTCCATACATATATATGGGGAGGTACAAGCTCAAACTCGGTTTTGCAGTGAAAACTGCAGGAACTTCAAACAGGCACTAGGAAACAGACTGAGAAACCAGAGTAAAAGTTTTTCCTACAACCCGTTCCCTTTGTGCTAGATGAACGAAAGTCTCTCCACATGCTCATTTCTGAGAGATAAGTGTGGGTGAAAGCCGTCCTTAACCTAGCTTGTTGGGAAAACAAAGTTTCTTTTCAGTTGCAAACTCCACTCCATACATATATATGGGGAGGTTCTAGCTCCAACTCGGTTTTACAGTGAAAACTGCAGGAACTTCAAACCGGCACTAGGAAACAGACTGAGAAACCAGAGTAAAAGTTCCTCCTGCAACCCGTTCCCTTTGTGCTAGATGAACGAACGTCTCTCCACATGCTCAGTTCTGATAGATAAGTGTGTGTGAAAGCCGTACTTCACCTAGCTTTTTGAGAACACAAAGTTTCTTTTAAGTTGCAAACTCCACTCCGTACATATATATGGGGAGTTACTAGCTCCAACTCGGTTTTACAGTGAAAACTGCAGGAACTTCAAACCGGCACTAGGAAACAGACTGAGAAACGAGAGAAAAGTTTCTCCTGCAACCCGATCCATTTGTGCTAGATGAACGAACGTCTCTCCACATGCTCAGTTCTGAGAGATATGTGTGTGTGAAAGCCGTCCTTCACCTAGCTTTTTGGGAACACAAAGTTTCTCTTTAGTTGCATACTCCACTCGATACATATATATGGGGAGGGACTAGATCGAACTCGGTTTTACAGTGAAAACTGCAGGAACTTCAAACCGGCACTAGGAAACAGACTGAGAAACCAGAGAAAAGTTTCTCCTGCAACCCGTTCCATTTGTGCTAGATGAACGAACGTCTCTCCACATGCTCAGTTCTGAGAGATATGTGTGTGTGAAAGCCGTCCTTCACCTAGCTTTTTGGGAACACAAAGTTTCTCTTCAGTTGCAAACTCCACTCGATACATATATATGGGGAGGGACTAGATCCAACTCGGTCTTGCAGTGAAAACTGCAGGAACTTCAAACAGGCACTGGGAAACAGACTGAGCAACCAGAGAAAAGTTTCTCTGCAACCCGTTCCATTTGTGCTAGATGAACGAAAGTCTCTCCACAAGCACAGTTCTGAGAAATATGTGTGTGTGAAAGCCTTCCTTCACCTAGCTTGTTGGGAACACAAAGATTCTCTTCAGTTGCAAACTCCACTCCATAAATATATATATGGGGTGGTACAAGCTCTAACTCGGTTTTACAGTGGAAACTGCAGGAAAATCTAAACGGCACTAGGAAACAGACTGAAAAACCAGAGTAAAAGTTTCTCCAGCAACCAGTTCCCTTTGAGGCTGATGAACTAACGTCTCTCCACATGCTCAGTTCTGAGAGAAAAGTGTGTGTGAAAGCCGTCCTTCAACTAGCTTGATGGGAACACAAAGTTTCTCTTCAGTTGCAAACTCCACTCCATACATATATATGGGGAGGTACTAGCTCCAACTCGGTTTTACAGTGAAAACTGCAGGAACTTCAATCCGGCACTAGGAAACAGACTGAGAAACCAGAGTAAAAGTTTCCCCTGCATCCCGTTCCCTTTGTGCTAGATGAACGAACGTCTCTCCACATGCTCAGTTCTGAGAGATAAGTGTGTGTGAAAGCCGTCCTTCACCTATCTTGTTGGGAACACAAAGTTTCTCTCAGGTTGCAAACTCCACACCATACATATATATGGGGAGGTACAAGCTCAAACTCTGTTTTGCAGTGAAAACTGCAGGAACTTCAAACAGGCACTAGGAAACAGACTGAGAAACCAGAGTAAAAGTTTCTCCTGCAACCCGTTCCCTTTGTGCTAGATGAACGAACGTCTCTCCACATGCTCATTTCTGAGAGATAAGTGTGGGTGAAATCAGTCCTTCACCTAGCTTGTTGGGAAAAAAAGTTTCTTTTCAGTTGCAAACTCCACTCCATACATATATATGGGGAGGTACAAGCTCCAACTCCGTTTTACAGTGAAAACTGCAGGAACTTCAAACCGGCACTAGGAAACAGACTGAGAAACCAGAGTAAAAGTTTCTCCTGCAACCCGTTCCCTTTGTGCTAGATGAACGAACGTCTCTCCACATGCTCAGTTCTGAGAGATAAGTGTGTGTGAAAGCCGTACTTCACCTAGCTTTTTGAGAACACAAAGTTTCTTTTAAGTTGCAAACTCCACTCCGTACATATATATGGGGAGTTACTAGCTCCAACTCGGTTTTACAGTGAAAATTGCAAGAACTTCAAAACGGCACTAGGAAACAGACTGAGAAACCAGAGAAAAAGTTTCACCTGCAACCCGTTCCCTTTGTGCTAGATGAACGAACGTCTCTCCACATGCTCAGTTCTGAGAGATAAGTGTGTGTGAAAGCTGTCCTTCACCTAGCTTGTTGGGAACACAAAGTTTCTCTTAGGTTGCAAACTCCACTCCATACATATATATGGGGAGGTACAAGCTCAAACTCGGTTTTGCAGTGAAAACTGCAGGAACTTCAAACAGGCACTAGGAAACAGACTGAGAAACCAGAGTAAAAGTTTCTCCTGCAACCCGTTCCCTTTGTGCTAGATGAACGAACGTCTCTCCACATGCTCATTTCTGAGAAATAAGTGTGTGTGAAAGCCGTCCTTCACCTAGCTTGTTGGGAAAACAAAGTTTCTTTTCAGTTGCAAACTCCACTCCATACATATATATGGGGAGGTACTAGCTCCAACTCGGTTTTACAGTGAAAACTGCAGGAACTTCAAACCGGCACTAGGAAACAGACTGAGAAACCAGAGTAAGAGTTTCTCCTGCAACCCGTTCCCTTTGTGCTAGATGAACGAACGTCTCTCCACATGCTCAGTTCTGAGAGATAAGTGTGTGTGTGGAAGCCATCCTTCACCTAGCTTGTTGGGAACACAAAGTTTCTTTTAAGTTGCAAACTCCACTCCGTACATATATATGGGGAGGTACAAGCTCCAACTCGGTTTTGCAGTGAAAACTGCAGGAACTTGAAACCGGCACTAGGAAACAGACTGAGAAACCAGAGAAAAGTTTCTCCTGCAACCCGTTCCATTTGTGCTAGATGAACGAACGTCTCTTCACATGCTCAGTTCTGAGAGATAAGTGTGTGTGAAAGCCGTCCTTCACCTAGCTTTTTGGGAACACAAAGTTTCTCTTCAGTTGCAAACTCCACTCGATACATATATATGGGAAGGGAGTAGATCCAACTCGGTCTTACAGTGAAAACTGCAGGAACTTCAAACCGGCACTAGGAAACATACTGAGCAACCAGAGAAAAGTTTCTCTGCAACCCGTTCCATTTGTGCTAGATGAACGAAGGTCTCTCCACATGCACAGTTCTGAGAAATATGTGTGTGTGAAAGCCTTCCTTCACCTAGCTTGTTGGGAACACAAAGATTCTCTTCAGTTGCAAACTCCACTCCATACATATATATGGGGAGGTACAAGCTCCAACTCGGTTTTACAGTGAAAACTGCAGGAAAATCTAAACGGCACTAGGAAACAGACTGAAAAACCAGAGTAAAATTTTCTCCAGCAACCAGTTCCCTTTGAGGCTGATGAACAAACGTCTCTCCACATGCTCAGTTCTGAGAGAAAAGTGTGTGTGAAAGCCGTCCTTCAACTAGCTTGTTGGGAACACAAAGTTTCTCTTCAGTTGTAAACTCCACTCCATACATATATATGGGGAGGTACTAGCTCCAACTCGGTTTTACAGTGAAAACTGCAGGAACTTCAAACCGGCACTAGGAAACAGACTGAGAAACCAGAGTAAAAGTTTCCCCTGCATCCCGTTCCTTTGTGCTAGATGAACGAACGTGTCTCCACATGCTCAGTTCTGAGAGATAAGTGTGTGTGAAAGCCGTCCTTCACCTAGCTTGTTGGGAACACAAAGTTTCTCTTAGGTTGCAAACTCCACCCCATACATATATATGGGGAGGTACAAGCTCAAACTCGGTTTTGCAGTGAAAACTGCAGGAACTTCAAACAGGCACTAGGAAACAGACTGAGAAACCAGAGTAAAAGTTTTTCCTACAACCCGTTCCCTTTGTGCTAGATGAACGAAAGTCTCTCCACATGCTCATTTCTGAGAGATAAGTGTGGGTGAAAGTCGTCCTTAACCTAGCTTGTTGGGAAAACAAAGTTTCTTTTCAGTTGCAAACTCCACTCCATACATATATATGGGGTGGTTCTAGCTCCAACTCGGTTTTACAGTGAAAACTGCAGGAACTTCAAACCGGCACTAGGAAACAGACTGAGAAACCAGAGTAAAAGTTCCTCCTGCAACCCGTTCCCTTTGTGCTAGATGAACGAACGTCTCTCCACATGCTCAGTTCTGATAGATAAGTGTGTGTGAAAGCCGTACTTCACCTAGCTTTTTGAGAACACAAAGTTTCTTTTAATTTGCAAACTCCACTCCGTACATATATATGGGGAGTTACTAGCTCCAACTCGGTTTTACAGTGAAAACTGCAGGAACTTCAAACCGGCACTAGGAAACAGACTGAGAAACGAGAGAAAAGTTTCTCCTGCAACCCGATCCATTTGTGCTAGATGAACGAACGTCTCTCCACATGCTCAGTTCTGAGAGATATGTGTGTGTGAAAGCCGTCCTTCACCTAGCTTTTTGGGAACACAAAGTTTCTCTTTAGTTGCATACTCCACTCGATACATATATATGGGGAGGGACTAGATCGAACTCGGTTTTACAGTGAAAACTGCAGGAACTTCAAACCGGCACTAGGAAACAGACTGAGAAACCAGAGTAAAAGTTTCTCCTGCAACCCGTTCCCTTGGTTCTAGATGAACGAACGCCTCTCCACATGCTCAGTTCTGAGAGATATTTGTGTGTGAAAGCCGTCCTTCAACTAGCTTGTTGGGAACACAAAGTTTCTCTTCAGTTGCAAACTCCACTCCATACATATATATGGGGAGGTACTAGCTCAAACTCGGTTTTACAGTGAAAAGTGCAGGAACTTCATACCGGCACTAGGAAACAGACTGAGAAACCGGTGTAAAAGTTTCCCCTGCAACCCGTTCCCTTTGTGCTAGATGAACGAACGTCTCTCCACATGCTCAGTTCTGAGAGATCATTGTGTGTGAAAGCCTTCCTTCACCTAGCTTGTTGGGAACACTAAGTTTCTCTTCAGTTGCAAACTCAACTCCATATATATATATGGGGAGGTACAAGCTCCAACTCGGTTTTACAGTGAAAACTGCAGGAACTTCAAACCGGCACTAGGAAACAGACTGAGAAACCAGAGGAAAAGTTTCTCCTGCAACCCGTTCCCTTTGTGCTAGATGAACGAACGTCTCTCCACATGCTCAGTTCTGAGAGATAAGTGTGTGTGAAAGCCGTCCTTCACCTAGCTTTTTGGAAACTCAAAGTTTCTCTTCAGTTGCAAACTCCACTCCATACATATATATGGGTAGGTACTAGCTCCAACTCGGTTTTACAGGAAAAACTGCAGGAACTTCAAACCGGCACTAGGAAACAGACTGAGAAACCAGAGTAAAAGTTTCTCCTGCAAACCGTTCCCTTTGTGCTAGATGAACGAACGTCTCTCCACATGCTCAGTTCTGAGAGATAAGTGTGTGTGAAAGCCATCCTTCACCTAGCTTGTTGGGAACACAAAGTTTGTCTTCACTTGCAAATTACACTCCATACATATATATGGGGAGGTACTAGCTCCAAATCGGTTTTGCAGTGAAAACTGCAGGAACTTCAAACAGGCACTAGGAAACAGACTGAGAAACCAGAATAAAAGTTTCCCCTGCAACCCGTTCCCTTTGGGCTAGATGAACGAACGTCTCTCCACATGCTCAGTTCTGAGAGATAAGTGTGTGTGAAAGCCGTACTTCAACTAGCTTGTTGGGAACACAAAGTTTCTCTTCAGTTGCAAACTCCACTCCATACATATATATGGGGAGGTACAAGCTCCAACTCGGTTTTGCAGTGAAAACTGCAGGAACTTCAAACCGGCACTAGGAAACAGACTGAAAACCCAGAGTAAAAGTTTCTCCTGCAACCAGATCCCTTTGAGGCTGATGAACTTACGTCTCTCCTCATGCTCAGTTCTGAGAGATAAGTGTGTGTGAAAGCCGTCCTTCAACTAGCTTGTTGGGAACACAAATTTTCTCTTCAGTTGCAAACTCCACTCCATACATATATATGGGGAGGTACTAGCTCCAACTCGGTTTTACAGTGAAAACTGCAGGAACTTCAAACCGGCACTAGGAAACAGACTGAGAAACCAGAGTAAAAGTTTCTCCTGCAACCCGTTCCCTTTGTGCTAGATGAACGAACGTCTCTCCACATGCTCAGTTCTGAGAGATAAGTGTGTGTGAAAGCCGTCCTTCACCTAGCTTTTTGGGAACACAAAGTTTCTCTTAGTTTGCAAACTCCACTCCATACATATATATGGGGAGGTACAAGCTCAAACTCGGTTTTGCAGTGAAAACTGCAGGAACTTCAAACCGGCACTAGGAAACAGACTGAGAAACCAGAGTAAAATTTCTCCTGCAACCCGTTTCCTTTGTGCTAGATGAACGAACCTCTCTCCACATGCTCAGTTCTGAGAGATAAGTGTGTGTGAAAGCCGTCCTTCACCTAGCTTTTTGGGAACACAAAATTTCTCTTAGGTTGCAAACTCCAGTCCATACATATATATGGGGAGGTACTAGCTCCAACTCGGTTTTACAGTGAAAACTGCAGGAACTTCAAACCGGCACTAGGAAACAGACTGAGAAACCAGAGTAAAAGTTTCTCCTGCAACCCGTTCCCTTTTTTGTTAGATGAACGAACGTCTCTCCACATGCTCAGTTCTGAGAGATAAGTGTGTGTGAAAGCCATTCTTCACCTAGCTTGTTGGGAACACAAAGTTTCTCTTCAGTTGCAAACTCCACTCCATACATATATATGGGGAGGTACAAGCTCGAACTCGGTTTTGCAGTGAAAACTGCAGGAACTTCAAACCGGCACTAGGAAACAGACTGAAAACCCAGAGTAAAAGTTTCTCCTGCAACCAGTTCCCTTTGAGGCTGATGAACTTACGTCTCTCCTCATGCTCAGTTCTGAGAGATAAGTGTGTGTGAAAGCCGTCCTTCAACTAGCGTTTGGGAACACAAATTTTCTCTTCAGTTGCAAACTCCACTCCATACATATATATGGGGAAGTACTAGCTCCAACTCGGTTTTACAGTGAAAACTGCAGGAACTTCAAACCGGCACTAGGAAACAGACTGAGAAACCAGAGTAAAAGTTTCTCCTGCAACCCGTTCCCTTTGTGTTAGATGAACGAACGTCTCTCCACATGCTCAGTTCTGAGAGATAAGTGTGTGTGAAAACCGTCCTTCACCTAGCTTTTTGGGAACACAAAGTTTCTCTTAGTTTGCAAACTCCACTCCATACATATATATGGGGAGGTACAAGCTCAAACTCGGTTTTGCAGTGAAAACTGCAGGAACTTCAAACAGGCACTAGGAAAAAGACTGAGAAACCAGAGTAAAAGTTTCTCCTGCAACCCGTTCCCTTTGTGCTAGATGAACGAACGTCTCTCCACATGCTCATTTCTGAGAGATAAGTGTGGGTGAAAGCCGTCCTTCACATAGCTTGTTGGGAAAACAAAGTTTCTTTTCAGTTGCAAACTCCACTCCATACATAAATATGGGGAGGTACTAGCTCCAACTCGGTTTTACAGTGAAAACTGCAGGAACTTCAAACCGGCACTAGGAAACAGACTGAGAAACCAGAGTAAAAGTTTCACCTGCAACCAGTTCCATTTGTGCTAGATGAACGAACGTCTCTCCACATGCTCAGTTCTGAGAGATAAGTGTGTGTGAAAGCCGTCCTTCACCTAGCTTTTTGGGAACACAAAGTTTCTCTTCAGTTGCAAACTCCACTCCATACATATATATGGGGAGGTACTAGCTCAAACTCGGTTTTACAGGAAAAACTGCAGGAACTTCAAACCGGCACTAGGAAACAGACTGAGACCCAGAGTAAAAGTTTCTCCTGCAACCCGTTCCCTTTGTGCTAGATGAACGAACCTCTCTCCACATGCTCAGTTCTGAGAGATAAGTGTGTGTGAAAGCCATCCTTCACCAAGCTTGTTGGGAACACAAAGTTTCTCTTCAGTTGCAAACTCCACTCCATACATATATATGCGGAGGTACTAACTCCAACTCGGTTTTGCAGTGAAAACTGCAGGAACTTCAAACCGGCACTAGGAAACAGACTGAGAAACCAGAGTAAAATTTCTCCTACAACCCGTTTCCTTTGTGCTAGATGAACGAACCTCTCTCCACATGCTCAGTTCTGAGAGATAAGTGTGTGTGAAAGCCGTCCTTCACCTAGCTTTTTGGGAACACAAAATTTCTCTTAGGTTGCAAACTGCAGTCCATACATATATATGGGGAGGTACTAGCTCCAACTCGGTTTTACAGTGAAAACTGCAGGAACTTCAAACCGGCACTAGGAAACAGACTGAGAAACCAGAGTAAAAGTTTTTCCTGCAACCCGTTCCCTTTTTTGTTAGATGAACGAACGTCTCTCCACATGCTCAGTTCTGAGAGATAAGTGTGTGTGAAAGCCATTCTTCACCTAGCTTGTTGGGAACACAAAGTTTCTCTTCAGTTGCAAACTCCACTCCATACATATATATGGGGAGGTACAAGCTCGAACTCGGTTTTGCAGTGAAAACTGCAGGAACTTCAAACCGGCACTAGGAAACAGACTGAGAAACCAGAGTAAAAGTTTCTCCTGCAACCAGTTCCCTTTGAGGCTGATGAACTAACGTCTCTCCACATGCTCAGTTCTGAGAGATAAGTGTGTGTGTAAGCCGTCCTTCAACTAGCTTGTTGGGAACACAAAGTTTCTCTTCAGTTGCAAACTCCACTCCATACATATATATGGGGAGGTACCAGCTCCAACTCGGTTTTACAGTGAAAACTGCAGGAACTTCAAACCGGCACTAGGAAACAGACTGAGAAACCAGAGTAAAAGTTTCTCCTGCAACCCGTTCCCTTTGTGCTAGATGAACGAACGTCTCTCCACATGCTCAGTTCTGAGAGATAAGTGTGTGTGAAAGCCGTCCTTCACCTAGCTTTTTGGGATCACAAAGTTTCTCTTAGGTTGCAAACTCCACTCCATACATATATATGGGGAGGTACAAGCTCAAACTCGGTTTTGCAGTGAAAACTGCAGGAACTTCAAACAGGCACTAGGAAAAAGACTGAGAAACCAGAGTAAAAGTTTCTCCTGCAACCCGTTCCCTTTGTGCTAGATGAACGAACGTCTCTCCACATGCTCATTTCTGAGAGATAAGTGTGGGTGAAAGCCGTCCTTCACATAGCTTGTTGGGAAAACAAAGTTTCTTTTCAGTTGCAAACTCCACTCCATACATAAATATGGGGAGGTACTAGCTCCAACTCGGTTTTACAGTGAAAACTGCAGGAACTTCAAACCGGCACTAGGAAACAGACTGAGAAACCAGAGTAAAAGTTTCTCCTGCAACCAGTTCCATTTGTGCTAGATGAACGAACGTCTCTCCACATGCTCATTTCTGAGAGATAAGTGTGTGTGAAAGCCGTCCTTCACCTAGCTTTTTGGGAACACAAAGTTTCTCTTCAGTTGCAAACTCCACTCCATACATATATATGGGGAGGTACTAGCTCCAACTCGGTTTTACAGGAAAAACTGCAGGAACTTCAACCCGGCACTAGGAAACAGACTGAGACCCAGAGTAAAAGTTTCACCTGCAACCCGTTCCCTTTGTGCTAGATGAACGAACGTCTCTCCACATGCTCAGTTCTGAGAGATAAGTGTGTGTGAAAGCCATCCTTCACCAAGCTTGTTGGGAACACTAAGTTTCTCTTCAGTTGCAAACTCCACTCCATACATATATATGCGGAGGTACTAACTCCAACTCGGTTTTGCAGTGAAAACTGCAGGAACTTCAAACCGGCACTAGGAAACAGACTGAGAAACCAGAGTAAAAGTTTCTCCTGCAACCCGTTTCCTTTGTGCTAGATGAAGAACGTCTCTCCACATGCTCAGTTCTGAGAGATAAGTGTATGTGAAAGCCGTCCTTCACCTAGCTTTTTGGGAACACAAAATTTCTCTTAGGTTGCAAACTGCAGTCCATACATATATATGGGGAGGTACTAGCTCCAACTCGGTTTTACAGTGAAAACTGCAGGAACTTCAAACCGGCACTAGGAAACAGACTGAGAAACCAGAGTAAAAGTTTCTCCTGCAACCCGTTCCCTTTGTGCTAGATGAACGAACGTCTCTCCACATGCTCAGTTCTGAGAGATAAGTGTGTGTGAAAGCCATCCTTCACCTAGCTTGTTGGGAACACAAAGTTTCTCTTCAGTTGCAAACTCCACTCCATACATATATATGGGGAGGTACAAACTCGAACTCGGTTTTGCAGTGAAAACTGCAGGAACTTCAAACCGGCACTAGGAAACAGACTGAGAAACCAGAGTAAAAGTTTCTCCTGCAACCAGTTCCCTTTGAGGCTGATGAACTAACGTCTCTCCACATGCTCAGTTCTGAGAGATAAGTGTGTGTGAAAGCCGTCCTTCAACTAGCTTGTTGGGAACACAAAGTTTCTCTTCAGTTGCAAACTGCACTCCATAAATATATATGGGGAGGTACTAGCTCCAACTCTGTTTTACAGTGAAAACTGCAGGAACTTCAAACCGGCACTAGGAAACAGACTGAGAAACAAGAGTAAAAGTTTCTCCTGCAACCCGTTCCCTTTGTGCTAGATGAACGAACGTCTCTCCACATGCTCAGTTCTCAGAGATACGTGTGTGTGAACGCCGTCCTTCAACTAGCTTGTTGGGAACACAAAGTTTCTCTTCAGTTGCAAACTGCACTCCATAAATATATATGGGGAGGTACTAGCTCCAACTCTGTTTTACAGTGAAAACTGCAGGAACTTCAAACCGGCACTAGGAAACAGACTGAGAAACAAGAGTAAAAGTTTCTCCTGCAACCCGTTCCCTTTGTGCTAGATGAACGAACGTCTCTCCACATGCTCATTTCTGAGAGATAAGTGTGGGTGAAAGCCGTCCTTCACAAAGCTTGTTGGGAAAACAAAGTTTCTTTTCAGTTGCAAACTCCACTCCATACATAAATATGGGGAGGTAATAGCTCCAACTCGGTTTTACAGGAAAAACTGCAGGAACTACAAACCGGCACTAGGAAACAGACTGAGACCCAGAGTAAAAGTTTCTCCTGCAACCCGTTCCCTTTGTGCTAGATGAACGAACGTCTCTCCACATGCTCAGTTCTGAGAGATAAGTGTGTGTGAAAGCCATCCTTCACCAAGCTTGTTGGGAACACAAAGTTTCTCTTCAGTTGCAAACTCCACTCCATACATATATATGGGGAGGTACTAACTCCAACTCGGTTTTGCAGTGAAAACTGCAGGAACTTCAAACCGGCACTAGGAAACAGACTGAGAAACCAGAGTAATAGTTTCTCCTGCAACCCGTTTCCTTTGTGCTAGATGAACGAACCTCTCTCCACATGCTCAGTTCTGAGAGATAAGTGTGTGTGAAAGCCGTCCTTCAACTAGCTTGTTGGGATCACAAAGTTTCTCTTAGGTTGCAAACTCCACTCCATACATATATATGGGGAGGTACTAGATCCAACTCGGTTTTACAGTGAAAACTGCAGGAACTTCAAACCAGCACTAGGAAACAGACTGAGAAACCAGAGTAAAAGTTTCTCCTGCAACCCGTTCCGTTTGTGCTAGATGAACGAACGTCTCTCCACATGCTCAGTTCTGAGAGATAAGTGTGTGTGAAAGCCGTCCTTCACCTAGCTTTTTGGGAACACAAAGTTTCTCTTAGGTTGCAAACTCCACTCCATACATATATATGGGGAGGTACTAGATCCAACTCGGTTTTACAGTGTAAACTGCAGGAACTTCAAACCGGCACTAGGAAACAGACTGAGAAACCAGAGTAAAAGTTTCTCCTGCAACCCGTTCCCTTTGTGCTAGATGAAAGAACGTCTCTCCACATGCTCATTTCTGAGAGATAAGTGTGGGTGAAAGCCGTCCTTCATCTAGCTTGTTGGGAAAACAAATTTTCTTTTCAGTTGCAAACTCCACTCCATTCATATATATGGGGAGGTAATAGATCCAACTCGGTTTTACAGTGAAAACTGCAGGAATTTCAAACCGGCACTAGGAAACAGACTGAGAAACCAGAGTAAAAGTTTCTCCTGCAACCCGTTCCCTTTTTGCTAGATGAACGACCGTCTCTCCACATGCTCAGTTCTGAGGGATAAGTGTGTGTGAAAGCCGTCCTTCACCTAGCTTGTTGGGAACACAAAGTTTCTCTTAGGTTGCAAACTCCATTCCATACATATATATAGGCGAGGTACTAGCTCCAACTCGGTTTTACAGTGAAAACTGCAGGAACTTCAAACCGGCACTAGGAAACAGACTGAGAAACCAGAGTAAAAGTTTCTCCTGCAACCCGTTCCCTTTTTTGTTAGATGAACGAAAGTCTCTCCACATGCTCAGTTCTGAGAGATAAGTGTGTGTGAAAGCCGTCCTTCACCTAGCTTGTTGGGAACACAAAGTTTCTCTTCAGTTGCAAACTCCACTCCATACATATATATTGGGAGGTACAAGCTCCAACTCGGTTTTGCAGTGAAAACTGCAGGAACTTCAAACTGGCACTAGGAAACAGACTGAAAAACCAGAGTAAAAGTTTCTCTTGCAACCAGTTAACTTTGTGCTACATGAACGAACGTCTCTCCACATGCTCAGTTCTGAGAGATAAGTTTGTGTGAAAGCCGTCCATCAACTAGCTTGTTGGGAACACAAAGTCTCTCTTCAGTTGCAAACTCCACTCCATACATATATATGGGGTGGTACTAGCTCCAACTCGGTTTTACAGTGAAAACTGCAGGAACTTCAAACCGGCACTAGGAAAGAGACTGAGAAACCAGAGTAAAAGTTTCTCCTGCAACCCGTTCCCTTTGTGCTAGATGAAAGAACGTCTCTCCACATGCTCAGTTCTGAGAGATAAGTGTGTGTGAAAGCCGTCCTTCACCTAGCTTGTTGGGAACACAAAGTTTCTCTTCAGTTGCAAACTCCACTCCATAGATATATATGGGGAGGTACAAGCTCAAACTCGGTTTTGCAGTGAAAACTGCAGGAACTTCAAACAGGCACTAGGAAACAGACTGAAAATCCAGAGTAAAAGTTTCTCCTGCAACCCGTTCCCTTTTTTGTTAGATGAACGAACGTCTCTCCACATGCTCAGTTCTGAGAGATGTGTGTGTGTGAAAGCCGTCCTTCACCTAGCTTGTTGGGAACACAAAGTTTCTCTTCAGTTGCAAACTCCACTGCATACATATATATTGGGAGGTACAAGCTCCAACTCGGTTTTGCAGTGAAAACTGCAGGAACTTCAAACTGGCACTAGGAATCAGACTGAAAACCCAGAGTAAAAGTTTCTCCTGCAACCAGTTCCCTTTGAGGCTGATGAACGAACGTCTCTCCACACGCTCAGTTCTGAGAGATGTGTGTGTGTGAAAGCCGTCCTTCACCTAGCTTTTTGGGAACACAAAGTTTCTCTTCAGTTGCAAACTCCACTCGATACATATATATGGCAGGGACTAGCTCCAACTCGGTTTTACTGTGAAAACTGCAGGAACTTCATAACGGCACTAGGAAACAGACTGAGAAACCAGAGAAAAGTTTCTACTGCAACCCGTTCCATTTGTGCTAGATGAATGAACGTCTCTCCACATGCTCAGTTCTGAGAGATATGAGTGTGTGAAAGCCGTACTTCACCTAGCTTGTTGGGAACACAAAGTTTCTCTTCAATTGCAAACTCCTCTCGATACATATATATGGGGAAGTACTAGCTCCAACTCGGTTTTACAGGGAAAAATGCAGGAACTTCAAACCGGCACTAGGAAACAGATTGAGAAACCAGAGTAAAAGTTTCTCCTGCAACCCGTTCCTTTTGTGCTAGATGAACGAACGTCTCTCCACATGCTCAGTTCTGAGAGATATGTGTGTGTGAAAGCCGTCCTTCACCTAGCTTGTTGGGAACACAAAGTTTCTCTTCAGTTGCAAACTCCACTCCATACATATATATGGGGAGGTACTAGCTCAAACTCGGTTTTACAGTGAAAAGTGCAGGAACTTCATACCGGCACTAGGAAACAGACTGAGAAACCGGAGTAAAAGTTTCTCCTGCAACCCGTTCCCTTTGTGCTAGATGAACGAACGTCTCTCCACATGCTCAGTTCTGAGAGATATGTGTGTGTGAAAGCCATCCTTCACATAGCTTGTTGGGAACACAAAGTTTCTCTTCAGTTGCAAACTCTATTCCATACATATATATGGGGAGGTACTAGCTCCAACTCGGTTTTACAGTGAAAACTGCAGGAACTTCAAACCGGCACTAGGAAACAGACTGAGGAACCAGAGTAAAAGTTTCTCCTGCAACCCGTTCCCTTTGTGCTAGATGAACGAACGTCTCTCCACATGCTCAGTTCTGAGAGATAAGTGTGTGTGAAAGCCGTCCTTCACCTAGCTTGTTGGGAACACAAAGTTTCTCTTCAGTTGCAAACTCCACTCCATACATATATATGGGGAGGTACAAGCTCAAACTCGGTTTTGCAGTGAAAACTGCAGGAACTTCAAACAGGCACTAGGAAACAGACTGAAAATCCAGAGTAAAAGTTTCTCCTGCAACCCGTTCCCTTTTTTGTTAGATGAACGAACGTCTCTCCACATGCTCAGTTCTGAGAAATGTGTGTGTGTGAAAGCCGTCCTTCACCTAGCTTGTTGGGAACACAAAGTTTCTCTTCAGTTGCAAACTCCACTGCATACATATATATTGGGAGGTACAAGCTCCAACTCGGTTTTGCAGTGAAAACTGCAGGAACTTCAAACTGGCACTAGGAATCAGACTGAAAACCCAGAGTAAAAGTTTCTCCTGCAACCAGTTCCCTTTGAGGCTGATGAACGAACGTCTCTCCACATGCTCAGTTCTGAGAGATGTGTGTGTGTGAAAGCCGTCCTTCACCTAGCTTTTTGGGAACACAAAGTTTCTCTTCAGTTGCAAACTCCACTCGATACATATATATGGCAGGGACTAGCTCCAACTCGGTTTTACTGTGAAAACTGCAGGAACTTCATAACGGCACTAGGAAACAGACTGAGAAACCAGAGAAAAGTTTCTACTGCAACCCGTTCCATTTGTGCTAGATGAATGAACGTCTCTCCACATGCTCAGTTCTGAGAGATATGAGTGTGTGAAAGCCGTACTTCACCTAGCTTGTTGGGAACACAAAGTTTCTCTTCAATTGCAAACTCCTCTCGATACATATATATGGGGAAGTACTAGCTCCAACTCGGTTTTACAGTGAAAACTGCAGGAAATTCAAACCGGCACTAGGAAACAGATTGAGAAACCAGAGTAAAAGTTTCTCCTGCAACCCGTTCCTTTTGTGCTAGATGAACGAACGTCTCTCCACATGCTCAGTTCTGAGAGATATGTGTGTGTGAAAGCCGTCCTTCACCTAGCTTGTTGGGAACACAAAGTTTCTCTTCAGTTGCAAACTCCACTCCATACATATATATGGGGAGGTACTAGCTCAAACTCGGTTTTACAGTGAAAAGTGCAGGAACTTCATACCGGCACTAGGAAACAGACTGAGAAACCGGAGTAAAAGTTTCTCCTGCAACCCGTTCCCTTTGTGCTAGATGAACGAACGTCTCTCCACATGCTCAGTTCTGAGAGATATGTGTGTGTGAAAGCCATCCTTCACATAGCTTGTTGGGAACACAAAGTTTCTCTTCAGTTGCAAACTCTATTCCATACATATATATGGGGAGGTACTAGCTCCAACTCGGTTTTACAGTGAAAACTGCAGGAACTTCAAACCGGCACTAGGAAACAGACTGAGGAACCAGAGTAAAAGTTTCTCCTGCAACCCGTTCCCTTTGTGCTAGATGAACGAACGTCTCTCCACATGCTCAGTTCTGAGAGATAAGTGTGTGTGAAAGCCGTCCTTCACGTAGCTTGTTGGGAACACAAAGTTTCTCTTCAGTTGCTAATTCCACTCCATACATTTATATGGGGATGTACTAGCTCCAACTCGGTTTTACAGTGAAAACTGTAGGAACATCAAACCGGCACTAGGAAACAGACTGAGAATCCAGAGTAAAAGTTCCTCCTGCAACCCGTTCACTTTGTGCTAGATGAACGAACGTCTCTCCGCAAGCTCATTTCTGAGAGATAATTGTGTGTGAAAGCCGTCATTCACCTAGCTTGTGGGGAACACAAATTTTCTCTTCAGTTCCAAACTCCACTACATACATATCTATAGGGAGGAACTAGCTCTAACTCGGTTTTACAGTGAAAACTGCGGGAAATTCAAACCGGCACTAGGAAACAAACCGAGAAACCAGAGTAAAAGTTTCTCCTGCAACCCGTTCCCTTTGTGCTAGATGAACGAACGCCTCTCCACATGCTCAGTTCTGAGAGATAATTGTGTGTGAAAGCCGTCCTTCACCTAGCTTGTTGGGAACACAAAGTTTCTCTTCAGTTGCAAACTCCACTCCATACATATATATGGGGAGGTACTAGCTCCAACACGGTTTTACAGTGAAATCTGCAGGAACTTCAAAACGGCACTAGGAAACAGACTGAGAAACCAGAGGTAAACTTTCTCCTGCAACCTGTTTTCTTTGTGCTAGATGAACGAACGTCTCTCCACATGCTCAGTTCTGAGAGATAAGTGTGTGTGAAAGCCGTCCTTCACCTAGCTTGTTGGGAACACAAAGTTTCTCTTCAGTTGCAAACTCCACTCCATACATATATATGCGAAGGTACTAGCTCCAACTCGGTTTTACAGTGAAAACTGCAGGAACTTCAAACCGGCACTAGGAAACAGACTGAGAAACCAGAGTAAAAGTTTCTCCTGCAACCGTTCCCTTTGTGCTAGATGAACGAACGCCTCTCCACATGCTCAGTTCTGAGAGATAATTGTGTGTGAAAGCCGTCCTTCACCTAGCTTGTTGGGAACACAAAGTTTCTCTTCAGTTGCAAACTCCACTCCATACATATATATGGGGAGGTACTAGCTCCAACTCGGTTTTGCAGTGAAAAGTGCAGGAACTTCATACCGGCACTAGGAAACAGACTGAGAAACCGGAGTAAAAGTTTCTCCTGCAACCCGTTCCCTTTGTGCTAGATGAACGAACGTCTCTCCACATGCTCAGTTCTGAGAGATATGTGTGTGTGAAAGCCGTCCTTCACCTAGCTTTTTGGGAACACAAAGTTTCTCTTCAGTTGCAAACTCCTCTCGATACATATATATGGCAGGGACTAGCTCCAACTCGGTTTTACTGTGAAAACTGCAGGAACTTCATAACGGCACTAGGAAACAGACTGAGAAACCAGAGAAAAGTTTCTACTGCAACCCGTTCCATTTGTGCTAGATGAATGAACGTCTCTCCACATGCTCAGTTCTGAGAGATATGAGTGTGTGAAAGCCGTACTTCACCTAGCTTGTTGGGAACACAAAGTTTCTCTTCAATTGCAAACTCCTCTCGATACATATATATGGGGAAGTACTAGCTCCAACTCGGTTTTACAGTGAAAACTGCAGGAAATTCAAACCGGCACTAGGAAACAGATTGAGAAACCAGAGTAAAAGTTTCTCCTGCAACCCGTTCCCTTTGTGCTAGATGAACGAACGTCTCTCCACATGCTCAGTTCTGAGAGATATGTGTGTGTGAAAGCCGTCCTTCACCTAGCTTGTTGGGAACACAAAGTTTCTCTTCAGTTGCAAACTCCACTCCATACATATATATGGGGAGGTACTAGCTCAAACTCGGTTTTACAGTGAAAAGTGCAGGAACTTCATACCGGCACTAGGAAACAGACTGAGAAACTGGAGTAAAAGTTTCTCCTGCAACCCGTTCCCTTTGTGCTAGATGAACGAACGTCTCTCCACATGCTCAGTTCTGAGAGATATGTGTGTGTGAAAGCCATCCTTCACATAGCTTGTTGGGAACACAAAGTTTCTCTTCAGTTGCAAACTCCATTCCATACATATATATGGGGAGGTACTAGCTCCAACTCGGTTTTACAGTGAAAACAGCAGGAACTTCAAACCGGCACTA